>NC_139721.1:55951901-56296582 GCF_964211835.1 Anser anser
TGTTAACTGAATCTGTCGCTTTTTTAGAAAAACTAACGTAAGAAGTAGTGTTGTGGATACCAATTAAAGCTTAACACAGCCTACAATGATTTGTTCAACAAGGATTAGGGCACAGTGTAACAACTGAAGCCTTTGCTCGCTTTTTTGCTGTCCTGTGTGACTTACCATGAAGTAAGATCGGACTGTTATGACCTGTCTTTGCAGAAGTGTGCTTTTCTAATGGGACAACAATAACCACAAAAAAAAAGTGCTATTTCTCTAAAGAACTTCAGAAGATTGGAGAAGATTATTCTGGGTACATATATGTACCTGTAAATACAGATTGGCTGGAAAATGTTAAACTATTCAAGTAATAAAACATATAGAAGATGAGTGGCCCTCAAACGTGACTTTTTTCTAGTTCTTTGAGAAATGCGTATTAGAACGACTCTGTTTTGTGCTTTCCCTCCCAACCCTTACAGGCTTTCTGATATCCGGGCATCTTATATAGAAGAAGGGAAGCAGTCACCTCCGTCACAATCTCCTCATGGCAGTCAGTCAGATCCTGAGCCTATGGAGAGATTTGCCCTCAGATTTCTTGATGACCTGTGAGTGAGATAGCTAAAACTAATTCTTTCCTAAAATGCATGTACCGGTATATAGTATGTAGATTTGTTAAGCTATTCTGTAATCTAATAGTGGAATATGTTTGGATTTGGAAAATAACCTCGGCAGTCATAACAACCAGGGTGAATTTGGTCTCTGACAATAATGTGCCTCCTGCCAGCCGCCCCGATCTCTGGTGGTGCTGTTTACTCCCTGGTAAGCAGTGTGCTTTCCCTACAGCAGCAGCCAGCATCCTAAAGTGGGGTCTTACCTGGCCACGCAGTATGGAGCTCCCGTTGTGAAAGGAACGGGATGAGAAGATGGTTGGTTGGTGGCATGCCCTGAAAAGCGTGCTGCTACTGGCAGTGGCTGCCTGCTTGACTCGCAGCTTCTACTGTGGGCCTTTGGTAACTGGAGAGCTCAGCTGTGCGTTCGTCTGTTAGCGTACAGGGCTGAGGAGCTCAGGTGCTTTCCTTGCTAAAACAGCTCCCCTCTGTTTTCTGAAGGGGAGTATGTGCAGTCCCTTGCAATCCTGCCACTTAGGCCTGCAGCCCTAAACAAACAGCATTCTGCTGTTTAATTCACTAACTGTGCATGACCAGAATGAAGCTTTAGAAGTGATTTTTGTTTCTTCATTTTTTTAACTACATGCTGTTTTTGTTGTCACGCTAATGAAAAGTTTCCCAAGCTTGATTGATTAATTGACTTATTTGAATCTGGCTTGTTTTTACTTAGTTTACACAAATTTTGGATGTCTCTGGTTCGTGCCACATATGTGGATAAAGGAAGGTTTGCACTGATATAAATCTGTTCCAGGTATCAATGAAGTTTGCATCCAGAAAGGAACATGTCTCAAGTAACTTTAGCTTCTTTATAAACTCAGTCTTTCCTGTTTCTTAGGAAATAAGTGGTGTTAGTGAAAACACTAAGAGCATTAATAGTGTTGGAAGCTGTTGTATAGGTTATTCTAAAGATGAGCAAATTTTATTATTGTTTGATACAAATAGCCGTATGTGTCTTTCTCACTGATAAAATTGCACTATAGGCAATATGTCCCTATACAAACAATAGATAAAGATTTAAGAGAGTGTCAGCTCCTTGTTTGTACTTAAGTTTAAAAAGTCACATTTTAGACTTTTGAATTCAGATAAAATTAAGACATGAAATATTAATGCAAAAATGTTTAATTTTGCTCAATGTGTAAGATTTAACATCTTATCAGAAGTGAAAAGTAACCTTCCTGCAGAATTACAAAAGCTGTTAATGAAATTCCAAGTAGTTCTGTTCAATATTCTTTATGTTTAATGTTCTTTATGATTTAGACCCTAATGTAATGTTATAAGAGGTGTGCTGATATTTATAGGTTTAGCTAAATCCTTAGTGTTTGTTTGACTTGCTCACAATTGGATTGTGGAACTTGCATGGCATAAACCTCTTCCCCCTTATACTTTTCCCACTTATTGCAAAAATGTGAGAGAAAGGAACAAACAGGGAAAAAAGGGGGAATATACTAACATTAAATTACACTAAGTGCTTCTGTGGAATGCTTTAGGTTGTGAAACAGCAGCCCTTTTAATCTAGATAATTATCCCTGTACTATAAAATGTCTGGTAAAGATGTGTAGGATCTATGTCGATGCGAACGACTGGCTTCCTAGAGATGAAGGTATTAAAATTGGGCAATTTCTCAAATCTTTATATAGAGAGATATTTTACACTAATGTTGCTAGATATGTAATCTTATTATTTTTTATTGAAATAATTCTTTTTCTTTTTTTTAGTGAAGTTGCTACTCAAGTTAAAGAAGCTCAACCTGCTAGTGTTAGCCTGAAAGAAAACTACTCGATATACGGCGATCAAGGCCAGAATGCCAGTGCGCACTCAAGTCACCGTCAAGATACCTTACTTAATTTGTTACCGCTTGAACAATTGGAAGGTATTAAACTTTGAGAGGGACTGCATACTTATTGTCAGTAGAAATAGCTAGTTACGGTGTAGGTGTCTTCTCTTGACCCTTTCAGTGTTTTGTGGCATTGTGTAAAAGGGGTTTGAAGAAGAATCTTTTTAATTGGAACAAACTCTGGGCACGGAAAGCTTGTGGCTGACATCATGTTGTTGGATTTCTACCCAAAGTACAAAACTAGACAGGAAAGTGGTGTAAAATGCTGTAACTAGAATGCAAGTAGGACTCTAAATTTATTTGAGGAACTTCACTTTGCTTGTGAAAAAGTATGTGTAAGTTGTTTTCTAACCCGTCTCTTTCAGTTGGTTTAAGTCTGTGGGATTATATTTTTTCTTGACCTGTTCCAGCCTCTGATGGGTGGTCTTTAACTGCAGCTGTAGGAAGTGGAAGTTCATACGTTCCTAGTGTGATGTGTGAAAAAGTAGTTTGAAATGCCTGCCACGAGAACTGTGCTTTCTGGAAGTATGCCTAGAACAGTGGAAGCAAAACAGTGTTCTGTAACTTGTTTTAAATGTATGGTTGTTGATGTTCAGCTTGGGGGGAAAGGGGTTACTAATGCTAGTCCTGTGATTAAATTATTCTGGCTCCTTAAAAATTCTGTACATATACTTAGTAAACACTTACTTCTAGTCTCCTCAAAACTTTATCTGAATTTTCATGAGGTAAATGTTAATAATTTAATAAGAACATATTCAATTATAAAGTATGGTTTGTCGTATGAATGGACCTCATAAAGCACAGTTCTAAATGAAGTGCTGTCTTCAGTCATTTATTATTGCAGTCTTGAAGTGGCACCTAACTATGGCAACAAAAATCACGAGGCCTTTGAAACTGGAAAGGCCCAGTGTTTGGGCTGGGTAGTGCTCAGTGCTACTTAGCCATCCAATTTAATTTTGTGGTTTATTCAAGGATTAGGATTATAGTCTGTAAACTGCTTTTGATTTGAAACTGTTTTTTATTCCCATCTATTACTTAGTTAGGAACCTTTTTTGCTAAGATCTGTGTGTGCATGTCTAAAATGTTTTGTCTTGTAGGACTTAAAATGAGATTATGGGTGGATATAGTAAAAAGAAAATTGTAAGTTGCTTCAAAATGATCAAAAAAGAATAAGTATTGGCTCAACAGGTGAAATGCAACAGTGGAACTTACCACTTGTTGCTGTTCCCGCTTCTCCTGGTGCGACGTGGGACTCCTTGCTTTTTTACGCTACTTTAGTCCTTCAGGCAGTAATGATCTGACAATACTTACAGTTCTAGCCTTGATGAAGCCCTGCCTTTTTAATTATTTCCAAGATACTTTTAATGGTTCTTATAAGAACGTATAAATTTTGGTCTTGTGATAACGTGTATGTTTCAGGGTTATTTTTATAGTGTGTGACAGGATCTTCAAGATGCTGTCTGCTCTCTTATACAATAGCTAGCAGTTAGTACTATAACATAATAAAATACTGATATTTTTTTTACTACATTCTTTTGTTCCAGATTTGCCAACTGGAATATGTTTTCTTCCAGACATTAAGAATAACAAGGTGAAACCTTTTCTAAATATAGTGAAATTAAACTTTTCCAAGTAATAATCTTGTACTAGTTTTAACTTTGTGAGAGGAGAAAGGAGGAAATTGGACAGTTTTTGTTGTTTCTTTGGGTACACCTGAAGGCTGTCAAAGCACTGTGACGCTGAATGTGTCATGCCTCATTTTGCTTCCTTTTTCCAGCTCACTTAACATAATTAACACCATGGGAGCATGGCTCCACCTGATCTCTCTTAATTGTGAAAGCTGTTGTTTACTCCTACCCTGTGCTGTCTTCTCATTCTTTATTCATGTATCGATCTTCTTATCGCAGTTGTAGTTTAGCTTAATGAAGAGCCTTGGAGGAACCTCTCTGAATGCTTTTGGAATTTGAAGTAGATAATGTCAGCTGGATTTGCCTTGCCCCTGTACTTGTTCATTGCTTTGAGGAGTATCAGTTCAGATGGCTTCTTTAGTGTTCCCAACATAAACTGCACCATTTGTAAGATCCCAATCTTATTGTTGCACCTGATTTTTATTTTTTTTGCCTCTGTATCCCAGAGCTAGCAAACAGGATATTGTCAGGGCTGAGTTTCAGCTGCTTTTGTCCGCTGCTTCGGAGAAGCTGATGATTACAGGCCCAGAGGTATAAGGCAGATGGGAATGGGAGTTCCTGTGGCCATTATAGAAAATACGCTTTGGGCTGTAGCAAGATGCTGTATAGCTACATGCTTTTTCACGTGTCAGCTGGTATTTACTTAGCTTTCTTCCAATTGATTTTTTTTTTATTTTTTTATTTTCTAGGGGCCCAAGTGGCCAGTGACTTGCAGTTAAATGCTCACAGGCTGTCACTCGAAAACCATAATTCAAGTCTTTTTCAAACTATCTACTGTCTACCCCTTTCTGAACATTGATTTTTTGGTAGCTGTCAAAGATGAACTGCTTATCAGTTGAGACAGAACCAAAACAGATACTGAATTGCTGTTTAAAAAAAAATCAACAAAGGGTAGATTGGGCGTGTGATTTCTGAAGAAGCATTGTTATAGCAGTATAGGAACTTCTTGAGTGTTTCCTACTTTGTACTTTAAGCTGGGATTATGGTTTACTGAATGAAGAGAGGTTTATTGCTCCCCCCCCTTCCCCCCCCAGTGAGTTAAGTCTTTAATGTAGTGGTTCAGTATTTTAGTTCTGAAACCTTTTATGTTTGGTGTTATTCAGGTGCTTTTTCCCTCTATCTGTTTTATGATCTTTGTGTCTCTTGCACATATCCATTCTGGAAGCTAGCAGGGAAAAATGCATTGGTACTAGAATGTTTGCTGGGATATGGAGAAAGAAGGTGGTGGTGGTGGGATTTTTAGAAAGTTATTAAACCACCTTAATTATTTATTATTAACTGGGTTTATACAATAGCTAATAACTTCCAGACATATTTCTCTCTGGATGTTTTTCACAGGTTGGTCCATCTGAACCTTCTGAAAAGCTGGCAGGAGGTGAAACCTCAAGCGATCATCTTAGCAATAGCCTTTCAAGTTTTTTGGAAAACGAGAAACTCTCATCTCTTACAAGCTTAGAAGGAGATTCCACTGGTAAGAGCATTTATAACTTTAACTTTCTCTGGATAGTTGAGCCTAGAATTCTGACACAATGTTCCTGCCTTCTTGAGAAGAAAGGTATTAGGTTTTGTTTTTTTTTTTTTTTTTTTAAATGATAGGACCGAGGGAATGGTTTTAAACTAAAAGAGGGGGATTTAGATTAGGTGTCAGGAGGAAATTCTTCACTCAGAGGGTGGTGAGGCACTGGCACAGGCTGCCCAGAGAAGCTGTGGATGCCCCATCCCTGGAGGTGCTCAAGGCCAGGCTGGATGGGGCTTTGGGCAACCTGGTCTGGTGGGAGGTGTCCCTGCCCATGGCAGGGGGTTGGAACAAGGTGAGCTTTAAGGTCCCTTCCAACGCAAATGGTTCTATGGTAGTATTTCATACAGGATTAGACTACATCAAAATCTTGTATTAGGAATATTAAAGAAAAACAAATTCATTGAGGAAACTGACTCTTTTGAAATTGTAACAGGAGTAGGTGCCTGTGGAGTTTATCAGAGAAGATCACAACTGGAAAGGATAATCTAAAAAAATTAAGCAACAGTCCTCAGTTACAGTGAATCAAAAATAGAGGTAGAAAAGTGGGCATTCACCCTAACTACAATTTCTGTTGGGATTAAAAGAGATGAACTCTATGAACTTTGGTTCTGAGGATAGTATTAGTTTTCATTTCAAAGACTGAAACTTAGCCAGCTGTAGGCCTCCCCCTCCTGGGATATGACATGTGGAAACAGCCATGATTCTTATTTTTTGTTTATTGACTGTCAGATAGAACAGACTCTGAATCATGTCGTAATATCAAAGCTGCTGAGTGTCCATAGCTTCCAATTTGCCTAAATCTCATTCTGCTGAAAGACTGGAACTTGGTGCTTCTGTAAATCAGGCCCTGTTTGTACAGGGCACTGGCAAAAACAGGAATAAAAAACTAATGATGACTTGTGTGTAAGTACTTTTTCCCCCCATATGTTTTTGCCATTTTGTAGACTTCTATGGCAGAAGGAAATACTAAGAAGATACTTTAGAATTATGTTTTATAGGCGGAAGAATTGAAATGCACTCTAAGGCAAAATTATTGGAGAATTCTCAGATTGTCACCAGCAACCTGAAAATGAATATTTCTTAATAATTACATGGAAACTGAAATATGGTGTTTAGTTTATAAATACAAAGCCTGTTTGAGTATACTGTTTTTAATAGGAAAAGCACAGACAAGGTACTGGTTTCTGGAAATGAAAGAATAATAAAAACTGTCAGATTTCTTTTTGGAATACGTTCTACAGTGGTTTTAAGAGTGCTTTTAACCATGACCTAAAATGCTGACTGAAGTTTGGGACTTTAAGAACAAACAAACAAAAGCTCTGGGAACTTTCCTTTCCCTGTAACCTCCACAAATTAAAAATAAATAAATAAATAAAAAATAGTATAAACTTTATACTTGGGGACAGTAGGAATAGTACTGTTCTTACTAATAGCACTTAACTCTTTTTAATTTTTAAAATAGAACGATGCTTCAGTCAGTTTTAGTATGGCTTGAAATGTTACATATATTTACTTTTCACTCATGAGTGACTATATATATAATTTGGTAGTTTGAATGTGGTGGAATATAGCACTTTGAAGGAAGATGAGTGACTTAGGCTGGGAGTTGAAATGCTACCTTATGGGCATCTTGTTTTGCTGTGTATTGCTACTCATAGCATAAGACTGCCACACATTACTGTGACCCAATTCTTTTTGAGTGGGAGAAAAACAGGATAATTCTGATCTTGCTGTGTGTCTCTGTGTTAAAGTTTATGGTGTTGCTCTGATAGTAGATCAGGTGATTATTAAATATGAAGGGTGAATGGGGTATTTTCTTTTGTTTCACTAGATGATGATATTGATGATGAAGAGTTCTTCGATAACCAGCTGGAAGCCTATTTTGAACAGCTGATACCACCAGAAATAGCAAGAGGAGACATCAACGTAGAGAAACTTTCAGAGTGCTGCACAGCACTGAAGCTGTCTGAAAATGGCTTGCTTCAAGTAAGTTTAAAGTGGAGTCCAAAACTCCGCATACCTAATGGCCCTTAAGCAGGGTAACATCTTTGAGGGTTGTCTGCCAGGGTGAAATAGGTTTTCTTTCCTGACAAACCCAAATACTGCCCAACAGGTAGCCTGTAAGTAAAGGATTTTTTTTTTTTTATAGTAAACACAGCACTAAACTAGAA
Organism: Anser anser; assembly: GCF_964211835.1. NCBI lineage: Eukaryota > Metazoa > Chordata > Aves > Anseriformes > Anatidae > Anser > Anser anser. The sequence continues at coordinate 55,959,764 of NC_139721.1, forward strand.
ACCAAGACAATCAAGTGAGATTGACTCTCCTTTCCCTTTGCAAGGGAAGAGAGGAAAAAAAGAAAAGAAGCTAGGTAGCTGTTTTTGTATTTATTGTCCTCTTCCTTGTAGTCCAGAGCTAGTAGCTAATACATATGCTTGTTACAGACAATCTTGTTGTTTATGAGATAAGGCATGGAGAAATCAGGTAAGTAGCTGGCTGTTCTGAGAGGCGTTAATCTGGAAGGCTTGTGTCAAAGCTTAAGAACTTCCTACTCCCTATTACGATGTCTCCTATATTCAAGTCTCCATTCAGGTTTTCCATCCCCTAACACTGCTCCTCACGATCCTCTTTGTCATTTTCTTCTTTTTCCTGTTAAGTGGTTCTGGACCTTATGCAGTCAGTTTTGTTACTTGATCTTGCAAAGGAAAAAAATAATCCAGACTATTAAGAGTAGATTTCTCCCTTCTCTGGGATGATGGAGACTTGTCCTCAGAAATCCTGTAATACCTAACTCTGCATCACTAGTGTTTCCTGAAGGTGGACTTTTCCTGCTGGGTTACTTGAGTCTGTGTTTCTTAAACCTTATTACAAAAGTATGCTTTTCAGGTAATAAATTAAAAAAAAAAACAATCTATTTCTGATCTGCAAGATAGTTTGTCCTAAAGAAAAGAAAATAATGTCCTGAGCAGCATGTTACTCAAGTATCCGTTAGGATATTAGCATGTGATATTGGATTGCTAGCTTGACCTTTCAGAGTGACAGTGAGGTAGGATGTATGTCAGCAGTTGCTGAAGATAGAGCTAGCCTGTGCTTGACGAATTTCATGTGTGCTACGGTTCAGTCTGCCCTTTCTGGAGCTTCATTTTTAGAGTTCTGTGTCATGTGTGCTAGTCTGAACTTAGTGCGTCTCTGAGGTCTTCTCTTGAAGGCATTATGGTAGGAATATTTCTCCTAAACATTGCTTCCTCTCTCAGCTTCCTAGCGGTGGTTTTAGTATCAAAGGTGGCGAGGTGTTTGTAGAAGAGCATTTGAGATCTTCTTGTGTCCTATAAGGAAAATATTGGTAACAAAGCAAAAGTCTCTACTGACACCATGGTCTTCTGAAGGCCTTCTTCTGATTTAAATTTGGTTACCAGCATCTGAATGCAAAGAATCCTTAATGAAGAATAAAAAAGCTGTCTATACCCATAAAATACTTGCTTTACCCCTTCCCCCCACCCCCAACAAGGGGGGGGGTCAGCTGAACAGAAAGTAAGGCCACCTATTGATCTTGCCTGTAATGTCCAGGAGATGGGTATGTTGTCTGTGTAGGAATTGCTTCGTTTTATTCTGATGGTTCTGTGACAAGACTACTTTACAAACATGTTACAACTATTGATTCTTAATTAAAGTTACAGTTCTAACTGCATCAATCTTCAAAGAATGGAATGGAGTTTTATATTAAGATACTTACTACACTTTTTGAAAATAAATTTAATTTACTTCTGACAAAATATTACTTTCTATTAGCTTTATTTTCTGCTTCTGTAAATATGAAGGTGATGCTTGCTGGCACTAATGTTTTTTTATTTTGTAGCGTACAACTAGTTTATAAAGAGCTTTTCAATCACCAGGTTATTATCTTGGGTAGAAATCTTCAAGGTTTTATTAAGTGAACAGTATCATGAAGACTTGGTGTGTAAGTAAGTGCCTTAGAGAGGCAGTCAGTGTGTGGAGGGTAAGCACAGAGCAGCAGCTGGCTGCTTCTTGGCTTGCCTTCCAGCAGCAGCTAAGTCTATTACAAACAGATTGCTTGGATGGGAAACTGACAGTTGCATGCTTGACCCGAATAGGAAAGTGTGATTGATTTGAATAGGTAAATGAACTGTAGCTTCAGAAAAACAGTGTCATACAATTGACTTATTGCTTAACAATCATCATTGGAAAGATTGTAATGACTCTAAGGAGGTGTTGCCTGACAGGTTCGGAAATTCCCCACCTGGCTTCCAAGTTTCCAGGCTGTGGGAAGTGTTCTGTTAACCTCCATAACAGTAGCTCTGCAGAGGCTGCAAGTTGCTGATCTACAGCTGTACGTGAAGGAAGGAACAGGTGGTGGTTTGAGACCATGTGGCCATGGTGAAGAGTGCGAGTAGCAGTTATGTTATCTGCCCTCAGCTCTCCCCTGTTTGTGTAATGTTCCTGCTTCACCTCCGCTGTAGAGGGTGGTGGGGTGGGTACAGCAGGTGCTGAGCTGGTCCTTATTCAGCAATGGTCCTAGAGGAGAAAGGAGGCAGTATGGTGTACTTGTTAAGGAGAGTGAAAGAATGCAGTAGGAGGCAGAAGAGATCCTCCGTCCTCTTGCTGTGTATGTGCTTGGTGGGGGGAGTTCTGTGGGTTGGCATAGCCAGGAGCTGTTGTCCTCACCAGGGTTGCTGGCAGACAGAGATGGCAGTGGCACATGAACAAACATTCACTTCACCAGAGAATATTTTTTAACTCTGTAGAAATAACTATAGTATTAATTTTTTATCTTCTTTATATCTGTTGCAGTGCAACTTAAATCTTTATTATTATTTATATATTTTTTTTAAGGAGGACTTTCGGGTTCCTGATGCTTATCAGGCGGTGACAGGAGCAGACTCTGGAAATGCTAGTGATGAAGATTCACAAAATCAAGGGATAGCTGGATGTCCAGAGCAAAGAGAGGTGCTCCCCAGAGCAGTAAGGCAACTGGTATGGAATTGTCATTTAAATTTCTATTTATAATATAGAGAATAAGACAGTAGTTTCTGTGTGTGTGTGTGTGTATATGTATATATTAAAAAAAAAAGGCAGTGCACTTGAAAACCTGTAAGAGGTTGAACTAACAACCCAAATTCACTTTATAAAAGATGAATAATAACAGTTTTCTAGATATACTTTTAAAACATAGTTAACTTTGGCTATTTTTTACCTGGGACTATTAACATAAACAGTTAACAAACGCAATGCTGACACTTTAAAAATCATTATTTTTTCCTGAGAATTCCATGACTAGTGGAGATGCACTAGATTCCTGCAGTGCTGCTGAGTTGCGATTGGATTCACTGTATCTTCAGTGCATGGACAGCCGTGAAGCTGATGTCGCGGGTGCTCTTTCAAAGCAAGAAATACAGTCCTCTTCTGAGTGTCAGACTGCTGCTTCTGATGCAGACGTACTACATCCAGCAAAAGCAATTTCAGAGCCCTACACCACTCCTAAAATTCCTCTTAGTGCAAATGCACCTGGAACAGATGCAGATTCAACTGAATGTGAAGTTGGTCTTGCTGATGCTTACCTGTCTCCAGCTGCAGACAGCTGTGAGAACACAAGTTTATCTCCAACAGACAAAGGTAGGTTGCTTTAGGTATAACCTAAGTATGCAATTGTGGCTAGACTGTTGCATGGAAAGAGAAATAAAGTTGTTAGGTATGACTTTTTTGGGTTGTGCAAGTTATTTTAAAAAAATCCACTGTTTCTTTATAAATAAGAAATAAATAGCTTGAATAAGTTTGGAGCTGTAGTTTTTAAGAAATACCAACTGATGTATTTTGGACTTATATTGAAACATTTATAGTTGCTTCTTTGATAAAAACTGCTGCAACTTGCTGTTGCAGCTATGTTATCTTCATTAACTAGTTGCTGACCTTTGACAAGTGAACTCCTTACTTAAATTTAAGAGACTTTACCATGTTACTATTATTTTAATCAACAGTGCAGTATTTGATGTATCTTTCAGGTGATATACCACATAGCATTGTTTATCAAAATGAAGAAGGCAAGTGGGTGACTGATCTTGCTTATTATACTTCATTTGATGAAGAACAAGGTTTAAATCTGTCTGAAGATGATAAAATAGATGACGACTTCATAACTGGATGTATGTAATCTTTCTCCTTTTTAGTTAACTGTTATCTGTAGTGTAGTGTTAAGTAAACTTTATTCCCTTTTAATTTTTTTGTATTTAGAAAGTTAGTATTTAATGTTGCAAATCCTTCAGACTTTAGATACAAGAAATTATTTGAAATCTGACATTGTTAGTAGCCTACAATGATATTAATATTAGTTATAGTTGGTAGCTTCTTCCCTTGTTTCCTTCTCTTCCCAGGAAGTGGTGTGGGTGCTGAAACATTGGAACCTACTGGGGATGTTTACTGGGCTCTTTTAAGAAATCCTAGGCCTTTGTCTACATAACTTTTTTAAAATTTTTCCTTTAACTGTCTCAGAGTGATCTTCATGGCAGTCTGTGTGTTTGTCATACAGGTTTGGATGGTGTGCCTGTAGTACCGTAGACAAATCAATTCCTTAGCACCAAAATATGCTCTGATTATCTGTTTTTACTAGATATATTGGAGCATTGTATGCGACAGTATTTCTCCTCGACTCTCCTAGTTTCTAAAGCTGACATATGGATGGGCTAATGTATTCTGAAGATGTCTGCTCAAGTTTCTTCTCTCTTTCAAAGAGGATGCTCTGCAGATTGATTTATTAGGAATGCAAGATCAAACAGGGTTGATTGGTTGAAATGATGTTTGTCAACACCATGGTGGTTTTCTGTTGGAACAAACAAATGAGATCCACTGTGGTAGAAATTTCCCTATCGGCTAAGTCAGCGAAGCAGAGCTCCTTCATTATTTTTTTAAATGCCAGGACATTTTGGACATTTCACTGTATTTCAGACTCTGCTTGTCCAATCATTCAAATATTTGTCTGCTGTAAATTTTTCCAGGGGTATTCAGCTTTTTCCCCACCTGATGTTTTTTAAAGGAATTACACTTTCCAGCTGATTGGCTTACCTTTTCACATAGTACAAGACCTGTGCTTCCAGATTCAGTGTGGATAGCGTTTTTCTGTGTGCTAGTTTGCCTGTCTGCAGTGTTCAGGTATGATGCTTGAATGCTTGACAGCTGAGAGACTTTTTTTTATATGGACAGAAAAGAAATGACATCTGATGACGCTTCTGAGTCTCACTAACGACATGTCTATCTCTGTCAGTGAGCTATGCACACTGTGTGTTCTTGTACAGAGTAGTTAGTGCAGGATTGCTCACTTGACAGAGTTCAGTGCTTCAGGAAGTCCTCATAAGACTCCTTATGGCTTACACAGAAGATTAAAGAACTGATAATGACCTAAAGTTCTACTGGATGTAACAGCATATCATTGATAGCGGCATGTTGCCTTTAGGAGATATAGTTGGATTGCTCAATAAAGAGGTATTCCAATATTGTTGCTTTCCTCAAAAAGGACGTATTCCAACTTCCCATAAGTCACTTTTATAGACAACAGCTGTATTCACTTTACAAGTTTGCGTCCATTCTTGATGTATTCCTCTGTGACTAGGGGTGCTGTGTGTACAAGGCCATATACTTCAACATTAAGGTATCATTAAGCAGACCAAAATGCTAAGGTAGTAGTAACAGTATCTCTTGATAACTAGTTTAAATCATTTCAGAGAAGAGATTTTAAGTGTTCATTGTTAGGAAAATAATACAAGTATTTGAATTTAAAGGAACTATTAATTTATTTGGCCTGTTAGTTTACGTGAGTATTTCATGAACTGGTACAAACCGGTCTGTTTCTTTTGCTCCGATTCATGGATAGCACCTTGATGAAATTTTCAAAGCCAGATGTAATCTAAGCCTGTTCAGAAGTGGCCATGTGATGCTCGAGTCTAGCTAGTATGGATGGCATAGTCATTACAAATATGTATGTATAGTTTGGTGATAAGGCCATAAGATGCCACCTTTATTCACATCTAAGTTAGCTAGCTGAATGCTGCTTTTACTGTGGCTACTGAGGATGCAGGAAATACTCTTTTAAAGCAAACTTCATGTGAACTTTTCCCACCATAATGGGAGGAGCAACTCCTGGTGTGTCCCCGATTGTCTTGGTTGCAGAATTAAGTATTGTAATCTTTGCCTTAAAGTTTAGTTTAATGACACAAAATGGTAATGTCAATGCTCACTAAATTCTGACTAGTTTTAATACGTGTCCTTTCTGGTTTTAAGCTGAAGCAGCAGCAATGATTGCACAAGACCAGGAAGAATTTGAGAAAGCACACAGACTTGTGCAGGTAAATAATTATCTGAATGTAAACAGAATAACACTCATTTATTTGTAAGTTACAATTTCTGAAACTTCTCTGTCTACAGGCAGAAAAAGCAGACATTCTAAATACATCTGAAATAGCAGACTCCTCGTGGAAATCTGCCAATAGCTGCATTCTACTGAGAACATCTGAACTTAACAGAGATGCCAGTTATTTACGTTTGTCTTTGGGAGAGTTCTTTGGTCAGAGGTCTGAAGCTCTGGGTTGTCTTGGTGGAGGCAGTGATGTGAAACGGGTATGTATCATAATGTTCTGAGGTGCAAGGGAAGGACAGGGAAAAAACAGTACTGCTTTTTTAAAAAACATTGTAACTAATTCTTTTGGAGAACTACTTTCCAAGTTCACTTAACTAAGGAAATTCTGTATGTATATATGACAGGTATGGATTAGTTTGTTTCTCACTTGTACTCACTTGGAACTTCTGATACGAAGGGCTGGTTGGTGTTAACAGGGAATCTTTACCTTTTGGTCAAAAATTAATTATATGTAGGATTATAGAGAGGAGAATACGCCATGTTATATGCTGCTTTTTAGAGGTCTGAGCAAACAATTCACCTAGTAGTTGAATTAAATGTTGCTCAGACAGTTATTGGAACATCGAGGGTATCTTTGGCTATTGTTAATGTGCTACCTAGGCACATGTTCAGTTCTAGTAAAAGCGTAGTCGTCTAGACTTCAACATACTTCTATAAGCTTTTTCTGACTTACACCTGGTCTCTTGTCTTACCTGTTGTTGGTAGACAGTATCGCATCTGTGCTGCAGCTGAACAAAACCTAAGAAGTATGTTCAAGGGAGGAAAGTCAAATTCAGTTATGTCCTGCTGACCTGGTAGAGTGAGCATGTTCTGCACTGGTACATTCAAAGGCTGAGAGGCAGAGCATGCCTCCAGGCAGAGTTGATGAGAGCATATGTACTTTCTTTTGTTTAACTGGTACTTTACGCACACACGCACAGGAAGCATATGTATTTTGATTAGGCACTTGCAAGGCTAGGAGGTGTGTTATTTCTCAGCCATACAAAAGCCAAACACCAACTGGGGAGACACTGTGTCTGAAACTGCTTTGCAGGCCCACTGAATGTTTATATTAAAGATTACATCTACTAATGCTGTGTTCTGGGGTAACTTTTTTATAGCCATCTTTTGGTTACCATATTACGTCTCCGAAGAAAAGGGAACCTGTTGCTTTGCTAAGACAATCTGATGTATCAGGATGTGACACTCTCCAAGAAACTTCACAGCTTTCTGAAGTGTTTACAGGTAATTATGGAACGGAAGGGTCAGCCTTAGAGAGTCTGTAGCAGTAGTTAAGAATTCCTTGTATATAGCTAGCAAGGACTATTAAGAAGAATGTGATAGACTCATTCACCAAATCATTTTCGGGGTTGTGGGATTGAAGATGGAAGGATTTTGCACCAACAAAATACAGAGCCTAAAGAGTTGCAAAAGGGACCATTCTAACACCAGATAGTAGCCAAAGTTTTCTTGGTAATGTGAGCATTTCTAGACACTGGATAAATAACAGTGTCATGTAATAATTGAAGTCTGGTCAGAGTTTTCCTATTGAAAAAGCTATATAAATGTGTTGCCAAAAGAAATGAAACCAGAAAGCTGGTTTGTTTGTCTGTACAGGTATAGAGGATACAGGGAAAGAAATAGAATTGGGCATGAGTTGTCTGTGTATATAGTCTAATTTCTTCCCTACCATCTTTTAAAATAAATATACTTCTGTGAAATCTGATTGACTTTTAAGTAAAAAGAGTTTCTTCCAGAATTTTATATGTAAAAATCACAATATGCACTTTGCGTATATTTTTGTATCAACTTAACAAGCTATCCCTAGGAAATAATTAAGAGTACTTGCTCAGAAGACAAGTTCATATTAAAGCATGTCTGCTTCTCTTGATATAGGTGGGGTAACATCAGTATTTGCGAGCCTGTCTGTAGCATTAATGCAGTGACTGTGAAAAACATCCATCAGATTTTTACGGAGCACATGTCCTTGAAAACAACTTTACAGCCGTTACTTTCTTCATTCTAGGACCTTCCAAATATTTTTTCAAGAATCTCTAATGATTTTTTTAAGTGTTAGCATGCTTAAGTTCACTATAAAGTCTGTGTTTTTGTCAAAAAACAAAACAACAACAACAAAAAAAAGCACAAAACTAGCTAGTAACTGAAGTTTGTGACCACTGTTCAGGTAAATAATAGCTATAACTGTTGCTTTAAATAATAGACAAGTACCCTAATGTGCTCTGTAGTTATTTTGATATGAGTGTTGCTATAAATGGTAGGGGAAGGAGGTTTTTAGATCACTTCATGGCCAGGATATCAAGAGTTATTGGCATCTGATTTTTCAGTAGTACTGGCAATGATCTTTATCAGCAGTGTCAGTATGCAATTCTGCTTTAAGGAGCAGTAGATACAGAAGAAGCTGAGAACTTAGCAACCTGAGGGAGGGTATTACTTGAAATGCTAAGTGTATCTAAGCTCCAAATATCTGCTACAAGCAGAAGAGAAATGAAAAATAAATGCTTCATAATTCTTTTCTTATTAAGCTGAGCACTTTTAAAACTGTTAGTGTTCTAGGAAGTCTGGATGTTTTTCTTTAAGCAGAAATTCCTTTGGTGCTATGGTAGTCTATAGATCTTATCAGAATATCTCCTAGTTTGGGTTTGGTATGGTAATCAAGAAGATTCTTAATGGTTTTGATGGTTTCAGAAACACGTCCTCCGAAGCATAATTCCTCCTAAGCATAATCCTTCAAGTTCATTGCTATCTACCTCTGTCAAACCCTCCAGTGTATGAAAAAAAAATGGCTTTACTCAGATGTAACTTTTCTAGTTTTCTACTGGAGTTGTGTTTGTGTTCATGTTACCTTGCAAATACCGTTTTATGAGAAGATTTGTTTAGCTTGGGCTAATGTGATAAACTACCTGAAAATGAAGAGTAATGAGCATGGTATTAATAACATCAGCTAATTATGTGAACTGAAGGTAGACTTCGAGTATTGCACAGACAACATTTGATTCTTGCAGTATTTGTATTTGTGCCATTATGGCAGTTGTTTTTTCCTACAGAGCACTACAGGAGCATGTGTGTCCAATGAATGCTGATGTTCAGACAATGTATTTATAATTAATTATCCATCTTTTTTTTCTTTCTTAGAAGACTTGGAAACACAAACAAAAGAACATGGAAATTCTACCAGCTGTGAAGGTGCATGGCATAGGATGGACACTGCAGCTGGAATACAAAAAAGCATTAATACAGAAGCAGCTACCCAAAGTAACCCAAAGGTATTTCTTTGTGTTTTCTATTAACTGCAAGTATGAACTTCAACAAAAGTCACTTAACACTTACTATTGTTTCTTTGAATAAGGCTAAATTTAAACGTTCGTATCAACTTGTTCCTTTTATATTGATCATTTGAAATCCTAGTGGGTGCCTCTGTTTGTTAGGCTAACTTTGTTAGAATGCCACGATCCTTTAGAGAGTGAAGTGTTACTATCATCATCTCATTTTCCTTTTTTTCCCTTCCTCATTTGGGTTGACAGACCAAGCAGTTCCACGTAGTGTTTATAAAATGAGTAATTTTCTTGTTGTAGTATTTCTTGTTGACAGTAGATTAGAAATGTAGTAACAAGAAATGTGAATGTATTAGGCAAATGCAAAATCACTTAAATAAATTTCCTAATTTGGTGCTTAACCCAATTTCCTTTGTTGTAGGATGGAATTTATGAGGACAAGTTTGAAGGTGGCTTATGTAATCATTCTGATTCTGTCCTGAGTATTAGCACAATTGCATCTGCTATTGCGAATGCTTCCTGCAGTGCTGATCCTACCCAGCTAGCTGCTATGATGATGGCACTCTCAACCAAAAATAAAAAAACATGTTTCCTTCCTGGAATTATTAAAGAGATGGAACTCTCTGCTAATCATGCATTATCTAACAATGTGGAAAACGGTGCATTTGATATGGAAAAATACCTTAGAAAGACAGATGAGCTTGGACATGAAAGTGAATATGAGAGTGTTGTGAAACACGACACATCTGTCCAGAACTTTATGACTGATGGCTCTTTACTTAGCAAAGTTAAAAATAAAGATGCTCTTCTAGAAGACTTGTTAAATGATCAAAATGAGCAGCAAGAAATAGATAAGCGATTTCTGGATTATTTTCATGCAGAAAATGATACTCAGAATATCTGTAATCCATCTGATGTTTCCAAGCATGATGACAGGACTACTGATAGCATAAAATGTTCAGAAAAGTTGACAGATTTATTAAATAGTAAACATTCACAGTCTTTAAGTGCTGACCTTACATCAGATACGCTTGGTACCTGCTCACCTACAAGAAATGATACACAGACATGTGGAACTTCTTTATCAGCAAAAATAGAAATGTCACAGAGAAGTCTGTTTGCTCACCAGACTGACAGTCTTACTAGCAGATGTTGTACCAGGGAAGATGCAGAAACAGATCAAGCAACAAATGCTGTTCCTGAACCGCTTAATGATTTGGAGAGAAGTACAGGAAACACTGTGTCACTCAGCAACTTGAAACCTGCCAAACAATCTGGTAAATATGTCTTAGTAAGTCCTACAAAAGCAAAGCCTGTGCAGAAATTGAACACAGATGAGAAGAAGCAAAGTCCAAAAATAGAGAAGAGAAACAAAGAGGCCAGTACTGCTTGCAGCGGGAATGTGAAACATGTAACTTTTGAGAAGCTCTCCCTGACTTCCCAGAATAGTACTGGTAAGTGAATCTGAAGAGTAATCCAAAAAGGCAAATGTAACCAGTTATAGAAAAGGCTTTTCTTGAAAACAGACTTGCTTCCTGTGCTTAAATAAATATTGTTATTAAATTCTGCTTATTTACCAGAACATCAACCCATTCTTCCTGAATGTGACTTGCAACCTTTAGAGGATGAGCAGTATAGCTTCAGACCTTCAACTTCGCCCCTCATACACTCTTCTCCTAGTGATGCTTCTGGAACAGCATTTTCAGGGTAAATGTTTTGGATTTTCAGGGTAAATGTCTTGGAGCAGGTTATAAGAATTACTAGTGCTTCATGAGGATTTTTGGGTGATCAAGTTTTAATTGTAATGTTGTCCTTGACCTCAGTTTATGCTTATAGATCTTTATTAAAGTATTACTTCATTCTTAGACCTAATCTTTCTTTTTGCTTTTAATGTGTGTATGGGGGAGCAGTCTTAAGCAATTGTTAACTTTTTATTTTCCTCACTGGCATGATGAGAGAGATGATGGACAGGAATGTGGTTGTTTCTGCTCAGGATTGTCCAGTAAAGCAAGAATACAAAATACCCAGCATGTTAGCTAGTCAGATTCTTTAGATAACTTCATCACAAAAATTTGGATATAAAATACCCTATTTACTTTAACTATTGTTCTAGTGCAATTCATCTACTACAAATAAAGCTATTTGGTTGGTGATTACAATGTCAAACTTTGCAATCATATAGCTAGAACCATATAGACCAATGACGGTGTGGGTGTTTTTTCTTTTTATAAATTACTTGTATTTCAGTCACTTTCATTCTCAGATTCACATCGCTGCTTGTGAGAGAGGGTGGGCTGAAATATTCATATTGCTTTTGAACACTTCATATTTTGAAGCTGCATCTTGTGTCAAAGATTCCAGGATTTCTTAGCAACTGAAAGGGTAACATTATTTAAATGGCCTTCAGTAATAAGAAGTGCTATATAAATTATAAGATTACAACTAAGCCTGTCATGTAGTCTTAAACATATATATTATGACCATAGCCAGTGGCTATGTATGCTGTCCTGAAAAGAAGAGGCATGGAATTGTTTGCCTTAACTTCTTAAGGTCACCGCCTGATATTTAACTACAGTTAGGATGTGGTACGTGACCTTAGAATTACATGCTGCTTGGCGTTTTTCAAAAATCAAAAAGTGCAGAAGTATGTGTATTTATGCAAGTGTGGTTTTTTTTTTGGTTAAAGTTGCCAGTGACTTCAATTGTTTTCATGGTACTTGACACATTTTGTAGAGCAAGAGTGCCTATATTTTCATGTGTGTGAAATGAAGAGAAACTCAACAGTGAACAGGAAATACTGATATGTGATGTCTGGGATGTTGAATGATTTCATTTGGCATTCTTTGTTCTAATTGGGTATACTTATTTCTCTTAATAACTTACTGTGTTTTTTCTATGACCTTAGCATCTGAGCGTAGCTGTGGAACTCTAATGCTTTGCTTTATGAACTCATGTTTAGCGAAAACGAGTTTCTTTTACATCAAAGCCAGGACTTGTAAAGGTTATTTGATAGCTGATTTTTCATTTCTATTGACTGTAGTAAGCAGAATGATGAAGTAGACTGATTTTAAAATAGTATAGCCGTATTATGTAGCATTCATTTCCCTGGGTGTATCATTAGAAATGTATTTTAATACCAGTGTACTTTGAATTTGTTTTTCAGGTCTGAAGCTGATTTTACTTGCACATCGCATTATCCAAAATCTCCTTGCAAGGAGAGCACACTACCTCAGTCAGTTTATTCAAGCCCGAGCATGAGCAGATTAACATATGTCTCCGCATCTGACAGTACACTTAAAAACACAGCTGTAACGCGTGATCCGCAGACACACTGGGTAAGAAAATCTTGATCTGTAATTATGCATTAATTCCCTTTCTTAAAAAACACCCACCTCCCAAAACGAGCTCTTAAATGGTGAATATAATTTTTAACAGTTCATTAGAAAAGCCTTAAGGGTTTCAGAACAGCTTAGTACATACTGTGCATAGGGAAAAGGTATTCTGTTTCTCCCTCTTCTCTCACCCACTCCTGAGTTTTTGGAGATTTAAATTCTGAGCTAGATTTTGATTAGTCACAAACCCTAGTGAATGTGAACATAATCAAACATTCAAAAAACTACTAACCTAAGAAAAAAAAGTTTGTGGGTTTTCTCTATGCATTTTTCTGTATTGCTTATTGAGTCATTCTGTTCTTGGAACACAGTGCAGCATTCCAGTAGCAGTTTGCAGCATCTATATCTGCTTTTGTCACCCCTGAAGCTCCCTTTCTGCTCAGCTTCAGCTGTTGGGAAGAATACTTTTCTTACCCCACCCCTTGAGAAATGTTTATTAATTCCTGTTTTAACTTAATTTTCCCTAAATGATTTCGGGACCAAAACCGCCATTTGTCTATCTCTGACAACCGTTCTGACTGTTTTTACTGCTTTAGCAAAGTGTGTACTCTGAGTGATACTTCTGTTCAGACTTGCAGTCTTACGCTGATTAGGATGATGAGTATTCTTTTATCTCAGTCAGTTGGTTTCTTCAAATCTGGAATCTTTGTTGTGCCTCCCCTGCTCCAAAATGTGTGTAAATGTGGATGGAATTTAAAAACAAAAGCTGAAAACCTCTCTGATAGCATCCATCCCAGTGGAAACTTTTTCAAGTGAAGAGCCACAGATGTTATAAAAACAAAACTCCAGACAGGACTTGACAAACTTGATTGCTTATGTTGGATACAATACTGGTATTAGTGTCTGTCTCATTAACCCTATTTACTTTTCTAGAATTTATAATATTTCTAATAATACTGTATATTTTGTTTACTAGAGTGAAAATGCAAGTGCACTTAGTACAACAATAATTCGAGCCAGCCCAACACCTTCACAGGAACATGCCAATGAAAATGTAGAAGACTACTTGTGCCAAAGAAACCGAAAAGGAGTGCTGTTTAGTGTTGATGAGAAATCAGAAGAAAACGATCTTGCAGCTATTAAAAGAAAACTTGAAGATGAAGTACAGGGCCAAGAACTGTCCAAGGAAGGTTTACCAAAGAATGAAAAGCCGCTTGCATCTATTCCTTCAAATGTAGCAGCAAATCATAGAGAGTTAGACCCTGTTAAATCAGCTTTGTCAAGTAAATTTTGCAGCTTCGAGCCACTTTCTGTAAATGTTGATGCAGAAGTGTGGCAGGATCATACAAACAAAGCACAGAGACAAGGATTACCATCCTTAAATGTATTACCTATGTTTCCTGGCTTAAGAACTTATATTCCATTAAATCAAAACTCATCTGGTGAACAGTATATTCCTATTTCAAGCTTTAAACCCCATGTCGCTACCTCTGAAAGCCAAGCAATTTCTTCTGTTCCCACGTTGCTTACAGGACATTCTCTTGCAACGACTCCATTTGTACAACAGCATCTGGGAAATATGCCACCTACTGGAAGTACAGTTCTGTCTCAGTTTCATGGCTGCAGCTCTGCAGGTTTTGGTCTTCCAGCAGGGCTTCCTTGCTCTACTATCCCAGCAGGACATGTGGAGAATCCAGTTCCAGTAGGAATTCCTTTGGGTTCAAATCTTGGTCCTGGCTCTTTGGGTGCAGCTTCGCTTTGTAATCCACATTCTGCTTCCTGGAACAAGAATATCTTAAACCTGAAATCATTTGCTGGACAACCTCTTGGAACTAGTAGAAAAGAGTGGGACTTTTCGATGTCACCTGGTCTTGGTAAGGCTTTTAAAAAGTATGCTGAAAACATTGCTTTGGACAACAGTGGCTAAAATTATTAAGGTGGCAGTACACTAAGTGTAACCACAACTATTGTTTATGCATCTTTGATATTTTTTAAAATGGTATTGCTAGTTTTTCTTATTTAATCATGTTTTCTAAATTCAATGTCAATTTTTATAGTCCTCCTAATGGTCTTAAAAGGTATTTTTCATAGTCTAAAGAGGCTAGATTTCAACATTCAATCTTTTTACGTTTGTTTAAAGGATCTAGCACTGTCTTCGATCTCATACTTTCTGCTGTTTCTCTGTATCTTGACTTACCCCTAAATCAAAGCAACGTAAATTATTTCAATTCAGAGATTTTTCTTAATCTGATCTGTTTAGTTGTTTTTTCTGATTTTTTTTTCTAGTTAATTTTTTGAGATAAAATGACAAGCTAGTGGGGTTGAAGGTTTGCATTTGTAATACTCTATAGGTGATTTTCTATTTAGTAATCAATAAATCTTTGATCTTGTTAATGCAGTTTAAAATAGTAACACTTGAACAGTTTTACTCCTTATCTTTAATTGCTGGCTTCTTGTACTTGCTTTTGAACTTCTCTGAATATCTGTGCAGTGTAGACTTGATTTTTTGGCAAATTTGATTTTTTTGAACTTGAAATTAAATTCCAGTGATGCTAGTCTTAGTTCATATTTTCACCTTCATGTTTGTGTTTGAATTTTCTGTTTTGGAGGGTTAATAATAATTTGTGGCCTTAGAAATAAAACCTATTGTTCAAGTAACTAAAATTTTACTCCAGGTAAAGTCGTACATGTGTCTTCCTAACTGAGAAGTCAATTTTTTAATTTGACATGAGTACCCATTAGTGGGTTTGTGGATAATTAATCTTTGGCATGCCACAGAACTCTTACCTCATTTTGTTGTCATTATAATGTTGCGTTTCGTCTGAAAGAGTTGTTTTGAATATTTTAGAAGTAAGGACCTCCTGGAAATAAAATACTTGATTTAGGATTTCTTTTTGATTTGGAGATTATTTTTGATGGCAGCATTTCCACAGCAAAAATCTACTCTAAGAATACTCAGTGTTTTCTGTAGCGTAAGCTTGCCTAAACAGCTTTTTAGGTAGCAATTCTACTCTAGTAAAGGAAAAAAAGTCCTTTTTGGTCACATTAAATGTCCTAAAGAAGTTGTGGTATTGATGCTTGTATTTTGGTCGTTCGGGCTACTACTGATTAAACTGTGAAAACAGTGCTTTATATAAGGGGTGTGTGTGTGTGTACACCCACTTTGTGGGTTAGTGACTGCATGGGATGGCCTACTTCCGTAAGTATTTTTGTGTGTGATACTTGAATTCCAAGTTACATGCAAAGAAGTAATTGATTAACATCCTGGATATCAGGCTGGTGGAAAACATTCTTATGTAAACTATAGTTGTCAAATGTTGCCTTGATACAAGGAAGCATTTGGCAAATGGGTTTACGAACTTGATGTGGTGACAGCCTGAGTGCTGATTTGCTTGTGGATACTTGGAGCTAACAGGAGCATATTTTCTTCTGAAGGACATGTAAAAGTACCAGAAGAGCTGAAGTTCCCTAATGCCTGTTGTGTGGGAATTGCCTCACAGACTGCTCTTAGCATCTTTAATCCAACTGAACGGTGGCTGCAGGTCAGCATTGGAATACTCAGTATTTCAGTAAATGGGGAAAAGGTAAGAGTTTTTTAAATAAAGTTGTAAGCATAACACTGTAACCTTATGAGATGTCATACTGTAAAATTAGAGCCCTCTAGAGAATTGTAAGTTCTTTCTGTTTTATAGTTAAGGCAGACAAAAGCAGTGGTACCCTCTTTCAGGCAGGCCACCTGATTTATTCTAATTAGTAGAAATAATAGGGGTAAATACAACATGATGGGGTTGACTTTTAAAATTATTTTGCACGTATAAATTGTGTTAAGTTGTGTAGCTTCCTACTTATTCGTTCCCATCTTTGTGTGGAAAAGAAATTATCCCTAGAAATGCAGCAACTATCCTCTCTGGGGATGCTTTCTAATATAGTTTTTGGAGTTTGCTCCCATTTTTCTCAAAATCTCTGAATCTCGTGTGACAGGATAAGAAAGACTTGGAGCAGGCTTCAAGCTAGATGACTGTGGGTTTTATGTATCTTGTAGACCATAGACTGGATATCTTGGACTTTTTCATTTACTTTTGTCGGCACAGTAATAGTTCCAGACAGAAAAGATCTCAAGAGCATGCCAGTGACTTAGATTAAAAGTCTACCAGTACTGTTTCCTCCACTGATGAATACTCTTTGCAGAGGAGAATACGGCAACAGGACAAGCATAGTATGCTTTGAGCTTCTGACAACTGGACACGTGGGAACTTAGGAGCTAGGTGTTATTTCTGCTCATAGCTCTCAGTGGACTGTTCTCTATCTTGCTAATCTTTTGAAATTGTTTAGGGACGTCCATAGTTCAGTTCAGTTGTAGGTTCTATGCAATTTTTATTTACTGGTCCTTTTTACTAAGAGATAAGACAATAATTCATTTTGTGGGAGTTAGAAGCTGTAATATATAAGCATATTGTACATACGGATCCATGCATCATTTCTTGGTATGTTTATTTTCTAGCAGGTGTAGCACATGTTTTTCCAGGAGAATGACTTCTGGTTTTATTGTCATTTCCTCCTAAGAAATAAAAACAAACAAAATCACTAATCCACAAGTCTGTTTTTGTGTATGTGTAGATGTATATGTACATGGAAGTTTGATTTATTTTCTTACATTTTCATAGTTGCTCAGTATCAATAGGATCTTAGGCAACTGTTCAGAACTCAGACTCTCTTGTACTAGGTGGTGATTTTTTTTATGAAATTACAATGGACAGTCACATCTCAATCGTTTACATGAAGAAATACACGCATTCAATTTGTCTGCTGCACAATGTAATGAAAATTCTTTTTTTCAGTCAGGTTACCTTTGAGATGCACAGAGTATGACTTGCAGATGGTCACTCCTGCTTACAAATTATATATGAATATGTTCAACAGAAACTTTAGGATTTACTAGGCTAGTAAAAAACTAAGGCTAGGATTTACTGCTGATCTCCATCCTATCAACCTTTCCCTTAATCTTCCCCCACACTTCTTCCTCCCATCTTTGGCCAAAAGCACCAAGTAAAATTGGTTTCTTTTAATTATTTTGCTGATTATTTTCTTTCCAAAATCAAAACTCTACTTCTAAATTCTTTTTCAAAAATAATAAATACTATAATCCCAATCCTAATCTTCTAGTAGATGCTGGAAAGGAAACCCCAGCAACTTTCAGGCTGACTAATCTAACTTTTAAAACAAATGCCTACAGTTGGGTGAGATGGAAGTGGGATGTAATTATGATGATGCAAGAATTAATGTTGAACAAAACCACATACAGGATGTTTGTGTTGAGCAGTGGTGCCAGACGAATATAGTAATTTGAAAGAAGCTGTCCTCCAGCAAAAGGCTTGTTGAAATTGACATAGATTTTGTTTTTCAGGTGGATCCTGCGAAATATCAATGTCTTGTGTTCAAGAACAAAACTATCATAGGACCCCATTCTACTGATGACCTGAAAATACTTTTCCTACCTTGTCATTCGGGGATCTTTCAGTGTATTCTCAGCATTTCATCTTGGCCAGTTTCTGCAGATGCTGAGACAATCGTTCAGGCAGAAGCTTTGGCAAGTAGGGTAGTTCTGACAGCAGTTGCTGAAAATCCTCATTTAGAAGTAAGTAGCATTGCGTTTTTTAATTGGAATTTTATGAATACTTTAATGGCTCTGACAAAGAATAGGAATGTGAAGTTGTTCCTCAAAGGAACCTAGAATTTCTTATGTTAGGGATGGGTAGGGAATATAAAAGAATATTTTTTAGAAACTTATAACTACTTAGGAAGTTTTAATTATGGAAGAACACCTAGCTGAACACGAAGAATTCATATACAACTGTGAAAACAATTAAACAGTACTGCTTTTTCATTATTAAAAGAATGGATGAGGTCTTTAACATCTAATGCTTTTTCAGTATACATTACCTACTGTGTTGGACATCATTTAGCATTAAAACATAGTGAAAAGCATTCCAATTGTAAGTTTTATTTTTTCATTTTTTAATTACATGAAGTGGGTTTTGTCATGGTTAGTTATTCCTTTGGGTTTATTTATGGCTGTAGAGAATCTTTTCAGAATAGTTCATAATTAAAAATAAATGGGTATATGGAATGCTTTATCATCTGTCTTACCATAAAAAACAGCTAGATGGGAGGTAGTATACTAACTCTAAGAACTAAATTTGGATTTGTGCAGTTGCACATTTAAGAGTCTGGTCAGGCAGAAGTGTGCATGATGCTACTTTTGGAGGTGTCTCAGCAAATTATGTGGTTGTCTGTGACCTTGCTGACAAAAGTCAAATTGTCAGTATATTAATCACAGCTAACAATTTTTTTCATCTTACCCTGAACTGTTAACCTACTTGGCCTAAGTAAGCATTTTTAACAAGTTTTAATGATATTCTAGTTGAATATATAGGAATAGATGCACTATTTTCATACTTAGTTAATTTGAATTTAACTTTCAATGTAACTTTCGTAAGTAGTTTGACAAAATCCATCGTTGTCCATGTTCTTCATTCAAACTTGCTCCATTTTTAAATTAAAAGTAAACCATACTATACCTCTACATATCTTGTTATCTTATTGAGATGGTAAAGTGTACCAAATAAAAGCTGTATTTTGCTACAGATCACAACACAAAGTATTTTTATAGAAACAAAATTAACCCCTCTTTAGTTATTTTCCTGAAGCTTAACTAGCTAAAATGTTACAGTTAACGTAATGTAGTGTCCTGCTGCTTTTGTATGCTGGTGCATTTTGGTGCTTTTCCATCCTTATGATTTCTGCTTTGCCTTAAAACCAGGTGGAAACAGGAAAACAAGATTATCTGGATTTTGGTGACTTGACTTCTGGCAGTTGGAAGGCTCTTCCACTAAAACTTACCAACAAAACCCATGCTTTTGTGCCAATTAGACTGATTATTAATGCAGTAAGTACAGTAAGCATCTTGTATGTGAAAGTTAACTTCTTGTGATACTGAATTTTAATAAAACCCCTTGTGGTGTGTATGTAAATGAGAAATATGCCCTTGACACTAGATGAAAAATCCCAAGGAGTCTAAAGTTAGTAAGGAAATAATTTTCACTGGGTGGTAATCTGATTCAGCTGTAATGGTACCAACAAAAGCGCTTCTGGAAAAAGTTGAACCTCTTTTTTTCCCCCCTCCTTTTGTAAATCAGCACAGCCACAATCTGTCCAGGTGTTGCATGATTTGAGTCAGTAGTTGAGCAGATAGCGAAAGAATGGTGTTGCCTAAACCTTCCTTTAGAGAAGACGGAACTATTCAAGGGGAAGCTGATGACTGAAACAAGCAGCCTTGCTTCACAGCAAGTTGAACAAGTCCTGTGTTCCTCTGCAGGAGTGAGAGTGAGACTCTGCCTGCTCTCTCCCACTAGGCAGGAATGCCCTGCATTGTAGGCTACAACATGCTCCCCTTTGCGTCTCTGATGCAATGCAGATTCTGCGTTGGTGGCTAGACTGGCTGCTTTTTGTGCTGTCTTGTTCCCTTATGTGGGGACAGCAGGGGAAGGACTGGCCTTATGTTAAGGTTGGATCATCTCCTCAGTGACTGGTCAGGTTTGGCCTTGCGTAGCCAAACTTCTCGAAGCCTTGCACTAATGGTTGTCTCCTTTTACTGCAGAAGGGTTTTGGACTATCTTCAGAATGTTTTCTGGACTGTAGCATACCAACTAAAACTACAGGCTAATCTCTAATTATTTTTCCAGACTAGTTTTCCTGTTTAGAGATGGCCTTACATTTCTCAGCTCTCTCAGTATTCTTGTTAGTGACAATAAGAGTTTTAATACATTAAAAACTTTATTTTGTGTACAGAATGCAGTAGCTTGGCGTTGCTTCACATTTTCCAAGGCACCAGTTAATCCTCCTAGTGAGCAGTCACTCCAAATGGATACGGTTTCTCAGATAGCAGCTCCATCAGTTGTAAATCATGTGATCCATGCAAGTTACGATGGACAAGTAAGTAGTTTGAGTTGACTGATTCTCACTGTTACTGTCTGAAATGAGTTCTGAACATCTGAATTCACAGTAATGATCTCTACAGAGCCTACCTATTTGAGTAGTGTTTTATTGCTACAAGTTTCATTATATTTCTCTTCAAAAATCTGTCTACTCCATGAGATGAGTCAACCAATTTCTTTTTCAGGATCCTGAAGCTCTAACTGTTTGGGTTCTCTTCCATGCACCTAAGAAACAAATTTCTTGTTCAGGTATAGTAATTTGATTTTCATTTTTAACTAAAACAAATTTGACTTTTAATGTATGCACATGTTAAAATTGTAGAAACAGGCTGCAAATTTGAAATTAAACAGTCTTTGGTTTGTGTCCTAATGTTTTGGGTATCATGTTTAAATTTAGTACCTGAAGGAGAAGGCATACTTCTATGCCTTAGTCTTTTAGATGTTAACAGGGGTACTTACGCTTCCATATCAGGCTGTATAAAGTGATTATCTACTTCAAGATGTGTGAAATTCCCTCTTCTTTTGCTGAGGGGAATTAAATAATCGCTTAAGAAAATGCTGCAATATGGATGAGAAATTTGAAAAAAAAAATCTTTTTTTTTTTTTTCCCTGGCTTCCTCAAAGAAATAGTATATCAGCTAGTTTGGCTAGTGTGCTTTTTGGTTTGCTTTAGAAAATTTCAGCCATATTTGGCAGAAAGGGAAAAATCTTAAATAACATCCTGTGAGACTTTACCTGTAGGTTTGCGTGTTGTCAGAGTGATAGGGAGAGCTTATATCAATATCCCCACTTGAGAGTAAGGTGTCTCAGTTCAGCTACTGATCAACACGTCCATAGGAATGGCCTCTGCTGCTAGCATACTTGCTTGAGTTCTGTGATTGATGGAGTTGTTCCTAGATCCCTTGGGTCCAGCGGATGAATTCTTGGCAAGAGTTGATGTGGAATTGGATAGTCCGGGACCTAGCAGTGTGATTAAAAGTATTCCTCTTCGAGCAAGAGCTGGAACAGCGAGGATACATGCTCCAAAGGACTTACAGGTTTGCATGTATTTACAAAGTATGTTCTAAGAATAGTTTGCTTCTTCCAGTAATATGTTTTTATAATACATTATATTTTATATTTTTATATTTATATGTGTACACACATACATACACAATTTTCCATTTCTAGACAATACATCTGTCTACTGCTGTGGGTTCAACAGCCAAACAGCAGCTGCCATTGAAAAATGCTGGAAACATTGGTGTATACTTGAAAGTTAAGGTAGGCTGGCTTCTCCATCTTGAAATCATGTGTTTTGTGCCATTAATGTATTTGGAAAAAATAGTTAAGCCTTGAGATCCTAGCTTAACTGGTTTACAAGTTGACATAAAGAGAATGAAAGATAACAGATGAGTTTGTACAATTGGAAAAAACAGATGAGAATTTTGTTGCTCAGCTTTGATAATATTTCTTTTAACAAATATACTTTTTATGTATCTTAATGAATAGATTTTTAACAAACTTATAATGTGTAGAAGTAGTGAATCCTGCACTACACAGCTGATGTTAATTAGCTCATGAAGTAAAGTTTCTTTAGAACAAGTAGGAATATTAGCATTGGTAAATGTTTTTTATTATTATTTTTTTAATAAAGCTGCATTAGTTTTCTATAGACAGCTTGCCAAGTTAGGTATGAAGCTGAGTTCTTTTCAGGTATATACGTTCTTTTCACCTTACTATAATTTGTCTGAAAATCCCTGGAGAGTCTGGTCCCATACTGAAGGGTAATGACACATTTGAAACTAGCACTTTGAGGTCAAAAAAAAAGGATCAGTTAGGTCCTATTTTAGTTATATATATATATATATATATTATGTACGAGTGTAAAACAAAGTAGATGGCTGTAAGCACAAAATTTCTTGGAACAGAGGCCATGGAGATAGGTGCATGAGTAGTGCCACAAAACTTATGTTAATGTAATGTTAAGAGTTGGTACCCTATGTTGAGGCTAGTGCTGTTACTTAGCTAGTAGTGTATCATTGCCATGTTGTAGTTACTATTCAATTCTTTAAATCTCCTCGTGGCTCTTTTACTGTTGTATACACAGTTGTCTTCTGCTAGAGATATTTATGCTGTCCAACTGTTGGAAGAATTTAGCTTGTGTGAGATGGTGTGAAAAAGTTCTGAAGCTGTCAGGTATATCTAAGCTATCTGAATTGCATGTATGACAGAGGGACAGCCAGATTGCATTGTATGTTCTAAAAGTATTTACTGCCCTTAAATTAACCTTCCCCATTCACCTTCAGACATCAAATCAGGACAGCTGCTTTGCTGTTGAACCAGGCGATCTCTTCCTTCTTCCTGAAGAAGAACGAGAAGTGACTGTGATGTTTTTTCCAAAAACTGTAATGTCTACACAAAGGTAACATAACTGATTTTATGCTGCCTATTTTAAATGGTTACTTTCAACCTTATGGTCATGAACAAATGTCTCCCCAGCAGGGGACACTGTGGAGAGAACTTTACCTTGCATTGCTTTCTTGGTTCCCCATTCATGACTAGATTTTTTGCTAAGAATCGCCTGTTCCATAGATTCCCTGCCTCATTTGCTGTGCATAGCTTTAACATGTAGGCAATTTTCCTTGTCACAAATCAGCAGCTATCTTGAAACTTGTTGTTTTAAAAACAAAACAAAAACCAGTAATTCCCTCAGTACCTTTTGTAGTACTTGCTTCTAAAGTACAGCAAAGTTTTAAAGTACTTAACTTGTGCAGCCCCTTCAGTACCTTCCCTTTCCTTCATCTAGTTGAGACAAGGGAAATAATTTTTCTGTTCTACAACTGAAAACCTGAAGCAGAGATCATCAAAAGTATTAATTTTGGCTGCTGTAACTGAACAGAGGTTACTACATAAATCTTGTATAATACTAATGTGTGTATTCAACTTACAAATGGAAAATATATGAATAATTACACTTATATATAAATAATCTATATAGTTTATAATAAATATAGTTTTAAAATAGTTTAATAAATACTAGTTTAGTATAAATAATAGTATAGTGTATATATGGTATAGTAAATAGTATAAATAATAACAGTTTAATAAGTATAGCTTATAATAAAACTTCCTCTAAAATAGCAAGAATAGACAAAATCTGTCCAAAATATGTTCAGCTTCACCATCTAGCTTAATTGGGCATACCCAGTGCATTAAATTAAAAGCTAAGTTCTGTGCTAATGACAGTATGATCCTAATGGATAGGCATGCGAAGTGATTGATCTGTGCTTTCCTGTGGCCTTGTGCATAACTGCTTTGCTTTACAGCCTCTAGGTGCTCAGCAGGGTTAGAGCCTTTTAAGTTCACTTGCAAATGCTGCCAAATGACTACTAAACTATCTAAAGCAGTAATGAGAATTCCTGTTCCCTGCTGATGGGATACAGGACTGTCAGTAGGCATCACGGGAATTCAAGGACAGCTAGACAGAAGTTCTTGAGTTTCATTCCTGGCTTGAAGTGGGTCTATGCTATAGCAAATTCTTCAGCCTGTTCCTTGTGAGCTTGGTATCCTTACTGCCCTCTGCTTTTTTTTCTAATGGCTTTTTTCCTCTTTTTGCTTTTTTGAATGTTTGTTTCTTGTTCCCTGTATCATTGGTTAGATAATTTCAATCTTTACTTCCTTCCCTATATATACTTTAGTTTTCTTGTTTTATTTCTCTGCTGATTTTCTGTCTTTTTTACTTAGGTGGCACTTTGGCTTTCCTTGTTCTTCTGCTTTCTTTTTTTTTAGTTTTCCCTCCCAGTTTTGTTTGATAGTTTGGTCCAAATTTTCTATTCAGTACTAGCCTATTTCATTCTAATTCATTATTTAAATCTGCACCCTTGATGCTCTCATCCGTCTATTTCTCTGCTTTGTCTGAAGAAGGCAGTAGTCATCCGCACTGTGCTTGTGTCCTGCCGCATAGAGGCTCTGTCATGAAAAGCTAGCCTTATCCATAGGCACACTGTCCCAGGAAACAAACTGAAGAAAGAACCTTGATTTTTGTGGTTTAAAATGCTATGGAATTTTGAAATTCCTGGGTGTATTGCACTTGTGAAACTTCACTGAAGCTTTACAGGCATTACAAAAGGCATTTCTGTACTGTACAAAGAGACAACCAGACTTCATGGTTTCTCTCCAAGGTTAGTCTGTCAAAATAATCAGAAATCAGCATGGGCAAAAAATATTTTCTTTAGCTGTAGTCTCTGAAACACTCAACTGAGCCATGCCCAGATGAAACACTTCAGACGACAGTATGAGGTACGTGCAGCACACATGCCTGTAGCCTGAAGGATTTAAGTTCTGTCATACTTAAAAGCTCTGCCATGCTTAGTAAAATAAAAGTGCATTTTCTCCTCAAGAAGGTAGTTTAAAAAGGCCTATCTACAGTATTTTTTTCAGTTATGTTTTATTTTCACCAGCTAATCTTGTTCTGTGATTGAGTTAAAAATTATTTAATTATTTTTTAAAGTGTTTTGAAAATCCTTGTTCTGCCATCTGGGCCTCAGTATGAAGTGGTGATGAAAGGTGAGGTGGAGTCTGTGGAAAATAGACCTGTGTCTACAACTGCCAGCTGCTCAGACATCCCACCCATTCTCTCCAACAAGCAGTTCATTGCTTGGGGAGGAGTAAAACTTGGAGGATCAGTGTAAGTAAAACTTAAAAAAAAGTGCAATATAATATAGAATATCATGCTATTTGCAGCACAACTTCTGTACTGTTCCTGTTCACGTAATAATCCACAGGTGATAAGCTAAGCTGTTTGTACACAAGTGAGAGAAGCAGTATATTACAAATTTTATTTTTGGACAATAAATTTTTGGAAACTAATTGTGATCTTGTTTAAGGCTTCTTTATTCAAGAGCCTTTAGTTCTTGTTTAAATAATACCTGATTCTGTAAGACTTGTGTGTAATGTAAGTAGAAATGTAATCGAAAATATTTTCCGGATAAGATGGAAACATTCTATTAGTTCTTATGACGACTTTCTCCTGCTAGAAATATCTGTTTTTCTTCAATTCATTAAGTCTAGAAGAATCCAGTCTGGTAATGACAGTCTGAATAGCACAGTCTGTTGAACTTCCCTGAATTTATTTGAATTTGATTGTGTTCTGATATTAAAACTACTAGTGATTGAGAATCCATTGCATCCCTAAACCATGATTATTTATCCTTCAGGCTAGTTCTTGTCTGAATTTTTATGTAGTTTCAAGATTCCAGTTTCACTATTCCAAGATTCAGTAAAACTTTTCATAATTGTTGAGATACACTTTATTGCTTCTTTTGTGTGTCAAGATTGCAATTTTTGCAAATCTCTGGACTTCTACTAAGTATTACTTTGGGGACTAATGCACTTTCGTACTAATACTGAACTTCTCAAGGAATCATAGTATCATTAAGGTTGGAAAAGACCTCCAAGATCATCTGATCCAACCATTGCCCTACTACTACTGTCACCCAATAAACCATGTCCCTAAGCACCACGTCCAACCTTTCCGTAAATACTTCCAGGGATGGTGACTCCACCACTTCCCTGGGATGTTACCAGTTACCATTCTAAAGTGACCCATAGAACCACTTCTGATAGATGTAGTTTTTTGTCACGATAGTGGATTTCTAAAATAGTAGTTTTTGTTGTTTTGTGTTTTTGGAATGATTTTCTCAACTCTATTTTTTGTTCATCCTGAAAAATAGTTTTGACTCTCAAAAACTATTAGGAAGCTGAACTTCTTAAAATTTTTGTTTCAGTAGTGTACAAAACGGCGTATGCTGCTGAAAACTGAGGAGAGGCTTTTGTCTCTCTCCCTCCTGTTTGCTCTAACTGCAAGATCCTTCCTCTTGTTTTTACCAGCTTTGGGGCTTATTAGATCGTTATGTTGATTGGTTTTTGACTCACTAAAGCAAAAAAGGCACTAGCTCCTCTTGCTGGAGAGTTTTCCTACCTCTGAAGAAGGATCTGAGTACTTGGAAGCCTGGTCAATGCCAGGACATATCAGAGGGGAAAAAATGCTTTTTGATCAACTTCATGCTGCCAAGTGGCCATAACTTGCTGTGGTACAATCCTATTGAAGAGCACATGAAAAGGAAACGTTATCCTTAATTTAGTTCTCTACCACTGTTCCAATGAATCTGGGTTGTGCTAGTTACAAGACTGCTTTTTGCATAAGTGAGTGGTTCTGGATAATCTGATAACATTTCTGTCTTAAAATGGTTTTCATTTTTTGAATTTTTAAAGGAATTTTGGTATTGACACAACTGCTGTGTTCTTTGATAGTTCAAGTTGCTATTTACAATACTTAAACTTCAGAAAAACTATATATATACACACATTTTTCTGCTGTATGAGGACCAACGTGTAATGATGTATAATGCTGTAAAGTCTAAGTTTGAGAATATAGAAGTAACTTTCTAGCTAATACATTCTGTTGTACCAGGAGGTCATGTTTTTTATGAAATGGCTTCAATTGTCCCATTTACATTGCTTCCATGAATAAATACATATAGTTAACTTATATCTGCTGCAAAGTATAACTGAATTTATATTTTTTCAGCCAGCAGAAGTTAACTCTAAGAAATAACTCTCCATCTGTGACTCAGCATTTAAGACTGGTGATAAGAGGCCAGGATCAGGACTGCTTTCAGGTAACCGCAAAGAAAATTTCTCTTCAGTATTTGTTATCTATCAGGATAAGTTTATAATAAAAATGTCAAAACTTGTCTGTTTTGTAGTGCTTGCTCAGTGGTAGCTAAGCTAGATTAGAAATCAAGTTGTAGAGGATCTCTGCAAATAAATTTCATCACAGAAAGTGAATTTTGGATTTGCTATTTTAGAATAGCAGCTCACTCACTAGTCTGTTTTCAGTCCAGAAGAGTTGAATGGGGTTAAAGGTTTAATATATAGTTATACTAGCTCAGTGGAATGGCACAATTGAAAATAGTTTGTCTACTTTGGATGGAATTTCACACAGTAAGCATATATTAAGATGGGGAAATATCTGTAATTTTCTGGCTGTCTTTTCAAAGAGATATTTTGGGTCATCATATGGTCTTGTACTGCACTGATAAGGATTTTGATTGCTCTTTTGGTCCTGTGCAGTGGTCGTGTTCAATCTGCCAACCTATGTCCCATTTCTTTATATTAGTGGATGTACCCTCAAGCTGTGTACAATTTGACTTGTCATGCCAGCACAAAAGGACAATTTCATGAATTAGGCTGTTATCCTACTCAGATTCTGTTTTACAGGTAAAGGATGTCTCTGAAGCACCCACTAAATTCTGGCAGTACTCTTGACCAGGCTGTTGACATAGCTC
Source organism: Anser anser (assembly GCF_964211835.1). Lineage (NCBI taxonomy): Eukaryota > Metazoa > Chordata > Aves > Anseriformes > Anatidae > Anser > Anser anser. The sequence goes on from NC_139721.1 coordinate 55,987,818, forward strand.
TTTGTGGCATTGCCTGCTTGACTGAAGGTGGTGGTGATCAAAATTGGAGTGGTGTTCCCTTTTCTGCTGGTGCTCTGTTCCATCTTGGCACCAGGACCTTGCTCATCTCTGTCTTGGGTTGACCAATCGTAACAGAGAGGAGTCAGACATGCTCTGAAATGTTGATAGACTTGTGACGCTGCTTGGCTAGGCATGTGACATATTTAATGTGCCAAATAGATTTTGAATTTCAGATTTCACAAAAGAGAAAATCTGTAACTAATGAGGCATCAGATGTCCTGGTAATTGTATGGAATTCTGGACATCAGAGACTGTTTTTTTTAATTCTGGAAGTACTGGAGATGTTTTTCCTGTGCTTATCAGCAGATTCAGCTCCCAGTTATTAACTGGTTCATCTGTAGCCTTTCCTTTGAAGGGTGGCTGGTTTTCTGTGGGTCATTGCTAAACTTATATTCATTCTCCAACAGTCTGAGAGGGTTTTAGCCAGTGTGGCTTAAGTTCCATTACTCCGCATTAAAGGTGATCTGGATGGAATTGTTTGGTAGGTTGTTGGTTACAACAGGAACAGAAACCAGAAAATCTCCTGGCAGTGTTAACTGCCAAAATAATTTTTTGTGCCTCTCTTTAATAACACTGTAGGCCTCAGTTAAGAGGATGAGCAGGTAGCCCAGGAGTGCATTGGCCAGTGAGGACTGTAAAAGAATTAACACTCCAAATAAATTGGAAACTGTGGAAACCAAGTTTTTTTCTTCTAGCTGGAGTCAGTAATTACACATTATTGCGCCCCTGCCCACAGTTTTTCTAAAGAATGCTTGAACCTGCTAAGTAGTTTAATACTTAATGCAGCTGAGACATGGCTGCTTAATTAAAGAGCTCATACTTGTGTCTGGTGTGCCTGTTCATTCTTCCTGAGTGACTATCATACGAGACTAATTGATAGAGCCAGAGGAGCAAATGGCTCTTTTACTGAAAGGAGTATTAGGATACCGGTGTCCAGCTGTGCTGAAACTTGTGAAGGGGCTGGTTAAACTGTTCTCACTTCTTTTAAAAGAAGTGATCTCCCAGCTCAACCTAAAGCTTGTGGTTCGCACTTCTATAGGACAAACTTCTGGTTAGACTTGTTTTAGAAAGTGTCCTTATCGGTAAGCCATCACTTTGGGTTAGAGTAGTTGGAGAGTTCTAGCAAGTTCCTTGCTGCTGTATCTCTGTAACCTTTTGGTGCCTTCTCAGAACAGTGTTCCTGTGACTGTATCTATACATAATTTCTTTCAAGATATTTTGAGAACTTTATTTTGAGCTCAATCAACTCAAAGTGCTATTTATTTATTTTCCTAAAATCAATGTCTTCACAGCTAAATTGTGGCTTCTTACAGACTTGATGCTTTAACCAAACAGGTGTTTTGTCTCTGGATCTTGTCTGTAGCTTGCTGTCTTTGCCCTGAAGTGCTTGTTCCTTTGTGTTTAAAAAAAAATAATAATAAAAAAAAAGTCAGCGACTAACAAGCTGCGTATCTACTTTGAGACTGCCCAGATGAATATGGTAGCGGAGCTACCCTGATAACCTTAGGGAGAGCTGATGCAAGGCTGCATCAAACTGGGGCTCGGTTTACAGCTCTTCAAACTGCCCTAGCACACCAAAGTCAATAACTGTTGGAGTGATCCTTCAGTGGTCCTTCTTGCAGGAAGGATTCCAGATTTACTCCAAGGGACTGTGTGTATGAGAGGGGTGAAGGAGAAACTTGAATTAGTCTTCAGAATTATTGTAACTATGGAATTTTTGTTATATAGTCCTCATAAATTTATATCCCTTTGTCCCCCAGTCTTCAGATCTGATAACTAAAAGCTTTAGCTGAGAGAATTAATGTAGCACTACTTAAGTTCAGCCTTACATACTGTATTGGGGATTGAAAGGAAGGAGTTCTGTGATCTAAACTGAGAGGTGCTGGTGTGCTCACTGTGAGAATATAAAGCATCTTGAACCTAATATTTTCTTTTAAGTATTGCAACCTTAAATATCTGCCATTGTCAACTTAGTTAATTCAGATTTTGATGAAGCTAATTTAGGGTTGTTAATGAAGTAAGTCTTTTTAGTATACACCTTTTCACCGTAGTTGCTTATTTCTGGTATCTTCTTTTTTTTATAGCTGCAGAGTATATTTGGATCAGAAGAGCGCCTAACTAGTAGCTGGGAACTCAAAATCCGTCCCAGAGAAGACACTAATATATACTTGATGTTTACACCTACTCGTGTAACTTTCTTCTTTGCAAAGCTGGAAATCAAACAGCTGGGGATTCGATCACGGCCAGGAATCAAGTTTACTGTAAGAGTCCTAACCTAAATTCTAGTAATTCTGCACATAGTTTTTTTCTGAATTTGTTGAAAGTATAACACTGTGTATCTATTTCTGTCAAAGACAAAACTTTTCAAGATATTCACGATGCGCATCTGTATACTTGTTAAAAGATTATACAGCTGTTACATTTTAGAATTTAAACGTTGAGCAGCCTTAACTTTGTATGCACTTTTTTCCATGTGTGAAGAAAGAAGCAAGATTTTATGTGCTATGATAAAAGTAGCCCAAGATTTTAACTCCAGAACTGCCAAAAATCTGAACTTCTTTGCTTTTATAGATAGGCCTTAAATTAATTTTCAATAGAATTTGAAACAAGTTAAATGAACTTAAGCTTCTTTATTTCTCGAAAGTCTTTTCAGTTTACATTTTAATCATTTTCAGCTGTTCTGCTGTATGTCTTTGTATAGTTTAACATGGTTTTACAGAAGCTTTAGTAAGGCTTTAATTTGAAGCACTGCTTTTTATTTTTTCCCCAGATACCTTTATCTGGATATGGAGGAACTAGCAACGTAATTTTAGAAAGTGTTAAGAAACTATCAGACAGTTACATGTTAACACTGGATGGATTATTGCCTTCAAGATTAAGTACAGTTTCCTTCCGCATAAGAAATACAGGTTCTCGGGCTGCCTATGTTAAAGCACTGTGCTTTGCAAACCTACAGACAAAAACAGTTATGGATCCTCAGGTAATGATGGTGTCTCCAGAGAAGTTTGTACTAAGAGAAGGAACATACAAAGTAAGTAGGCTACCTGATTCTGAATGTGTTATTGATTGATATAAATGTGATTAATGAAAATGTCTGTCTGACTGGTTCTTCATTAAATTCTCATTTAACTTTGACTTATATTTAGTACTAATGTTTGGAAAATTAAGACTTTTTTCCAAAATATGTTGTCTATTTATTTTTATCAGGTGATTACTGTAACATGGAATCCCATGGAAAAGGAAAATAACTTACTTAGAGCAAAGACATTGTTATCAACAGTGTGTTTTTTCTGTGGAGATGAAATTTCCAGGCAGCAGTATCGTAGGTAAGATGTACTTTGCTATTGTTCTGTAGAGAGATGTTTAATGAAATGTTAAAGCTAGAGGTTTATGCTGCCGCAGGTATGGCTTTAACATGCTTCCAAAAAGGCAAGCACAAAACAGCAAACCTTGATGACATGGGGAGATCCAGTAAGTCTTGCATCTGGTAGGCTGTTTGGCGAGGGGGCGTTGTTTGTGGTGGTTTGGGTTTTTTGTTTAGTTTACATACTGTAGCTACAATCCTAGGTAAGGGTTTTCTTTTTAATTTTTTTTTTCTTGAATTTGAATGTATTATCTTTGGGGGAGGATTTTTGCTTTTTTTTTTTCCATCGAGAATTGTCTTCTACTTTGGTATCCCTTTTTTCCAATACACTTGTAGATTTAGTTTTTAAAGCAACAATTCTACAGATTTCATTAGTGTCTGTTATGTTTTACCTAGCTTAAGTAGAGGCTATATTACTGTATTTATATTTGAATTTCTATAATGTCAATGCACAAAAATTGAATGGCATGCTCTGCGTTTAACAAAAGTGACTTGTGCTGTGTATGGTGTGTAATGATCATGCGAAATGTTGAAAATAGGCAGAGTTCTAAGGTGCTGGTGATCATCATCCAGTGCAAAATTTCATTAAGTGAATGAGTCTTTCACAATTGCTCTTAAATGTCATTCTCTGAAACTTTATGAAAGTCATTGTATTTATTGTTATTCAAATGAAGTATTAAACCTAGTTGAATTTAACCATATAACTTTCAATAAAAAGCTCATGAAATAGCTGCATGTGTGATCATTTTGATAGCAAATCAGCCTACCTTAGATATTCCAGAAATGATAAAAGTTAAAATGATGCTGGTTTCTTACAATCTTAGCCATCTTTTCAGACTGATGCTTCCAACACTTTGAATAATTTAATGATTCTGGTTTCTCATCTGTAACAGAGCTATGATGTGTGAACTTGAGGTAGCAAAACACATAGTCCCTGAAAACAGCATATTGAGAAACATTGTATTTGATGAAGAATTTCAAGGGGAACAGCTTGTGACAGAAGGTAAGCCTATGAACTTTCAAAAGAAAAATGTAATACTGTACTGCAAATAAGCCTTTGAGGAGGGGTGCTGGAAGAGTAGCTCTCAGGGAAACAAAGTAGGTTTTTCTTGCTCTTTGTTAACAGTGTTATAAACTTAAAGCCCTTGCTTGCCTTCTTGTCATCCCAGATCTATGTACTAACATTAGCATTTGAAACAGTGCATTGTCAGTTTGTCATCATGGTGCTCATTTGATACATCAGTGTGGTATATGTAACAGTGCCATTAGACTAGGCAGCATGCGTACTCCTAAGAGAACTAGAATTTTACAGGCATTCCTAAGTGTCAATGCCATTGGGGCACAGGAGCATAGAGGAACAATGGCAGGTGGGGGAGCCCAATAATATCCTGCCCCTGCTGTTCCCATGGCCATCAAAGAACAATCAGCCTGTCTCCACAAGCACGAGGAGCTCAGAGGCAGGTGGCGAACCCCAGTAATGTGCTTGAAGAAGGAGACCTGGCCTCTCCTAGGGCTGTCCCAGGGGAGCCATCAGCCTCATGGCCCCGTGCAATGCCCACAGTGGGTCAGCTGGAGAGGATATTGGGGGATCACCTTCCAGACTGAGAGGGGTTACTGCCGACGGGGCGTGGGACGCGTGGGCTGAAGGTGAGGGGCATTTGAGGAACAAACAACTGGAATTCAAGGAACAAGGTGTGTGTGGAGAGAGAACAGAAGTTAATGGAGTAGAAATAATGGTCATCCTATAGGATGAATGTATTTCCATGCTGAATGGCATTACATATGGCAGAATAAATAAATAATTTGCTTCCAAAATCACATTCTGATAGACATCCTTCTGAAAGACTTGGCTTTGTTAACAAGTTTCTGGTTGCATGTAAATTTTAACTAAAAGTGCTTCTACAGTAGTTATTACTGTCTTATCGTTACTGAAGTGCAGATGTGTAGATTTGCATACAGTTATTAACAATTTGCCCTGGTATCTACTATTCAGCAAAAGCAATAATGGATCAAATGTATCTTCTGTGAGAAATGTTCACTTCTTCATTCTGTCCATTTAACATGAAGTGGCTTAAAGCAAAGGAGTAAACTTTGACTAGGTTATTAATAATTTTGATGAAACAATTATTTTTAAATCATATGCTGACATTTCTGGGCTTTTGGATATTTACAGGTATAACTAAATAACGAGGCATTGGATTGAATAGATTGAGTAATTGAAAAATAACTTCTCTTAAAAGTTGAGTCTCTATGAAGCCTTTGGAATTTATTAATTGTATTTGTCAGGGTAAAAGAAGGTAAATTTTAACTTTAATTGGGTGTAGAATAAGATTAGTATGTACTGTTTGCATAAAGGTGGAAAATAGGCATTATTAAAAAGTTAAAATTTTTGTGTATTTATATTTGTTGCATCTCATGTTTATGTTGATTTGTGCCTGGTAAGTAAACTTGTTATAAGCCATTTTTGAACTGTAATACGTTAGCCAACAGATTATTAATTAGGATTATATCCTAAATCTCTGTGCAATTTCTGAATATTATTGATTTGTTCTTACTCGAATTGGTCTATTATTCTTATAGTGTGCGATATCCCACGGGGGACAAGTGACATCCGTCTTTTCTATGCAAATATGCGAAAAGTCATTCTTACTGTGGTTGGATGTTTCGTTTTTGATCGGGATGGTTTCCAGCAATCTCCTGGACGTCATCTGGAATCAAACAGGTAATGTAACTATAAGGATAACTTTCAGATAATGCCCAACTGAAATGTGGCTCCTTTCATTTGAAATCATGAAGATTTTAATGACAGTAATGGAAAACGACTTGCTCCACAAGTTAAAGAGCTGCCTCTATGGTGAGAACGGCCCCAGTGAATATATAGGTGGTTCTTCTCATTGTTTTTCTCTGTAATCCGTTAAACTATTATGATAACCTTTAAACTATTCCTTAAGTTGACATCATAGACTGTATCTGCAGCTTCCTGTTCTTCATCTGATTAAGCTTTTCCTGTTGGTCCTACAGGACTATAGCTACCTCATTCCTTGTCAAGAATTTTTGATGTTTTGTGATGGAAGTAGTTTATATTCGGAAGGATTAGTGGCTTTTTCCTTGTCCAGCTCGTGTGCCAGCCTGTCAATGTAATGTATGCTATAGCTCATCAAAAGAATGACTGGTGCTGAAGCTTCCTCTCCTGACCAAATGAAGTGGTCTGTTACTGAGGATTTCTCTGGAGGATTGGCAGAGACTTGGTCTTCAATTTGGGTGTGTTATTTTTATTTAGATAGGTTGCTATAGCACTTGGAGCCCTGAAAACTGAAAGATCCAAATTCTTAAGATAGCATAGCATAAAAACAAAATACATAAAAAATAAATAAGGGTTAACATTAACGCTATGAAGAACAAATTAGCATAGTTGGTTCTTGAGTCTTCATACTTTTTTCCCCTCAAGATCCTGTAACTTAAGTGAAGAAAGGATCCTACCTAGTCCTGATTAACATCTATTTAGACACTTTAACATTTAACACTTTAGCATTTATTATTAACAGTTAATTAACATTATTAACAGTTTAACATTTATTTACACACTGCCTTGGAATCACTTGTGCATGTTGAGCTCCAGATGCTGAACACTTTGGCCTACTTGACAGATTTGTAGACTAGCAAGGTGTTTGTTGGGCACAGTGGGATTGTGAAGATAGAGACTGGAAACAAGTATCCACAGCAGCAAGTAGGACACTTTTCAAGCCTTTTTTCCCCCTGCTTAATAGCCTTAACAGTTCTTCTAGTTTTGAATTTATTCACTGGCTAAGCATCATGAGGATCTTCACTTTCCAAGTAAGCTGTAATTCTCAGAAGAGATCTGTTAACTACTTATATGACCATTGTGAAATCCTGTGTCGTGGGTGTGAATTGGCTGCCTTTCTAATTTCATCACTATCTTAAGGGATTAATCCATAGGTATTAGTTCTGTTCTAAGCTGTGTGAGGATTCTCGGAAGGCTTACAAAATAAAAGTAGACATATTAGGGAAAAGAGCGACATTTACATAACACTATATGGAGCAAAAGTTACCTATTTTTCCCTGAATTGCTGAATTCTGCTTCTATTTTACTATTTAAAATCAAATCTATTGCGAGTTAAGCTTTTAACTTAAGAAAATACACCGAATCCCAAAATAGCAACTTCCTAGCTTTTGTATATGACCTTATCTGCCATGTTTTTTGCAAGCAAAACTGTGAAGTTCTGGATCATAAGGAAGCATGTGTTTGGAGCATGATTGGAGCATGTGTTTTGCATTGAGAGGCTGAGGCAGCTGGGTTAGTTTAGCCTCAAGCAAACAAGGCTTTGGGGGGGGGGGGAGGTGTCGGGATTTTATCCAAGTATATAACTACCTGATGGGGAAAGTAGAGAAGAGAACCAGTCTTCTCAGTGGTGTTCAGTGAGAGGTCAAGAGGCAATAGGCACAAAATTAAATGCAAGAAATTCCATGTAAACATAAGAACTTTTTTTTTCCTGTTGAGGGTGGTCAGGCACTGGAACAGGCTGCCAGATAGTTGTCAAGTTTCCATCTGTAGAGAAATTTAAAAGCTGCCTGGACCGACCTGCTGTGGCTGACCATGTTTTGAGCAGGTTGTTGGACTAGTTGATCTCCAGAGGTCCCTTCTGACCTCAGGTATTCTGTGATTCTGCTAAAGATAACTTGCACTGCTTCGTTTCTCTCTGCAGTGCCTTTTTAATCTAAGTATGTATAGAGAAAGCTATTTACTTTGCTATCACCTCAAGATAATTGTTTTAGTACCTTATATTAAGCCACTTCTAAACATCCAGGGAAAAAGCTGCATCATGATTTAGCTGCTGACTTCATTTTTTCAGCTGAGATTTAAACTGAAAACACATGTGAAGAGCATCTTATTTCAGTATTAAATTTTGAAAAATATTAAAAGTAGGCTGTTAAAATTACTAAGTTATTTTCATTACTACTTTTGCTTAACCCGATCTTATTTTTTCAGATCTGAGAACTCTGTCAGACATATCAATGCAACTTTGGATGTTCTTCCCGTTAAAGGACCTCAGGGTCCTCCATTACCTGTAAAAACTGATGATCTTATTCAGAATCAAGTAGATGTTCAACAGACTTGGGCTGTTAAACCTGAACACTTGATTTTGACATCTCCTTCTATCAGTAAGTATTTTCTGAAGTTAATAAAACAACATTCTAGTACTAAAATAACTGTACTACTTAGTATGTTTATGTTTGTAAATGTGGCTTGAGCAATAATCTTGCTTCATGTAATGTTGCACCTGAACAATAACCTTGGCTTGAACAGTTGTGGTTATATTGTTGGGGTTAAGGTGTTGTACGTGTTTTGTATACCTATAATACTTGATACATTATTACAAATATCTTAAAGCATTTTGAAGGTAAAAATAGGGCAGAAGGGCAGAAGATGCTTTATCTTAATCGATGCATCTCAGACTTCTGGACACTACTGTGTTTTTTTACATGTTAGCTGTTTGTAGTTGCCTTTGTTTTACAGGTGGAACAGCTGATACTGGGCATGTACAAATTGTCAACCATTCTAATAGGATGCTGACATTTGAGCTTTCATGGCCAGCTCACTGCCTTACTATAACCCCACAACATGGAGTTATTGAACCAGAGTAAGTTTCTTTTCATAGTTTTCCTTTATATGTAAAAGTGTGGTGAGGCTTGGAGTGATTTATTTTGGTGGGCTCCATGGCCATGGTATAGATATTGTCATCTCCCTCAGCTGCTCCTTGTAAGACTTGTTCTCCAGACCCCTAGACATGCTTGAGCACCTCCATGTCCTTTTTGTAGTGAGGGGCCCAAAACTGAACACAGTACTCGAGGTGCGGCCTCACCAGAGCCGAGTACAGGGGCACAATCACTTCCCTAGACCTGCTGGCCACACTGATTCTTATACAAGCCAGGATGCTGTTGGCCTTCTTGGCCACCTGAGCACACTGCTGGCTCGTATTAAGCCGACTATCAACCAATACTCCCAGGTCCTTCTCTGCCAGGCAGCTTTCCAGCCACTCATCTCCCAGCCTTTAGCTCTGCTTGGGGTTGTTGCGCCCCAGGTGCAGGACCCGGCACTTGGCCTTGTTGAACTTCATACAGTTGGCCTCAGCCCATCGCTCCAGCCTATCCAGATCCTGCTGCAGAGCCTGCCTACCCTCGAGCAGATCGAGACACGCACCTAACTTGGTGTCATCTGCAAACTTACTGAGAGTGCTCTCAATCCCCTCATCCAGATCATCGATAAAGATATTGAAGAGGACTGGCCCCAGTACTGAGCCCTGGGGGCACCAGTAGTGACCGGCCTCCAACTGGACTTAACTCCATTCACCAAAATTGTAACTGCGTTGGCCGGGAATCGAACCCGGGTCAACTGCTTGGAAGGCAGCTATGCTCACCACTATACCACCAACGCTGTGCCCTTGGGCTGAGGGCTGTCTGAGGAATGATTTTTTAGTAAGACAGAATTGAAGACAGCATTAAAGAAACTTTTTTGTATTGCGTAATTTTAAAATGTATTCCTTTCACTTGAGAAGAATGTGTTGAAAACCTAACAAGTTGTGTCAAAGTAAGTAGTCTGGATCGAGAAAGGAGGTCTGCAAACAGGAAACAGACCTGTGGGAACGGCTGACTTAAGCATGGCAAGCTATACTTGCCTGTTTTTCTGCTTTTCATGACCATCTCACTGCAGTGCTAAAAGCAGTTGTGCCATTCAGGCAGAATCTTTTATAATAAGCACTGTGATTGCTGGAGCTGTGTGGAATTCTTGAACTGATTTAGCCTAGGAAAGAAGGTATGATTCCTTAGTGATAGCGAAAGCAAGTCCAAAGATGAAGGACTGCCTTTGCTGTGTTCGAACATGTCAGATCAAGCAGGCCGCCTCCTGTTTCAGCTTGACTAAAACTCTCAAGTTCACTGGAATGTGATTGAGGCAACCTCTAACCTGTCTGAATGTGGAATAATGAAGTTCAGAGTCCCTACCGACTGTAGGTCGGTTGGTAGCGCTCGAAGATTTTCATGGGGAAGTGTCTCAGTGCTGAGTGTTGGTAGGTGCTGTGAAAGGAGATGCACTTTTGGAGCAGGGAATGTTGGAATCGGGAAAGACCGCAAGAGTGTTCTTCAGAAAGTGTCTCTGGGGCTTCCCTTATGAATAAGGTTTGAAAGGGTGGTTAGGCAAAATTTTTCTTCCCTAGACTGCTCCATTCCACAGCAATGAAAGCACTGAGAGGTAGTGTCGTCAGGCTGAATATGATCTTTGAGACGCATGTGGTTTGTGACTCCACGCAAATCGGATTTGTATATGAAGTTTGCAGTAGATGTCTTGGCTCCTATCAACTTCTCCTTGACAATGGAATGGTTTGTGACAATGGGTAACTGAGACAGTGTGTGTACTTATTAAGTCATATTCTCACATACACAGCTTGTATATGAGAGAGGGGGAGAGTGTAAGTACCATACATGTAAAGACTCTGAAAAATGCTGAGACTTTAATAAAAAAAAAAAATCTAAAATGTATAGTTGCAGTTGCTCTGTGTATATAGTGATTGGCTATGCCAATGAAAGGCTTCCTCCTGATAGAAACTAAAATCCTACCCATTATTTATTGAGACAATTCTGTAAGGATATATGAACATCCTGATTTCGTATTTTAAGGCTGTTGATGTCTGTTTGACAGCAGAAAGTACCTTTGTTGCTTTCTTTCTGCTCTCTTTTATATTTAAGACTTTGCAATATAGAATATGGAACATGTAAATCAGAACTTACGTTCTCACTGGTCGAATGACTGGGTTAGGTTGTAACTGCTTGGGAATGAGTTGAGTGGACTCTCCAGTTTGCGCTACCCGGAATAATCATAGAAACCACTGATAACTTTAAAAGCATTTTCGTTTTTTTTTTTTTTTGAAAATCAGTGGTTCTGAATGGGAGGAAGGAAAGCAAGTTGCTTATCTAAAACTAGAATTGGTTTCTAAGATATAATTTGTGCAGTATATGTTGAACAGTAGTTTCCTTGTGGACTAGCATCGAAGCTTTATTTTATCTATTTTATCTGATTCATGTAGTTTTATGTGGCCTGACAGGGTGTATGTGTTAATGATAAATAATTTTTTCCCCTCTGTCCCCTTATACAACCATCAATGACAAGTTCATAAAACTTGTTTACAAAACTTAAACTTATAAAACTGATTTATAAAACTTGTTATTGTTAATCTTCTAATAACTAAACCTGAATAGTAAATTGAATACCCAAAAATCTTTTTGGATAAAAAATAAAAATATTTCTAGATCATCTTCACTTGTTTACTATCTTAAAAATGCATTCTTTCTTGAGCTAGTGAGCTCTATTTCAGATGCTCAATCTAATATGAGGATCATACTAACTTTTTTTCCTTTTATTAGGAGCCGTACACTAATTCTGGTGAGTCCTAATCCATCACTTGCCACGAAGCCTTCGGTAATTCCTTGGAGTGGGCTAATCTATATCCATTGTGATAACGGACAAAAAGTACGTGGCTTACTTGAGAGCTTAGTTTGTGACTTTGTTTTGCTGCATAAGAGCTAGTAATGTTGTTAAAATCTTTTAGATGTGGAGCACAATTTCTGTAAACTTGATTCTCATTTAAATCTCCCATCTACCCAATCTCCCCAAATTTGTAAAGTTCACCTTTCAAAAAGAAAAAGATCACGTTTTAGGAACTGAGATTCTTGTCTTGGTTCATTCATCTCTAAAGAAGTATTGTAAGGTGAACACTTAGACTGCATTGCCAACAAAAATTGCATCTGTATACCCATCGCTTATACATCAATTTCTAGAAATGCTAGATTTATATTTTTATATATATCAATATATATATTTGTCTCTGCTTTTTTTATATTTACGTATATATTTAGGTATTTTTATATATAATTGTCTCTAGCTAGTCTATATAATATTTTAAGATGAAAAGTTAAAGTAGGTTACTGGACAAGACACCACAGCTCCTTTTGGGCACCCTTAAGGTGAACTTAACCTTTTGGTGGACAAGTCTGTGATAATGTGTAGAACAGATTCTCCTTTTCATGTGTTTTAAGCCAAGACTTTGCCCTGGTTGAATTAAGGCATAATAATAAAATTTATGAAGCCAACAGGTTTTGTGCTTTCATCAGCATAATAGTAGAAAGGATCCTTGGTAATCTCCTCCAGAGAAATAGATATTTGATTGTCATTTTTACAGCCAGTATGTATTTTGGGTTAATTATAATGGTGCAAGGTGAGAAATTAAAGACACTGAAAGGATAAAATAGCATATCTGCTTACCTTCTTGATGAGGGAAAATGATGTGTGTGATACTGAACTGGAAACTGCTTTGGGGAGGGACCCTTTATCAGTGGGCATAGCGATGGGACAAGGGGTAACTGTTTTAAATGGGAAGAAGGTAGAATTAAATTAGATATTAGGAAGGAATTCTTTATTATGAGGATGGTGAGGCACTGGAACAGATTTCCCAGAAAACCTGTGGATGCCCCATCCCTGGAAGTGTTCAAGACCAGGCAGGATGGGGCTTTAAGCAACTTTGGGTAGGAAATGTCCATGCCCATGGCAGGGGTGGTAGAACTAGGTGATCTTTTAAGGTCTTTTCCAACCCAAACCACCATTCTGTGATTCTGATTTAAATCAAACAAGCCTCCCTGCCCCTGCCCCCCCCCCCCCAAAAAAACAAACAAACAAACAAAAACAAAAAAACTGCACAGAAGTTGGTGAGAAGAATAAGTTGAGAAGGAAATGAAGGTTGTGCACATCTTTAACTGTTACGTTGTACAATATGAAAAAGGTTTGAAAAGAATCATAGTCATTAAATTGGATAAGACCTCTACGATATCTGTTCCAACCTTTAACCTAGCACGGCTACATCTACCACTAAACCATGTCCCTGAGCACCACATCTACGCGTCTTTTGAATACCTCCAGGGATGGTGACTCAATTGCTTCCCTGGGCAGCCTGTTCCAGTGTCTCACAACCCTTTCAGTGAAGAAATTTTTCCTAATATCCAACCTAAAGATCCTCGGGTGCAACTTGAGGCCATTTCTTCTTGTCCTCTTGCTTATATGACAAAAGTAGAGGATATAACAAAAGAATCTAATTTTAAGTTATGATATTTGTAATGTTTTCTCATTTCTTTGCAACCTGTCCAATTAAGCGGGAAGTACGCTAGGATTTTCTTACTTTTTAGAAGCATTGCTTATGTAACCAGAAGTGAACACAAAGCTCATTCTGCATGAGGCATCCCTGTTTCCTTTCTCTGCAAATACAGAATACTGTAGGAGTTGGCAGTTAAATTCAGCTAGTACAGTTTATTAATGTTTCTTTTATTAGTAGATTGACATTGGATTATTCTTCAGTAAAAATACATTGCAAAGTATTTGTTCAAGACATTAGTTTTAAGTAAATACAGCTTGTAGTAATAAACAAACTATAAATAGTAGCAGAAAATAGCATTAGGGAGAGGGGTTCAGCCTTAACAGAACATCCAAAGTATTGAATAAAAATTTCTAGATAGTAAGTGTTGAGTAAATTTTCTTATTCTCCTGTATTAAATTTGTCCTACAATTTTAAAAGTTTACAAACTGAAGTTAGAGAAGACCAGGTAATTCATTTTTTTTTTCTGTTGGAATGTGAAGACGGACAGTGCGAGTTCTTACAGCTCAAGGAAATAGAGCTTAATAGTTTGACTTTTGGGTATAAAAATGTTGACTATTTAAATATTTCTTACTCTTCAAATTGTGCAAAAGTTTATTAAAGTGCAGATTCGAGAGGAGAATGTACAAGATGTGCCTGGAGCAGGCTCTCCATCTAGAAGACGGGATATATTTACTCTACAGTCTGCAAGTCCTACTGTTCATGTGGCAAAACCTCTCTCAGCGCTTCCTTTAACAAAAATGGAAATAAAGAACAGATCTGTTCTGTTTCCTAAAACAAGAGCTGGTGAAAGTTCAGGTAATAATACTTGCATAGTAAATGAAACATCTGCAGTGTCTTATGCTCAGAGTTTTTGTTTACTATATTGCATGTTTGAGAACTTGAATGCATTGACTTTGTTTTTTGTTGTTTTCATCCAGTGTGATTGGACAGTTCCCCTCTTCTGATCTTTGTTGAAATGTTAGTCCTTGTGATGGTATTCTTTTTAGAAGGAAAGAACCTTTTTTTTTTCTTCTCCTTATGTGGTATAGCAACACCGTTTCCTGCAGATAGTTTGCATACAGACAGATAAGTTGCCAGTTTCTTAAATTATGATGAATGCAACCATACTGTGCCTCTGCAGAGAAGGTGCTTTGTGGTTACTGTGTTTTGTTGAACCTTTTTTGGATCATGCTATTGTGAAGTACACCTGTTCTCTTCATCTTTGTGTGTGTCCCTAAGATATTAGATGAAGCTATCTATGTGTAGAAGAGAAATAAACGTTCTTCCTTAAGACAATAGGAATGTCAGCTATGAGACTGGCTATCTCTGTCTTGTTCAAAATGATCTAGGAAGATGTTGTTGATAATGGTTTCTAAAATCCTCAGTTTGTACTTTTAATTCCAGTAATGCTTAAAATTCTTCAAAGTACTGTATGGAGCTATCATTGTGTCATCTACATACCAGATTTGTTAGTCCTTGGTTTGGTTGGTCCCAAACAAGAATACCATTGGTGTTCTTCACTAAGCAGCCAAATAACATCTTGGAAGAGAATTGGGTGTCTTGGTTTTTTTTTTTTTGGGGGGGGGGGAGGGGTAATTTTATGTGCTAAAAAGTGAAGATATCTGCCAAAAATCTGAATGCAATAAATTGAGACTGTTGAAATTGACTTAGATTTCTCTCTGATAATGGTCTTATTCTGGATTTTAAGCTTATTTCCTACTACAAACAGTACATTCATGTAACTTTCTTGGACATGCTTCACAGTCTTTGGTAGAATTATCTACTATTGTTTAGGGTTTTTGATGGTTAGGTGTAGGTCTCACTTCGTTTCTTGTAAGCATCTTTGATATTATTCTTCACTAGAAGACTTACAAATTTATTTATATGAGCTTTAAAAGATTTTATAACAGTGTGCTTTGTTTAAGTCTGGTCCTGAAGTTTCAGATCTACTTGGCATCATGAGAACTGTTTCCATTAAACGTTTTTGTGTCTAGAAATACAAGTTTTCTGTTTAAATCCTTTCAACTAAAGGTACTTGAACAAAGGCTTTTAATATATGTATATATTTGTCTCATTTTTCTCTTCCAGAGAGCTACCTGGAAATGGAGAATAAGGGGGATGAAAATGTGAGGTGGAATTTGTCGTCATTTACACCACCTTACGTTAAAGTGAGTGAATGCTTGTATTGCTAGCGTTCAGCGTCAATCTCATGGGTTTTTTCTTTTTTCGCTCTTCCTGCTGCTCTTTCTCCCTCTAGCCTCTCCAGGAAAAAATATGTATTTGAGCCTGAACTCAGTTACAGGGTTTCTTCTCAGTTTTCTGCCTGTCCACATTAAGGAAATGTTCTACTCTTTTCCTCGGTACTGTGCTCTCTGGCTGTGAATCAGTGCTGTGTGGGACAATTTCTGGTTCACTTAATGAATTTGCCTGTGCTCATCCAGTGTAATCCTCCAGATTGCATTAAATAATCAAACATACATAAAAGATGTGTGTTCATTTCTGATCCAGAATGCCAGTCTAACTTACCTTGTAAGAGACTTGTGCTTCTCAAATTACGCTATATGTGATAGCTCTGTAGGTAGTTAAAAGTTAAGTCAAGGGTATTTGAATCACACTACTGTTGCCTCTGCAATTGTAGCTGTAATGTTAATGTCTGTAACCACTTGCCTATTTTGTGATAGTTTGAGTGCTCTGATGGTCCCTTTGGTTTTAAGCTAGAATGATGACTTCAATGTAGTAGTTTCGTGTCTCGGCTCATTTGCTGAAGAATTCGATGTTTGTTTATTTGAAAGTAGTTTGAGGTTTTTTTTCAGTCCTTTGCAAGGATAGTGCATGTGTGTGTTTCTTTAATGTTTTCTGAATCTGACTCGTAACTTTATTTGCAGGATGTGGATGGAACTGATTCTGTTTATAGGGTTACTTACTCTGCTTTCAGATGTTACCGCGTTTCTGGTACTCTTGAAGCTCATGGAAAAGAAAAGGTACATTAATATGCTTGAAATACGTCAATTTACCTTAACTGTAAAATGATACCTTCCAAGAGAAATTCTTGGAAATAGCAGTCGAATTTTTGAAGCTGGTTATACTCTATCTGATAATATGTATCAGGTAGTCAGTATCTACTTCCCACTCACTGTCTTCTTACCCAGGCTGTTACAGTGTCAGCTGAGTTGATTCTAAGAATTCATGCAATCTGTAGTTTGACTTTGTGCCACTTCTTGTTTGTTTTAGAAGATAAACTATCCTAGAACAGAAAATTGTTTTCAAATGCTTTGCAAAATCCACAACAATATTGCAACTAATACTGTGTTATTACAAAACTGATATGAGAACTAGTTTCTCTTCCTTAAGGAGAGGTCTCTTTTTGTAGTTCTTTAGGAACAAACATCTGTTCTTGAAATTGATTTCATTTGACTTACAATTTTATCTTCTGGCCAGTAGAGGGTTTCATAACCACAGTTATAAAACACATTCAGAGACATACTTGAAGGGGTTTCTATAGGGCTTTTGTCCCTCACCTTCTCCCCTAATACTACTTTAATTACAGAATGTCAGGGATTGGAAGGGACTTTGAAAGATCATCTAGTCCAATCCCCGATCTATCCCCAATTCTGTCTGTTCATCTTCATGAACACCTATCTTTTAATCATTACAGATTGCAATATTGATGATGCAATTTAGGATCTATTTACAAGAAATAGAAGACTTCCTTTCAGTTTCATTGGTTATGCTACTACTGGAAACCACTATTTGATTTTGATTTTAAACAAATGTGTTTGCTTTATCAGTCCCAATTCAGGTGTATTTATTAGAATAACGTTTTGATTATTGGTATATAAGACTGTTGGGCAGAGCTGATAAGGTGTAGATTGCTGTCATTATTAGCTCTCTTTTATCCCAACTCTAAAATCAAAGCAAGGCTACAGTTGAATTAAGCAGACATGACATTATATAGAAAGGATCCTTTATTACATAGGTGGCCTTTAAGAATGATCAAATATGTGGCCTGTAATTTACTTTAAATTTTAGTCCTTCTAGTAATTGTAGTACAGGGTACTTATAGACTAAGTTGTTGACAACTTAGCTGACATGTTCCCCTCGTGGTACACTTCTTCCCATTTTACTAATACAAATAATTGTGCAAGCACTTGCTGACTTTTTTTAAGGAAGATTAGCTGAACTTAATTTTTGTGTGAGTGCTTACACAACCCGTTTCATCAGAACTTTTTTTATTTGTGGGTTAGGGAGGATGAGCCATTAATGTATGCATCAATTTCTGTAGTGAGGAAATTTTGCGCTGGCTTAAGTGTAACTTTGTGTAAGTATGATTGTGAAGTTGGATAGATTATTTTAGTAAAATTCTGCAAAATTTTTCTTTTGTTTTGGTAGGTTGCTCTAATATTTTTACCTAGAGACAGTGGGGATTACTCCCAGTTTTGGGACCTCGAGTGTCACCCTGTTGAGAAACCTAGTTGGAAACACAAACTAAGATTTCAGCTTTCTGGAATAGTGAGTATATAAATATATAAACTGTCCAGAGCATAGTTTTTTGATAATCTATTAATGTTACTACACAGTAGTATCTCTGGTATGCCTCAATGTTATTCTGATAAAAAAAAAAAGGGGGAATATTTTATGTCAGCCTAAACTGTACTGTTTTTCTTATATTAAAAATATATTTCTCATCTTGCTTATATGATAATGCATTATCTTTTGTCACCGTGTAAAATATTTGTCTGCTCAGAGAAAGCAGAGAAACTTGACCTCTGTGGGAATTTTTTCTGTAGTGTAAGGTTTGCTTATATCAGACACAATGCATTGGTTTCATTTATGTAAATGAATATCAAAGTAATTGCCCTTTGCTCTAATACATAACTTAATGCAATACTGGAATTTAAAAACACCTATATTGGTTACATGGATATGTTTCTGACAGAGTCTATTTGAATGCTTTATCAGAGCTCATGGGGTTGATTTTTGAGATTTATACATAGGAACAATTAGATCTGAGCTCTCCTTTGTGCCCCCCATGTTCCTCAGGTCTCGTTTTATGGTGAGCCTGGAGAGAAGGGTTTGGGAGTTAGAACTAATTTCTGACTCTAAGGAGACAGAGAACCTATCTCAAATATTTAAGAGTGAATTCTAATGCTTAGTTAAATGAGCTGAATGTGAACAACTTTGTATATTAGGTATTACGTAATTACTATATATGTTTTTATGTCCTCTCCAGAAAGTTGGACTTGATTTTTTTGAGAAGCCCAGGTAAATACTTAGGGTCTTTCTGTAGAGTACCAAGGATGTTTCAGTAGAAGGAACCTTACTTGTCCTTCTTGGCAAGATACCTGCCTTTTTTTTTTTGGTAGGGTCTTTGTTCTTCCCAGTAATTATGTTGAAAAGTGGGCTTGTTAATGATGTATATGTTAAGTGGCTTCTAATTTTTGCAGGAAGAATGAGGCCTGTATAATATCTGGCTTGAGAGAGGATTTTTTAGATTTCATCAAATTCTTTGAACATAAGTTTCCTTAAAATGAGGAAAGCACCTATCATTTGACTGTTAAAAGCATGTTGAAATTGAGAGAAGATGAATTCTTTATCAGAAATCTAGAGTTCTGGATGATTCTCTTCTTAGAACATGACTAGTTGTCAGAGTTGTGTTAAATCTTTGAGCAGCACAACTTGATATTAATGTTTTTGAACTAACATGTCAGATTTGTTCCTCTTGATTTTTTCTAAAGCTGTTTTAACAGTTAGATCTTTCCAGCATCTCCATATGCTTATGGGAAAAACATTGCAGAAATATGTTGAGATCATTTTGAAAAAGAGTTGAAAATATTTTGCTTATTATCTAAGTAAGGAACTATGTATCAGTTTGCAAGAAGGGTCAACACAGAACATTTACTTAGATTGTTGCAGCTTTTTAATCAGATCCACTTTTAGTTGAGATGACAAGTCAATTATTGTCTATTATGTCCTAGGGACGAAGAGTTTAGACTGCATTATTACAACTTTGAAAAGGACTTGTATCATGCTGGGTTTGCTGAGGCAAAGAGGGCTACTGCTATGGTTAATGTGACTTATGATAAAACGAAGTAGGAAAACTGACTGTCATTCACAGTGACTGAGCAGTACTTTTTTATTACACCACTTCAAAAGAAAAGAAAATGTGAAGGAGATCAGGAAAGAACTAAAAGAACCAGGTGAATTTAGGAAAATCAGTGACACCACTTTGATTTTTTTTTTTTCCTTAAGAAACAATTATCTATGACTTTGATTATGCACTGCATGCATTTGTAGTCCCCACAGCTAGAAACCATCGTCAACAGCTTAGATCATGTCTCCAATCTGATCCTATGGACAGGGAAAGCAAGAATTGTACGTACCCTTTGCAGCCCAAGCATGTCAATACTGGTGATTCAAATTCAGTTTTTCCTTTTCCTGAAAAACATTTATTAGGCTGCTATCACAAATTGGTCAAAAATCATTGGAGTAAAAGTAAGTATCACCATTGTGCACAAATCTCTTGGATTGGTATTTTGGTTTAAGTATTGGTCTCTTCTGGGTGAAGCAGTGAATCAGCAAAAACCTGTCTGCTGAGGCAGGACCTAAGTTATGATTGGTCACGTGGAAAGCTGATAACTGAATAAAGAACTCTTGCTATTGTTTGAAGATACTACCTTTTTTTTGTGTGATTTGTGTACTTTAGCTGTGTAACTAACTTTTTAGCATATCATTTTGCAACAGGCAAAGTGAACAAACTGAGCTCAATTTCTCAATCCTAAACACAAAACATACAGTCACTTAGAAGTCTTGATTTGGTTTTTATTGTTATCAGCAAGTATGGAAGCTTCATCTTTTTTGGCTATTCTCGGAGTGAGAGGAGGAAAGACTTTTTTTAAACTCAGTGAGCAAAACAAATTCCAATTTTAAAACTAAACAGATTCATATGCTCCTGAGGTTGGTTTGGATCAACAGCGCTGAATGTAACCATTTGGACAGCATTAACATACTGCTTTCATTTGAAACAGGCAAAATCAGTAGGGAGTCAAGTAAAGCATGCAATACTTCACAATGCTCTTACAAAACCAGGGAGATCCTCTGAATATTCTGTATTAGTGTGTAATGTGTATTATTCCCATGCAGTAAAGTTGCCCTATTCTAAATTAGAATTTGAATGATAACACTGAGGTGTGACACCCATCATATTTCCTTACATGGAAAACATAAAGTTCTTGAAAGAAGAGACATACCAATCCTTTCTTGTCTTTATGTATCGGGTTCTGTAGTGGTTCGTGAGTTATTTGCAACTGAAGAGTATGCTCTTAAAACTAAAATTATTTTTTTGGTTGCTGGCTGCTGCTACTTCTGACAGACTGATTAGCAGCTCCTTCAAGACAAGAAATGAATGTCTAAAAGACGGGTTTGTCATAGCAGCTCTATTGAAGAATAGTCTATTTTTTAGTCTTCCCTGCATAAGGGAATCAACTGCTTGTCTAAAACATCAGCATAGTTTGGAAAAAAAAATAATAAAGATCATGTTGTATGATCATAAGCACAGGAGGTAAAGAATCTTTGTTCTTTTATGTCTTCGTTCACGTTGTTGTGACCCGAGGAGCTCCAGACAGTATCTGGCTAGATTTTGACAAACAATGGAGAATTTGAAATTAGCTATTTGGCAAAGTATTCCCTTAGGATGAGCTGGTTTCCTTGTGTTAGAGAGCACACTGAATAGAGGCCCTGAAAATGGTAGATGTTTTGGTGTAGTATCTCAGTTTAACTGTTACTATATAATGCACTATCAGATTCTTTTTCTTCGGAGAGATCTTTCTTTGGGAATGATATATCATCTATAATACAGTAGTATTACGAATTTTCTTGATTTTCTGAGAATTTAACCTATAATGATGACTTAGGTCTTCCTTTTGGAGCAGTCGTTTTGCTGACATAGCTGCTCCTGAAGCCTATGGGCAGAATATCTGCAGAGGAATTGCTAGTGGCTTTCACAAGATTCTGCCTGCATTGCTAGTTTGCTGTGAACTGGCTTGTGAGAAATATTTATTAGGTGCAAAAGCCTGTTAGTGTTCCTCCCAAATTACTGCTTTTGTCTTAATAATCCAGACTACTATTCTGAAGTATACTTGGAAAAAAAAAAAAAAGATAAAGCCTTAGTCCCTTCTCATGTGTAAAGAAAATTACTTAAATACTTTTGAATACAAAATGTAAAGGCTTCTCTATTTTTCCAATAGGGTACTAAAACTGAAAATAAAACTGCAATTGTGAAAGCTTCCACAGATACCGTCATAGGAACTGGGCTTCCAGTTATACCAGAAAGGAAGGTTTACTCTGAAGCACCTACAATTAAAGCAGGGTATGTATGGGGCAAAAATTGAAACGAGAGGCTGCAACTGGGTAGAAGCTTAAAAACAAACCTTTTCACTGTTAGGGTAGTTATACGGCAGAACAGGCTGCCCAGAGAAGCTGTGCAGTCTGTGGAGATTTCTGGGACCTGACTGGACTGAACCCTGCGAAGCCTGGTCTGACCTCAGAGCTGGTGCTGGCTGGAGCAAGAAGTTGAACTAGAGACCTCCTGAGTTATCCTGTAACTTTATATTAAGGAGTTGCAAAACCGTACTTGGCCAAACCTCTTATTAGCTTTGTATTTTCAGTCTACCATACTTTTTTTCTTTTCAGTAAAGTTCCTCATTTGCCTAATCATAATTTGTTGTTGTAAACTAACCAGTATCAGCAGTAGAATCTTCTGTAACTGACCCATTTTGGAGATTCTACAAAACTGCAAAGTTGCTTCTAAGAAGAGCAGCATTATACTGCATATCTTAATTTTGCTGTTCTTCAATCTAAAGTTGATCTACAGTTCTTATTCTATGGGAGGGGAGTAAAATTTTCTGGTTAAACATGGAATCCCTGAAAAGAGGTTAGCTCTCTACTAAAACATATGGGGGAAATTCAAATTGTATAAGTGTGTATAAGTAAATATACATATATTTATATATGTGTGTATTTATATATATTTATATATTATATATACAAATATTTACGCTGCAGCGATGCTTTCATTATACACTTAATGGCTAAAATGTATAGCCTATAAAACTTAAGGTGACAGTCGATGCCTTTAGGATCTTTCTATTTTTCCTGATTTATTCTCATGAGAAATCAGAAATGTGTTGACGCATGCAGTCAATATATGCAGACCATGTAAATAAGAAATTTTAATATCTTAACTCCCTTTTTCAAATCAGATCGAGTGACATAACTCGAGGGGTATATGCACCAGAAGACCTGTACACTTTTCCTCTAACTAGAGTTGGGGAATCACGCACATTAAAAGTCAACTTGCGAAATAATTCCTTTAGAACGCACTTGGTAAGTTTGACAAACTTGCTTTTAAATATATTCTCATAAGTCCTTCCAGCAGTTCAACTGCTATTTTTAAATCTTAACAGAAGTTCGCAATAGTGCAAGTCTTAGCTTGATAGTTTCAAAAGACAGTATTATATCTGAAGAATTCTGCTCTGTAATTTTTCCCTTTTCACTGAGTCGGTGAGGTTATTTGTAATATATGCAATTGAAAAAAAATACTAAATTATAGTTCGTGTAGAGTTGTTGTTATCCTGATTTATTTTTTTTAACTTCATTAAAACATCCTGAGATTTGGATTTTTCTTAATACTCACGAATATGGGCATGTTATTTTCAAACACTTTGTCTATCTAAAGCTGTATTTGTAATTGACCTTGTTTATCTTCACCATGTTTTAAATTAAATATGATAGGCTTAGATACAGTGAGTTTTTAAGCATTTTGTATTAAATTGCAGCTGACATTCTTGAGTCCCAAAGAGCCTTTCTACATCAAGCACTCGAAATACTCTCTAAGGTGAGTAATGCTTATGCTAACACTCTCATCTAACAAAAAAAATTAAAAAAGAAATTCAATAAGATAAATATCTTGTTAATGTACAGTGCGAAAATGTAGATACATACATTTAATTAGACGGAATGATGGGTATTTATATATATATATATATAGTTTTGCTAATGCCGTGCTCTGTAATCTTGGTTAGAAGCAGAATAAGCCCACACAGTTATTTCTGCATCTGCCAATTTCTTCTCTGCAAATTGTTTCTAACAGTGCTGCTGCTTTTAATGCTAAGCCTAATGCTTCACTTAACCGTTTGGCATACTGTGCACAATCAAGTCATTCCTTCCATTTATACTTTGTACGCAACAGACCAAGCAAATTGCCTTTATCACGCTTCTAATTTGACAAATCTGCAGAGCTGCATCAAAGATTCTCTGCAAATACAAGGTTTGAGCAGCCAGTGGAATTGCCTGGTCATACCAAATATTTAAGCATATTACCTGCATAAAAGGAATCTTCATGTTGGTGATAACAATCCCTCAAAATATACCCAATCATCTTTGGAGCTGATTACGAGTATTTGACAGACCTGTTAGTCATCTGTTCAAGAAATACAGCATCTCTCCTGTGCTTGTCTGCAACAGTGGGATTGTCAGGAAGATATAAATGCAACCATTTCATTAGAAGTCTTACAGCACGCATTCTCAGTGTTTTAACAGATCCCCATTTTAAAGATGGAGAAACTAAGGGTATACAGAATAGAAATTGTGAGCCAAGTCAGAAATAGAACTAGATACTCTGACTCCTAATCTAGTTTCCTGTCTACCACTGATACTTACCATTTATTACAAAAACAGGGCTGTGGTGTTATTAACCATAGGTATTCGAGGTATTTTTAAAGCCACTTTTTATTGTTAAGTGTTATTACTCTGCTTAGGCAATTTTCCAGTGTCTCTACTTAACTGTCTTTTTTCTTAAATATGATATATCAGACAGTACAGAAGGGTTTTTATGGAAGTAGCAACCAAAATAAAATCTCACCAAATAAAGGTGACTAGCTATATCTATGAGGCTGTACAGCTACAAAGGACAGGATGTCATGACACCCCATGAAAGAAGATGAGTAACTTTATTGGAAGATACTTAGATATTTCAAAAATATTCTTGAGGAATGCTGTCAAAGCTATTTGGTATATTTTCTATGAGAGTTGATAAACTCCTATTGCTTTTATCCGAAGCAGAATTAACAAGTCTAAAATTGAGCCTCCTATTTCTAAAGGTTATCAACTAAATATACCCTACCTTTTAATAATCACATTCTAGTACTGTTCTTCTAGTAAATTTGGCTATTTTCTCCATTTGTAAATATTAGCCTCTTCTAGCTTTTTATGATTCATTCATCCAAAGTCGACATAGCTCTCTGAAAAAGCTCTCCCATTTAAGAGCATAAAGCACAGAAGAATTATGTGACTTGAACAGATGCTTTTAAAAAAACAAACAAGTATTAAAAGAATTTTAAATGGACTTTGAGAACAACATCATTGAGGATTTCAAGAAAGCCGGCATTAACTGCATCCTTCTAGCCTAGGTTAACTGGACATATTGTAGAGTAATGTTCAAAAGCAATTAGCTAAGAAAACTGTTCTCAGGAACTTGGAATATTAGTCTGTAAATAAGTTTAAAAATAGAAAGTACCGCCTGTCTACATTTGGACCAAAAGAAGTGTTACTTAATAAACATGGTGTGTTGCATGTTCTTTATTTTGAGGGCCAAATTTGAAAGCAATCATGTGTAATCAAGTTTTAAGTCTGGGTAGTGAAATTGCAGGTTTATGTTTGTATTTAAAATCAAGAAATCTGACCTTCAGAAACCGGCACAGTGGTTTGCCAGTTATTTGAATTGGTTGTATGCTCACAAGTACCACTAGTTAGCAGTGCTAATTCCTTCACCTCTGTTTGCTGAATTGAAAGTAACAACAGGCTCTATCCAAAATACAGCATCTTGCAACCAAAACTGCAGGAAAAATAATAAGGAATTTCAGTAATTTTCACCAAATATCTTAATGCATATATATATGCTAAGTGACATCTTCGTGGTTGAAATATAAGTCCTGTAAAGAATGGATGGGAAGAAATTGTTGGAGGTTGGCATTAAAAAGAGGAGTTATGTTTGTTCACAAATACAATATAACAAATTCAATATAACATAGAATATATAAGTATATTCTATGCTGCAAAAAGTACTTTTAACAAGATAACTCAAGTTTTATAAATATATGGATGAAACATTAAAACACTTGACTTCATAAGACCCTTTGAGTAAGTTCTGTTTCTGGAAGGACTACCAGGTTATGCCTACCTAAAGAAGTTTGAAAACTAAGGTATTTCTATTGTCTTTAGAAGCCATCTGAAATAACCTGATTACAGGGTAGTAGGTATTTCAGATACTGTGCTAAAAGGTAAAACTCTTCTGCACTTCACTGATTTATTTTTGTTTCCAGTTGCCGTTATTCTTGCAATTGTGATTCATCATTCACTATTGATAGACTTGGTTACTATAATTTAGATGCAGCTTACCAGTACTGTTTCTGTTGAAACAGTGGTTTTGGAGAACTACAATATTAGTTTGTGTTTGACTATGAAGTAGGCTTCAGGCATACCTGACTTCAGAAATACCACTTGAAATTGATGCAATAACCTGTAAAAGCCACATAGACTTCATAGACTGAGTTGTGGGCATAGTGACAAGTTTGAACTGAAGTAAAACTTCTCATTAAGACCAAAATAGTTAATTGCATGTGAATTTGAGTTGTTCTGACAGTACTTTGACTATGTTTCTGGTTACTGTACTTCAGAAAAATCCTTTGGGTTACTTCCATTAATAAGAACATTTATACTGTGTAGTAGACCAAAGAACTGTTATAGTTGGAGTCTGACCTTCCCAGTTTTCTTTGTTGAAGAAAGTGAAAATAACATCTTTCCCTTTGGACTAGGAAATATGAGAATTCAAGGCTGTTAAGCCTTATTTTGGTAGGGAGAAGTCAACTGGCTGCTACAAAGCAAACTGAGTAATATCTGACTAATTCTGCTTTTAGAAAGGACAATGTATAGCACCAATTAGATGTATACCTGAATTCATTGGTCAAAGTGAATGGAATATAGTTGCTACATGCTAAGAAACTGCTCAATATTATTGAGGTCATATATTAACTATTTGGGAAAATAATATTTGAAAGCCAGATGGGACCATCTCGTGAAAAGAATCATCCATGACTTACTATTGTTTTGATAGTGTAAGTTTGAGTTTGGTTATGTTCTTTTTGAGTAAATGTTACGATATGTAAGGAAGCACACATGTGTGATTTTGAAGATGATATAGACTTGTGCATCCCTCCTGAATTTACTTTTATTTTTGTAAAGTCTTGAGTGGATTGGTTGTATGCAGCTGCAGTCTCGATTCTTACTAAATTTTCTTCTCTATTGCAATGTATCTGTTATAGAAGAAAAGGTCTTACTTGATGTTCTTCATTTATAAAATAGTTCTTTTTAAACTAAGCTGAATAAATATCTTCATCCCATATGTTATAGGTGTTTGAAGAGGCAGAGCTTGGCAGATTGGTTGTATAACACTAAAGTATGACATGAAACACTTATCTGGCTGAACTCCTTTGCTGTATTGTTTATTTTAGTTCAGTACTTCATGATCGATGTGTCATTTTTCCACCAACTCAATTAAAGAATACAATAGCACATCAGTCTATATTCTGGTAGTGTATACTCCTTACAGGTTACCTCACCGATCATGTTCTGTTTAACAAAAAAAAATAAATATCGAAATACATTTTCATGCTTTAAAAAAAAAAAAAAGCTGGGATCAGGTTTATGCATAGGGCAAATATTATGACTTCCAAGTGTAGAAGAAGGATAAGTGCACAGATTGATTACAATAGGTTGGATTACTGTGGAAGAAAACATATGTAGAGGTAGGAACAAGATATGGAAAAAGTAGGGGAAACGAATACAATGCAGGGGATGTTAGATAGCACTAATCACTGTCCAGGGCAGAAAAGTGGAATTACAATAAAGTTTAAAAACAGTCTTATTTTCTTTGTCTTACTGAGTTTTGCTGTTTGTTTTTCTTTATTCTACTACATGCCTGCTACTGTTACCTGTCTGCTAGTACTGGGTATTTCCATTGTATGCCATGGAATTGAATAGGCTGCCACTTAGCACTTCCAGCTTCTTTGCTTGTATAGCTTGTGTTTATATTTAAAAATGTTCGCTCTAGGCTTTTGAGAATTAAGACAACCAGCCATTACATCCTACCTAGAGCTGATTTTATTTATTTTTTTTACTACTTGGTATGTTTTTATGCAATCTGAATAGAAGAACACTTATATAATCTAAAAAGATATGATGCAACATCTCAAAAATACAGTTTGAGGGTGGATGCATTTATTGGCTTGTGATGATTCAATGAAATATTTATTCACGTGGAGGCAATTAGAAATGAAATTATTTTATTAGTTTCAAATTGATCAAGAGTTGGAAATTTTAGTATGCTCATCAACTGATTTTTGAAAGGAAGAAATGTAGTAACTTTGCTCTAAATATAGTTAAGGTTCTATCGATATTCTTGCAAAGAGGCAGACCAAACCTAGTCAGCTAAACTAGCAGCAATAAACAACTAATACTTTGTATAGTTAGTAAGAAAGAATCATCTTTTACAATTGAACTCCCTCATAAGATAAATAGATCAAAACTATAAAAATAAATTGATCCAGTACGCACTCTCCAGTATGCATTCAGTACACTGCTCTTTGGAAAATCAAAACTAGAACTTCTCTATCTGGTACAATTTACTTGCATATTAACACTGATTATACACATAATTGTCTCTTTACAGATCCCATCATTACATCAATGTGCCAGTCCAGTTCAAGCCACCTGCAGAAGGCGTATTTGAAGCTCTCTTGGCTGTGCATACATCCAAATATGGCTATGTTAATATTCGACTATGTGGTAAAGCTGTTGCAAAAGACTAGTCAGAACAGTTTTACAGCCATTTATAATAATTTATAACGGTTCATGCAATTTAAAATATTGAAGGATTTGCTACTACATTTCCATACTAACTTCCTACTTGTTTTGCCCTGTGATGCTGCTTTGACAGAAAGTCTTCTTTAAGATGAATTATGGTGCTTGTTCTACAAGTATATTTTCATAGTAAAAACACTGAGAAATATCATTGTATGTTTTAAAGTTATCATGTTCTAACTTATGTTTCTGCACTTTTGTTGAAGAGGGAAGTTTTCTATTTTTGCATTTATTAGGACTAGTTAG
The DNA here is from genome assembly GCF_964211835.1 of Anser anser. Lineage (NCBI taxonomy): Eukaryota > Metazoa > Chordata > Aves > Anseriformes > Anatidae > Anser > Anser anser. The sequence goes on from NC_139721.1 coordinate 56,016,657, forward strand.
ATACGAATGTATTTTATTTTTAACATTGTAAATACAGAAATAAAGCGTGTTAACCGTTGATTCTATCTGATTTCTGTCTTCGGTTGTTAGAGGGTTCCTCGCTGTAGGTAGATGATTAATCTTCCTGCTCTTAGGAAGCAGGAACCTAGCAAAGCTAGTTTTTTGTGTGTGTTTTGTTTTGGGGTGCGGGGGGAAGTGGTTGCAGTACAGAAGCTGACTTGTTAAATATCATGCCTTCAACCTGGTAAAGGTGGGATGGACCATAAAGCTGACAATTATCCTATACCTCTGCACAGTTCAGTGGCAGACATAAGCATTGTTTTTCAATCCTAGCAATGTGAAAACATAAATTCAAAATGGGCATACTGCCTTCAGCCCTCCAAAATGATTCATCTAGCTCAGCATTCTGTCTATTAACAGTTGCAAACTAGAGATGTTGTTCTGGGAGATCATGTAAGCATGACTTGCTGCCTTTGGTTCCCTTTGCTTGTACTTCCCCAGCTATCTGCAGTCCTTGGATTAGGGATGGGAGGTTAGAGATTCCCACCTAGTTTGTTTTCCATTTATGCACCTGTTCATGAATTTATTAATATACTTCTTTGAACACTTCAACATCTTGTCATGTACCACCTCGTGGGGCAGCAAACTCCGGAAGTTCATTGCTCTTTCAGAAGAGTTATTTTTTGTATGTGCTAAGCTGGTTTCTTACTAATTTTGTTGAGCGCTCTCCAGTTTTTATATTGTAGAATGATCAACAACCTGATTCTACAATCAGGTTACCCATTGCTACCATGCCCTTCGTACCCTTTGGCTGTCTGCTAATTTATTTCTGTAGCTGGTAGCTGTATGCCTTCAGTAGCATAATGTTCGTAACCTATGAGAACTATTCCTTTCAGGTTGAGAGAAGAGAACTATTCCTTGCAAGTTGATAGAAGATTGAGTGAAATTCATTTAAATATGAGATTGTTTAATTCTGTTTTCAAACAACTCATATTTGAAGATAATTTTGAAGGGAAAACATGAATTGCCTTTGATGCATTCTACCATGGTTATGTTAAAGTATACTGAAGTATACTACCGCTGCTTTTTCTTTATTAAAACATAGTTTCTCAGCAGACTGGACGCCAAGAAAGGGAGGATTTACGTGTAATCTGTCTGCTAGATACTGTGACCATCTCTCCTTCTCTCTGGCTGATGCTGCTTGCATGTTTCCCTCATTAATGTGATGGCTGTGTACTTCTGAATACTGAATTGGAATGAAGGAAATCTTCTACTGTCTGCTGCATTTTCTCAAGGGACTTGGCTTCCTTACTTGAGAAAGACTTTGGTGTCCAAAAGCCAATATTGGATTGGGTTTAGATGCACAGTTGGAAGTATCCCTCTTCCAGAACTCGAAAAAAGATAGACTTTTGAAGATATCCACACTGAGCTCAATGCATTTCCTAGCAGAATACCTTCCAGCTGCCCTCTGTTCTGAAGTTGTCCTTGCCTCCTGGTCCCAGACTCTGCAGTGAGGCAAGCTTCAACATCATCTGACACTGTATCCTGAGGAGTGGTTAAAATTGATCTTTGTGGAAGAATTTTCAAATCACTGAACTATGTATCATACTTAGGAAATTGCTGTAGCCTAAAATAAGATAGTTCATACAAGATAGTAAGTGTTACCCTTGTACTACAGGTTCTCATAGGACTGAGCTGCTTTTAACTTGATTTGACAGTTGTCCAGTTATCAAGTGACTGTTGTCCCCCTGTCTAAGGTTAATCTCTAAATACCTGTACAGTGGCATTTACGCAGTAACTACACAAACGAGCAGTGGCCATTTGGGCCTGGAAAAGGCAATTGTGCTACTTTCACGTGTACTACAACTTTGAATAAAGTACCAACAACACGCTTTTTAGTGCAAAGAGGAGGAGCTCATATGCCTGGTAGAGACCTTAGGATGCTGACAGCCTGTCCTGACCCTCCCCTATTATTCTTGAGAAAGAATATTATTCTTGAGGAAGGTACTGCCAACTTCAGGACAAAGAGGAATACTGGAAGTGTATACATAACACCATCAGGTGTGTTAAAGCTAAGACATTTCTACATAACAATTATAACTATACTTTGACTTTTTGTGTGTGTTCATGGGATAATTTGAACTACTAAACTTGAAAGATTGATCAGTTCAAAATAAATTCTTACCTCCATAGGGATAGTGTATTTCCTCTGGCCCATAAAGCCATGAAGTATAACATCCACCAAGACTGGTGAAGGACCTTAATTTCAAAAAGAGATCTTTTCTGTCTATCTCCAGGTAACTATCAGAGCATGTCATGTCCCTGAGCGATGTTATGACCTGTAGAATTTTCTCAGTAACCCTCAGATAAAATTCTCTCATTAACAATACTCATTCAGACCCTGCAGCCCCTTGCCACCAGCTTTTTTTTTTTTTTTTTTGGAGTTTTACAATGTAATCCTTCAAGTACACTACACATAGAACATCATTTACTGTTGTCTAAAGGTACTCTAGTCTTGGTACTCTAGCTACTGTTACCTAGAGGTACTCTAATCAAGACTCTAGTCTTGCTGATGAAATAACACATTTGAAAGTATGCTGGAGAGATGTAAGCCATTGCAAAAATTCTGGCACTTTCTCAATGGCCTCTTCAATTCTTCCTCTGAAAAGGTATTTCTAAAACATTACATATGGTTGTAGATAACTGCATTGCAGAGTAATTTTACCTAGTCTTCCAGGATGGACTAGAATAGTTCAGTTGGAAGAGACTTTCAGAAAACATATATCCCAACTGCAATGTTGAATGCAGTGCAATAAGGATGTTACCTCAAAGCTGTTCACCTTTCAGGAGATCCCACTTTGGCAGAAAACTCAATTTACCACTAAACTTAAATGCTAGAAGCCTCATCTTCCTATCTTTGAAGTGGAAGGAATTTTACAGGGCCTGGTTCCTGGTAGGAAGGCAAATGATCAAGAGAACTAGGACTAGAAGGTGTTTTGAGCAAATTTGTCGACAACACCAAACTTGAAGGAGTTGTGGACTCGGATGAGGGTGGAAAGGCCTTGCAGAGAGATCTGGACAGATTGGAGAGCTGGGTGATCACCAACCACATGAGGTTTAACAAAAGCCAGGGCTGGGTCCTGCACCTGGGACGGGGCAACCCTGGCTATACGTACAGACTGGGCGACGAGACGCTGGAGAGCAGCCCCACAGAGAGGAATCTGGGGGTTGTGGTTGAGAGCAAGTTGAATATGAGCCAGCAGTGTGCCCTGGCAGCCAGGAGGGCCAACCGTATCCTGGGATGCATCAAGCACGGCATTGCTAGTCGGTCGAGGGAAGGGATTGTCCCGCTCTACTCTGTGCTGGTGCGGCCTCACCTCGAGTACTGTGTGCAGTTCTGGGCACCACAGTACAAAAAGGACGTGAAACTGTGGGAGAGTGTCCAGAGGAGGGAGACGAAGATGGTGAAGGGCCTAGAGGGGAAGACGTATGAGGAGCGGCTGAGGTCACTGGGCCTGTTCAGCCTGGAGAAGAGGAGGCTGAGGGGGGACCTCATTGCAGTCTACAACTTCCTTGCAAGGGGGAGTGGAGGGGCAGGTGACCTATTCTCCGTTATCACCAGTGACAGGACCCGCGTGAACGGTGTCAAGCTGAGGCAGGGGAGGTTTAGGCTAGACATCAGGAAGAGGTTCTTCACTGAAAGGGTGGTCGCACACTGGAACAGGCTCCCCAGTGAAGTAGTCACTGCACCAAGCCTGTCTGAATTTAAGAAGAGATGGGACTGTGCACTTAGTCACATGGCCTAAACTTTTGGGCAGACCTGTGCGGTGCCAGGAGATGGACTTGATGATCCCTTATGGGTCCCTTCCAACTCGAGATATTCTATCATTCTATGAAGAGAAAGTGTCTCATACTCTGTTGTGAAGCTGTTACAACTCTGGGTAGCTAAGGACTGATGTGTGCATTTCCCCTGATTGCTCTGGGAGTAAACAGTGTACAGCTGAGCAGATGGTGGGTGAGGGCACGAGGGGGGTTGTTTTGTCTTTGTTTGTTTGTTCATTCCACGAGGTTTTCAGAGGCTTCTGTCTTAGCTGAGAGTCGTAGTTCCTTCAAGATATCTCACCAATACTTCCTCTTAAAGTACATTCCTCATAGTATTTCTGAATGCTAAAGTGGCTCTTGTGTTCAGAATGAGCTACCTGTCCCTGTGTAACAAATTTTCATGTAAGCAGTAGAAGTGCTTTTGGAGTAGACCTAATTATCCCTACTCACTGTGCTTTGGTTTGTGTTGCTGACCAGTCTTAAAGTATGCAAACAGAATTACTTTTGGATGAGTTGAAACCAAAAGATATCGTCCAGAAACACTGCAATAACTATCAGAAACTTGATCTCTGAAATCAGACTACAGCTTGTCTAGAATACTTCTGAGATATATGTAGAATGGATGTACAGTCATTAGCATCAGCAGTTTAATTCTACAGGTTCTCTTTAGCTACATTAACAAGTAATATATAACAAAAGCCTTATTTATTGAAGAGGAGAAGGCTTGTGATCTGTTGCTCATGGAAGGCATGTTTGTTGTACGTTTACTACTCTAGCAGTAGATCATCTACTTAAACATGACGTTTTAATAAACTCTGCTATGGTTTGGTCATACTTGTACAACCTGATGGTCATCTTTTCTGAGCCATTTTTATGAAAGGGCTGATTAACCTTTTATCTTCTGAAAAGCCTTGGTTTCACTAGAAATTGTCTTTAGATCACTGTCTGCTAATAAGGAAGCTGGACCACTAAGGAAGAAGGATCTTTGCCTGTTAATAAGATCTATGCAGTTTATTCCCTTTTACTATCCATTGGGACAATGTTTTTAGTAGTCATTTCCGCAAGGGTAGATGGCAATCCTCCTTGTGCTAAGATTTTGCAATGCTGGTTTCCATGAGGATAAAAGAACTGTTAGAACACATCCAAAATTTTGTCAAAGGTTTTTTGTATATTCAGTTGATTTCAGAAAGACCTGGTTTGCAGGTGATGCTAAATGTTTTGGCGTCTATTTGCAGCCCATTTCTCTTGCTTTGCTTCTAATGACAATGAGTTTCTTTGCAGTGTGAAGAGGAAGCTAGAGACTGGTAACTCCGTGACTAGACTCTGTATTAGAAAGTATCCCTAGAGCTCTTGTCCCAGCAGCTGTTTTGGCGGTTTGAATTATATTGCTTTATTTGTATTCATAAGCCAAATCAAAATTATTCCAGGTGAGGGAAGGAGGATAGGTAACCTTCTAATATTTTCATTATTCTACCCCTTAGGCTCTTGTTTTCAAATGTTTATTTAACAGAAATTTCTATTAGTGCTACATGATGTGCAATTAAGCTACCTACTGAATAAATAAATAAATTTGGCATCACTGTGTTTTTTTGCAGTTTAAGTACTGCATACTATTTTGTTATGGTTGCAACAGTCGTTGGATGCATTGGCAACAGTTAGCATCTCTAGACATGAAGCTTGTCACATACAGGTAGAGCAAATTATCTTTAGGAAAAGATAAGGTCTAATGTGCACAACACAAACTTGAAGACAGCATTTTATTTTTTATTTATAGCGGGACAGAGAAGACGAGGAAAGGAATACTTCAGTGGAAGCCCAAATCTTTACTGTACAGTTGATTTATCAGTTCTAGATGAAGTTTTTCCCCAGTAATGAAGGTCCAAGAGCTGGAGCATAGCCAATGTATTTTTAGTTGCAAGTTGGCAACATCAATGGGACTTCAAAAGTCTTGAGAAAGTTGCTTCAAGCTAGTTTCATTCCTAGTCTGTAAAATGAGACTGCTTCCTCTACCCACAGTTGTCTTATCTACATTATCTACACAGGTTATATAAACTTTTGTGGTCAATGTGATCTTGCTTTGAGTTGTCCAGTGCTTACTATGAAGTAGCCCTGATGTCTGTCTTTACCTCTTTTAGGGGTACAGAAAAATAGAACAACTATGACCAATTCTCAAAGACTACAAATCAAATTTAATTAAGAGTCCAAGCCACAACAGTTATGATCAAAGAATCAGAATTAGCTTTGTATATAATTCTTGTCTCTCATGTTGCTCATTGTCGGTTTTGAAACTTTTCTCAATTTTCTCCTGTTGGATGCAGTCTTTTGTCTCAGACTGTGAAGATTGGCTCAAACATGCCAAGCAGGCAAACTTTTTAGAAAAAAAAGAAATCTCTCTTTAATTAGGGTAATCTTAAGTGTTGGTTTTAATACCAATCAGAGAGAAAATTCAGAAATAAATTATTTTTTGAAATTCATTAAGTGTCTAACACTGAGGATGTCTTTGTACCTGCTCAGCCTAATTGGGATATTAGTAATCATAATTATTCAACAGCTTTGTAAAGTTTTCACATCATTGACTACAAATGGAGTTATAATACATTCTGTACACGTGCTTCAGTGTGTTTTGGAAATTGTTTCCCTGGCATCTGAAACTAATTAGTGTTTCAGACAACCTAGTAAAGGTGCATATCAAGGCCTCACTGTCTAGAAAGTTATTTTGATTATATAAAAGGTTAAAATGGTAAAGAGGATTTTGTGAGGGATTTTTAGTTTACAAAGTAAGTTCTTGAGGGTGGTGGTGGCTTTTTGGGGTAGAGTATTAAAGACGTTATGGCATTTATGTGGTAGGAGTGCTTGTTAAGTGAAATGCTGATATATTCTTGTTCCTAGGGTTTGTGGAGGAGTTGCGGGGCTGCAGGGTTATCAGAGTTCACTACAAGGTTAGTGGGTAATGTATCTTACGTACTCAAAGTATGCTAGGTTTCTATGTTGTAGCATCTTTGGTAATGAAAAAAAGGCATTATGGGAACAAAAGTCCTTAGAAGCTAATGAAAGAATGGACATTTGACATAAGATCAGTTGTCCCTGGATCTGTAATTGAATGTCCTGACTTTTATTCACAGCTATCTTGTTTTAACTTTTTTTTTTACACAAAGCTAGATAATAGAAGTTCATGCCTTAATACTTTGATTGTATAGCACAGGTGAAGAGTATGCATATCCTTACAATCAGTAAGAAAGACATGAAACATGAAGAATCTGCCTGCCTGCAGTGATGCCTCATATTCAGTAAGAAAGTTGACTGTTCGTAATCTTGAAGTGGCAATGTTTGCATCATAACATTTTTCTCACCAAATCTACCAGTTAAACTAGAATATTGATTCTAGTTTCCAGCTTAAAATTTTGAGTTGACAAAAACATTTTTTTCAATGTACTTATTAACATTTATGTTTTTTCTTCTTTACAGCTTTGCATTAGTTCGTTGATCTCCCATGGAATGTGTGTTATAGGTTTCTAGGTAGTGGTGACTTCAAGTACAAAACCAGGTATTACAAGCTGGACCACGTAGTGTTAAAAAGAGGGTTTTCTTTAAACATTTCACACAGTTAAGCACACTGCTCCTTAAAACTTCTAAAACTCGCTGTAATGTTGTGCTGAACCTATAGTAACAGCATTGAACACTTCACAACATAAGAAAGTTAATATAAAAAATGAACAGTTCAGCTTTCGATAACATAGTTGCTGACCACAAGGCTTTCCTAAGCATATCCTTCCAGCTCCTCTTTTCTTTTAGCTCCATGATTGTCTAAGGAAATATTTACATGAGCCAGTTTTAGTTGTGAAACCAGATGGATATAAAGCACTTAATTTCATGTAAATGTTACCTGAGCATCTCTGAAAACTGAGCGCTACGTTTTGGCTGACCCACAGACATTGCAACATGAAAACATGACTTTGATGTCAGTCCCTTCTCTCTGACTCTGGAAATGTGTCATTTCTGAAGCTGCTCAAAAGCTCAAAAATTGCATCCAAATTGTCATTCAAAATATTTGATATACTTAGAAAAATCTGCTACATGCCTGGTCTGAGATTTTTTTAATTATTATTCATTTATTTATTTATTTATTTATTGGTGGGGAAAAGAAAATCAATGGTGACAAGATGCAACTTTTACAAGAAATGCCACATCAAAACCTGGAAGGTTAAGACACTTCAGAAAGCCCTCTACCTTAATATTTTTCCTGATTAGCGCATTCACTGCTATTATTTTCTCAGCCAGTTCTTTGTAACACTACTTCATGTCCTCATGGCTCAAAGCGCCGAATTCTGAAATGGTTTCTCTTTGATTCCGGTGGCAGCTTGCTGTCTGGGAAGGACAGTTTCAGGTATAGCTTTCCTCACAGGCCCCCATCTCTTGCCACCTGCCTAAGTCTGACAGTTGAGCACCAGCTGGGAGTTATGACCCGGAGAAGCATAAAAGGGCCGGGAGAGACAAAATGATCCATCAAGTCCTACTTGTAAGTCAGGTCTCCAAACATGCATTTTCTCCTCTATAAATTCAAAATTAAAATACTAATGGGCGTTCTTTTGTATTCATCCAACAATTGGTTCATTAGGTAGGTATGTACAAAGAGGCTCTGCTTGTCAATGCTGTTTGGCTCTAAAAGGAGGAAAAATCGGTAGGGGTTAGGCTAGTCGTGAAATGCCCCCACCCCTTTCTTACCTTCCCTCCATGTCTGCTCTGTGAGGCTGGCGGTAGGTAATACTCATCCTGCATAGAGCTGGTTTTCATTGTGAGTGTTCTGTCACTAGTCACAGCTGTCAGGTATGTCAGTCATGTAGTATTGTGGTGGTGTCAGAGACATAATCAGAGAGATTAGGTGGACACAAAGAGCTCTGAATGAGGTGGTAATTGCGTTCAGGGGGAAAAGAGAGTTAAAGAAAGAAACTTTCCTTTCTCACAAGATCCATTAAAGAGGTGACAGCTAATATATTAAAGCTGGAACAAGATAATTGTGGTAAGAATCTTTGTGTGTTCTCCCTAAAATGCAATGTGCTCACAATAAATATTCAAATGCTTATTTTGTGTTGTGAATACCAGATAACCATTTACAGTGAAATGCAACCTCTTTCAAAAAGTTTAAATTCATTGCCAAGAATGTTCTAGGAACAGTTATAAAACCCAAAAGGAATATTGGTGCTATGCTGAATCACAAAAATGCCATCTTATGAAAGCTTCTTTGCAGGGATTTTCTTCAAATTGGTCTAAGTGATGGAAAAGAAATAGAGATGCCAGCCGTGGGCCATACTCTTCCAGACTTTACTCTTTGAGTGGTACTTTGAATAGTACCTCTCCCCACCCCACCCCCCTCTTTTTTCTTTTTTAAACAGTGTGACTACTTGAGTAACTGTTTACATGACACTTGTGCTGTATTAATGCCATGCTTCAGAATTACCTGTAGGATCCAGGAATTCTCCTTCCCTCTACCCCTTCCCCTTCCCTGGCCTCTGAAAGTGTGGTTGTTTTTTTTGTTTTTGCTTTGTTCTCATTGCCTTCCCCCACTTCTGAAGCACCGAATGTTGCTACAAGTGTACACACAAGGTTGGCAGAGTCTATTGGTGGGTTCTTTGGGAATAAAGTCTTCTAAGCACCTATTCGATGCATCTTGCCGCTCGATTTGGGGACAGGTCCTCTGTCCCCTCCACTCCAGGTAGTTAGGCATGAATATTTTGTTTTCTTCGTGGTTTAAACATTTTACTTTGAAACTCTAGGAGCACTCTAAATAAAATCTCAGCTGTTCCAAGGACGTAAGAAATTGTTGATACTCTACTTTCCTGTTCTTATGCAGGTACACACATATAGATTTTGGTCATTTAATGTGGGCCAATGTTACGTTGGTAGGGTGTTTGGAAAAAATGCAACAGCCTTTGGAGTATTGTATATTAACAGAAGAGAGGTTACATAGACCTTTCTGAGTTAAGAGTTAATTCCATGGCTTCTTGTGGCTGTGGAAAACTAGGCTTCCATGATAAATCCCATGGTCTTTGTGTTCTCAGTGAACAGCTACATCGATTTCCTGGCATGGCACAGCTGCTGACATATCGAATGGTTAATCTGAAATCAACGGCACTGCTGAGTAGTCTTCAGTATCAACGAGTATAAAAATTATGAGTAATGAGTATAAAAGCTAAAAGCAACAGTAGGGACAAAATCAGTCCCACCACAAATATAAATAATACCGTACCTATTTCACCATTGTACCATTTGCCATCAGAAGATGTGAAAAACACAGTTCTATTTCAGTCCGTTAACTTCTCGGTATCTTACCAGAATTTCAACATTGGCTGAAGTTAGAGTCCAGTCTGGTAATCTTTCCTCACAAAGCTCTCACAGGCTTCAGTGACAACTGTGTATGTACAGCAGATGACAAATTAGATCCTACAGAGATAATGTTTTCATGTCTCGATACTTAAAGCAATATTTTTCCATTTTCTTCTGTTAGCACCAAGTTCTAGTAAGCCTCCTTACAATGTGAAATGAGAAACTATTGACAGTGAGATAACAGTTAGTTAGAAAATCTTATTTGAATGTTTCTTCATAGAAATGAAAGCGTTTTCAGGTGTCTCCTGGTATTTATGGATGGCAATGGTAGGTTTCCAAACCTCCTTCTTGCTGGCTATTCTGATTGGTACTGAAAGGGGTTGAGAAGTGTCACCTCCGAAGACAGAAAGATTTGACATATTACCGTTATAACAATCCTGCAAGTGCCTTGGAGATAGTTGAGTCACTGTGTGTTGGTACAATGGATTCATCGGTCTGATTCTGTGACACAGGTAAAGCACTTTGACATAGGTTAATTCAGGCTGTGTTTACAGAGGTTGCTCTGATCCCTTTTCTAGGGCAGTATATTTGTTTTCAAAGAAACAACACCTAAAAACCTTTAGAGACTGAAAACCCATTCCTCCCTATTTACAGAATAGTATTTTTTTTTCTTTCCAGCTGAAAGCCTGATAAAATGCCTTACATTTTCCTCATAATCCTTTATGAGTTTTAAATCTATTTTTTAAGTTGGCAGTTTTAAATGGTTCCTGGTGACTAGAGCCCTGGTGAGCTTCAAAACCACACACGGTTTCAATGAAGCTGTGTGAACCTGCTTCACAATCTCTGCAAGTTTTCCAAGCTTTTATGCTCTCGTATGGTTTACAGACAAAAACCTACAGGGGTCCCATTTAAAGCCTCCTAGCAGCTAAAAGATAGAGAAAAAATGGCTTTTAAAAAACCTGAAGTACCCTCTTCTGAGTGCATTAAAAGCAATTTTGTTTGCTTTCCACTTTCAAAATGCTTCAACCCGCCAAAGGCGCCGTGTTAGAAAATGACTCATGAGTACTAGAGAGAAACACTCTTTGAAAGTTTGTTCATGGTAAAAGATGATAGCTAGGCAAGTGGATTTCTGCATTCAGAAAGAAATATCTCGTGTCCTCATATTGCAGATTTTTTTTTTTCCTTTTTCAATAATCTACTCAGGTGTTCTTCACCTTTGTCTTACAGGTTTTCAGCAATTGTGTGAAAATCAACTCAGAACCTCCGCTTGTTTGTTCCTATGGATGCCGTCAATGTCTGGAGACCAGGGCCTCCAAGGAGAGGGAAAGCAATGCCAGAGAAACGAAGGCTCATGATTTAACCCACTGGCATATTTAAGATGCAAAGAGTGTGAAAAATCTTTCTTCCTTTCAGGTAAATCAGGGTGTGTCACCCCTATTGATTGTCTGAGAGCATGTCCCGTGGGGTTTAGGAGCTTTTAGTATTGTTTCAGAGCATCATTGCAGTGTCTGGTATTGGAGTGGTTTCTTGATTTATTTTCTGTCTGGGAAACATTGGGTGCAAAAGCAAAATATTAAAATGTCCTTTTCACTTTGCTGATGTTGATACAGTTCCTCACAATCTTTTTCTCTCTCTGTCCTCCTGTATAAACAAAGACAACATCGTGGAGTAGATTTTCCAAAATTTGGGAATATTTGGGCCTTGTGCTCTGTTCTGAGCCTCTCTCAAACAAGTAGGCTTTCCTTTCTAAATTGCTTTGCTGAGTGTTAAGGACAGAAGATTTGTTTAATGGAATCTAGAGATGACCGCACAAGTGAAATTTTGGAATTTTTCTAATAATTTAAATAGTTGATAATGATAAGAATCTCTCTCCAAACCATCAGTTTTGAAGGATTACCTTGGATACTTTACAGTTTCTCATATGAGATGAACAGGAATTGTGCATTAGAATCAGAAGGGAATTTCCCATAGTTTGGTGGAACCTCTGTTTTATTACAAGTAGATATTATAGATGTAAATTCTTTAAATATGTATGTTATCTGTGTATAGTTATACAGTATATTTAAAAAGCATTTTGATTATTTTTTTAAATAGTTGTACCGGCAATTCAAAAAAGTCTGTATTCTAAATGTAGCACGTTATAAGAAAAACTATGGAGAAAATGGACCATCAGCATGAACTTTTAATGTTTTTAGCTTTCAGTTTTTGAACTTCACACATCTGCCAGCCCCTTAGTTTTCTCTCCAGGGAGTCGAAAAAGAAGAAAGAAAAATTTTTATGCACTTAGTTGTTGACAATAGCTGAAAATTGAATAAGAATTAAGTAACTAAAAGAATTCGGCGGAAAGACAAGTGGTATTACAACGTGTCTAAGCTGTATTGTCCTTGTGACAAAACAGAAAGCAAAACATGTGTGAACATATGAACAGAACCTAAAATCATGCGATAAAGGATATGAACATAACCTAAAATCATGCAATAAAGATTCTTACCTGTTTTTAGCTGATAAAACATGTGCTTAAAAGCTCTCTCTGGATGGAAAAATCATTGGCTTAAAGGCTAGCAACCTATTGTGTAGCAGAATAGTAATTTTAGAGTTTTGCTATTTTTAGAAATCAAGCCAATTAAATTGTGGGATTCAATTTTCAAAGCATTTACATACCTAGAGCAGCAATTGGTGATTAGTCTTGCCATTTAGTTGCATAAATCATTTAATGTAAGTGAATTATGCACTTCCCCAAAACTCTTTTGCTGCACCTTCACACCTGCTTAGCTTTTCCTGGTTTCAAACAATATATGTTAGGTAGCTTGTGTACGTTAGGAAGTAATTCCAAAGCCTGTTCCATGAGCTATATATTTCTTGTGTAGCCTCTATAGTTTCTGTCTCTCTGTCTCCCTTCTGGCCACCCCCTAGAGTCCTTAGAGGATCTACTGGCTTAGCTTCAGGCATCTCCATGTGATGGAGAGGAACTAGTCTGTTAGGATTTTCAGTACTGCTGTTAATGAGTTTTAAAACAAAGCCAACCAACCAGACAAAACGTACAAAACAACTGAGGCTATTTGCCAGAACTGCTATTATAATACAGAATTATTTAAAAGAAGAATAATCCCTAGCATCACCAGAAATGAAAGCAGCTGTCACGGTATAGTAGTTACCCTGTTATGAAGAATGTAGGTAAGATACTTCTGATGGCTTCAGTAAGGTTATCATGGATCTTATTTTACATCATAGAGGTTCTCATCCAGCCTTTTGTAGAAAGATGAGTTTTATTTTGTGTAATTACAAAGGCACATTTTTGAATATAGAATGAAATAGTAATTCATAACTTTTAGTGCAGTATGAATGAGACAGGTGAAAAATGTTAAGAACACAGAAGGTAAGGGAGTAGCTTGGTCTTTTTTTTTTTTTTTTTTAAAAAAAAAAGGTTTCAGGAAGATATTTTGGATACTTTGACACGTGGCTGTGCAGAAAGTGATTTTTGTTGAAGATGTAGAGGTTAGCTTTACTACCATAATTACTCATGTGTTGCTAAAATTTTTCTTGATTCTAGCAATGTATAGGAAAAAAGCTGCGTTTTGGAGTACAGAAGTGTAGTTAAATGAAGTCGTGGGCAGAAGTTACTGTCTGGATCTTGTTCTGTTTTGCGGAAGAGGTAACTGCCCCTCAGCTGTTTGTCACCTTCTTTTCACCTGGTGAGGATAATCATCTCAGTTCTACTACTTTTGTGTGTAGTCATTCTCTAACCTGTCTGTCAAAATGAGTTAGGTTAGAAAGACATTTTATTTTTTTTTAAATTAAGTTAGTTAATTCTGAAGGAAACAGATTGTGGAACATTTGTACTGGAGAGCCCCTCCAGCAGATAATCTTTGTCGGAAGGGTGATAACAGGCATCTGGAGTATGTAAACTCATCTAAGCTGGAGTTTTTTAAAATTTATTTTAATATATATATATATATATATTTAATGTAGAGTCTGGCCAGATCAGAAAGACATCCTGGAAATCAGGCCGGCTTGGAACAGTGATGCCAAGTATGAGGATGTCTCTGTCAGCTTGTTTGAAAACCAGCCCACATACTGGTGCCATTTTTTTCTGAACTTCTTGAGACTGGATTGAAACTCAGATCCTCTTGTCCCCGAACTGCAACAAAAGGGAGAACAGCTCCATCAGCAACAGCAGGTACTGTGTGGTCTGTTTATCCTGGATGTTTTTTTCTTAATGTCATGATGTGGGAGTTGCACGACAATTTCCCTGGGGGTACAGTGGGCTTCACACAGTGCACTTTTGATGGGTAAAGCCCAGGCTGCTTGCTTAGGCAGATTTTTGTCATGTTAAAGAGTCCTGTGTCAGAGAACCTAGCCAGGGACTCGCTTTCTCCAGTAATTAGTGTATGGGCCTAACCTTGTGACTCCACATTCCCTGAATCTCTGACTTCAACCACGAAGAACACTGTACAGTCACAAGGGCTTCAGGCTCCTTAATGGGACCTACAGAGCACGATGCCCGTTTAATGCAGCATCTTTGCATCCAGGTCAGTACTTCTATTTCAGCATCAAGCTTCTGTAGATTCAGTCTTCATAAACTGAAACTCTCAAAGCACTGAAGGGTAACATGTGTCTATTGTAGCTGCCTCTTGTGATGTTTGTTTTAGAGATGATTCACATACTCATGTCAGTTCAAGAATAAGTGTTAAGTTGCTGAAATGATCTACTTACTGGGATACATCTGAAGGAAAGGATTTTTCTTTTATACATCTATTGTACCTGATTATCTCTTATTCAATTCTTTGTTTAGACCTCTGGAAGGAAGGGTGACTTTGGAAGAAAAGTCACTAGCTCAAAAAAGTGTTAAGAGTAGTAATATCTATTTGCAATAGACTTATTGTATGACCGTGATGCTTTCTTAAAAGAAAGCCCAACTTTAGTAATATGACCATATTCTTTCTGAAATTTGCCTTGGTGTGACTTAGAAATCTGAACAGTTTTTAATCAAAAACATACAATTGGACTAAAAACTACGTACAGTCTCTGTAGAACTTACAGAAGACCATGGAGCAGAAAATATGTATTCTAGCCTTGGAAATAAACAGATGCTCCTGAAGGTGCAACTGCGGGTTCTTAGTCAAAAGACAGCTTTAATCCCCTTCTGAGATGAAATTTTGCAAGGCATCTGGGGGCCAACCGATCTTAAAAGATTTACTATGGGGATGAGGTATTTTGGGGGCTGGGTACTCTGAATGGCATCTTGATGTCAGCCTAGCCCCGTGCCGATTTTCCTTTCCTTCTCATTCTTAGGGAATTGCTAGGTGGCCCGTGTTCTTCTTGGTGTTGATGAGGTAAATTGTAAACATCCCTCTGGACTTCTAGATTCACCTTGTAGAGTGCTTTGTGTCAGCTGTGGCAATGTAAAGTTTCTTTCACTCAGTTAATGGGACAATTATATCAGAATGGTGAGATCATGCCTTTTGCTGAAAAGAACAGTGATCTTTCATGGACAAAGAGAGCTTTATTTAAATCATTGCAAATAAAGCACTATTTTATTCAGTGGAAGGGGGTGAGTGCTACAGTTTGGGTAGGCACAGCATGGCAGGAAGGTGAACTTGCTTTACAGAGCGGTAGGTAGATGACTGGGGTCTCTGTCCCAGAACAAATTAAGCAAAGTTTTGTTTTATCCTTCTTTCATCAGCTCACAGTGTGCACGCAGTTACAGTATTGCCCAAGATTGTTGCAAGTAATCTTATTTGTTTTGTTAAATGTAGAAAACTTATCTTGGTCTCTTGTTGTGTATAAGGATTTTTCCTGTAAGGTAGATATTGTGCACGTAAATCAAGCTATAGTGGTGAACAGCTCTGTACTTTGAGGGAACTACTAAGACGCATAAACCGGTCATGGGTTATGAGCCATATCCAAACAGAAACATGGACAAATTACCCACTCTTGATTCTTTAGGATCCTATGTCTATATGAGGGAGAACCCAATGACATTGCTAAGAGAAATTTCAAGATATATTTGCAGTTCCTTCGTCAAGCTGCAGAGAGTATTTTTTTTTCTTTAAAAAAGACTTCCAGTGGGTACTAATTTTAGTTTGACTTTTGACACTGTTCTAAATGGCATCTGGATTTCTTATAAAATTGTATGTCTGGTACAAAGCTGAGACTAATGACAAATAATTTCCTCTGCTCTTGTAATTCTCTTTGAGAATAGACAAGTTGCAGCTATATTGACTCCAAAGCATTTTTGTTTTTTATTTTTAGTGGCAGGTGGGATTCTGAAGTTCTCTGAGGCTTCTTTAAATGAACTGAGCACTTAGCCTGTGCCTGGATTGTCCCAGTTAGCTACCAGGTAGAGTCTATACCGATTAACAGGGAGGTTTGTGGATGGAGAGGAGTCTGCCTGGTATTGTTACAACCTCCGCAGTATCAGCGAGGGATCTGTGAGAGCAGAGAGGCCCAGGAGGCGAGAGGGTAGCTTGGAGTCTCTTCCAGCAGCAGCTGTGCAGCCTCTGGCTGAATGCCCCGTGCAACTGCTAAAGCACTCCAAGCTGTGCCGTTCCTCGCCAAGATCTCCACGTTGCTGTTGGGATGCGGTGCCAGGAATGGTGTTGAACAGAACAATATCTTCTTTGCTCTGCTGCCTTGCCCCCAGCAGAAGGGCAGATATTTGGAGGGAGGAAGGACTAGGAGATAACAGTTTGCCTGTTCCCCCGGGGAGGCTCTGAGGTCTCTGCAGGGCCTCGCTGCATGTGGTGTAATTCAAGTTGTTGCTCACATCTCATGGTTTCAGGATAAAAACCGCTCTCAAGTACGGCAGAGAAATAAATAAATATCACTGCAAAAACAATGCTTAAACAAAAATAAAGAGTGAGAAGATATTCCAATACCCATGGGGAGGAACAGCCTTCATTGTGTGATAATTGTCTGGTTTTGAAGCAATACACTTTGGGATGGTTATGTGCTAAAAAGCTGTGGATGCCATAGCTAGAAGTAAACCATAAGCACATTTATTTGCCCATCTACGCACACTGGTGAAAAGTTTCAAGTTTGAGGAACAAAGAGATTATTTCGCATCTCTGTTGTCTTGCCAGAAAGACATAGCTTGCAGAAGTGAAATTTTCTGGCAACCTTTTAACTTAGGTTGGCATAAGATATAGGTGTGGCTATGTTTTATAAAAATGCTGCCAGACTGTCTGACATAATGTAGGTGCATGTATATTGAGAGCGTATGTGCACGAATAACCTGCTCTGTCTCCTTATTCTAAGTAATTTACCATGCATTGGCTGTTTGCATTAACTGCCTGTATGCAAATTGTTATTGTCAGGTCAATATGAGATTATTCGAAGCCATTTATTTTCTTGGTTAAAGACCAACTTCTTCTGCATATGTTGTTGGGGCAGAGCGTACGTTTTATAGAAATTACTGCAAATTTACTGATTTGAAGTAGATTTGACATCCTTGCTTGTGACAATTTGTTCACGAATTTCTACTGTTAGAGTGCAGTCTAGTGAATATGACAGTGAGCAAAAGCAAGATGATGATAACCCTGCACAAGTGAGGCAGAGCTTCACCAAATGGAACTTCTTTCCCTACATATTCCTGATTCATTCTTTGGGCAGTCTCCATTCAGTGCAATGAGGGGGAAAACTGCTGTAGAAAAAATGAGATGCAATAATAGAAAAGAAATATAAATAAGATATCAGTGCCACAGTGTAGATTGACACATATTTCTGCAAATTATATTGTATCAGAAGAATTTCTGAAAGTGCACTGATCTGCAACAGGAGTTCTTCAGTGTTAGGATTACAATCCATCTTTTCACTTAACATTACAGAACAAAAAGCAAAACCACAAAACTTTAGTAATCGTCTCCTAACCTACGAAAACTTTTCTCGTTGTTCATTTGTATTCATGAAAGTCTGTATTATACAGTGTATAATGAATAATTAGTGTTTCTAATCAGTTGCAGAAAACTGTCTTTGAATGTAGTAAAATACTCTTTCACTTCATAGGCTTGAGAGTAAAATACAGTTTTTTTGTGCATCTCATTGCATTAAACATACAAATCAGGGTATCATTTTCACAACATGACAGGGCACATCTTCGTACTTTAACATTCACTAGAGAAATATGTGAATAACCTGGTAGGATTGTATCTATAACGATGATATACACAAGCTTTGGAGTTAAAATTTTGAAATGTAGAAACATTTTTCTCAACAGTTTTTGAATATATTTTTCTAGTAGTGTCTTGTTTAAAGTGGTTCAACTGTCAGTGAAGAGTGCTGAAGGTGCCAGCCAAATGAATGGTGTGTTAAAGGAAAAAGATGTAAAAATCTATCATTTTTATGTATTCCACATTCTCTCAGCTTGTTATGCTGATGCTAAAATAACTGTGAAAGATTAATTTTAATGACTTTTTATTTTGGGCTCTGTTCTTGGAGTCTGTAAGGTATGTTAAAGATCTGTAGGTAGCCTGCTTATAAATAAGTGAGTAGCGAAGGAAGTATCTGAGATGAGAGGCAGCAGGTTATTGGAGGAATTCCTGTTAATACAGTCACCCGGATCTGTGCATTAGGGCATGGTTTGTCCTTCTTCAAGCTGTTTGTGATCTAGTGGTTAAAGTTTGGCTGTAAGGATGAATTCTGTCACTCAGCCTTCTCTGTTGTTGTTTTCTTGTCCACAGAACAGGAATAATGCCTGTGTGTGTCTGGGCTGGTGAGATACAGCTGGTTAATGTCAACAAAATGCCTTGAGAGCTGTTAATGGAAGGCATTAAACTACTGTGTTATGCAGATTTTTAATATTAAAAATGTACTACAGATGATCTGCAAAAGAAGTGGGGAGGATTAAAAGTGGGAAAAAAAAAAAAGTGATACATTTAACACAAAAGAGCAAAGACAGGATTCCTAGGACCTCTTTGGGAGTAGTCTGCTAGAGGGGAATACCACAACAGTCTTATTTTCAGTATTTCTGTAAGCAACTGTGGAAATGTTTTTTTCAAACATGAAAAAATGCATTTGGTCACAGCAGGCAATGAAGCAAACCAGACACAGTCAGCAGCAGGTTCCATTTGCTCTCGTTCTGGACAATACAGCTCTCAGGTCGGGCGGTGTTAGCCTGTGTGCCTTGAGGGAGAGGAAGGGTTCTCGTTGTCTCTTAGACATGAAAAACACTCAGCTACTGCTCATATGGGTATATATGCGATTTGAGTACTGTACTGTCCAAGCTATTTGTCTTAATTTTAACTGTCTTCCTTCACAGCAAAGTCTTCAAAATTTTCAATGCTGCATTAACGCAAAGGCTTTATTTTAAAAGGATTCCAAAAGAGGGGGAACAAAAGGAGAAAGAGAAAAAAAGGAGTTGTAGCAAGTGGACACTGGTAACTTTTCAGAGCTCTCCAGCTTTATCCTGGGGAAAGCTGAAGGGCAGAACTAAGACAAATTTATTGCAGTGCAGGGTTCTTAAAATGAAGGCAATTTTATTTTAAAGTTCAAGCATTGACAAGGTTCTCTGTACTGTACCAGGGACACAGTGAAGATGATCCTTATCTCAAAAATAAGTTTTTTTTTTTTATTTGAACTGCATGAATAGAAAGGTAGAATTATTCTTTGAAGCCCTAAGAGGGGCGAATTGAGTATCTTGTAAAAACATTTGGATGTGTCAAATTATTGGGAAGGATTTGAAATCTAGAAGTATGGGCAGCTGAATAGGAACGGTTATATTGGTGACCAGAAAAGACAGATGCTTATACATTGTAATACTGATTCTCCCACTACAGTTTGGCCTAACATCTTGATGCTCTTATTGGTAATTAGTTCTGTTATGCAACCTGCTCACATGATTTCCCTGTTGCTATGACACGATCCAAAGTTTTTGGGTCATGGCTTCATTTTAGTACTAGATGAGCACAGCATTCTTTATCTATATTTTCTATAGGTTGTGTGTGTACGTGTGCATATGCACGTGTTTAAAAAATGAGTCTGATCCTGGTCCTACTGAAGTCGTTGGGATTTCTGATGTGGACCTGAAAAAGAGTTAGGATTCCGTCCAACAATATTTGGCAATTCTTTCATTTGAAAGTGTTTTCCAAACTGATTACTTCCTCCACAACTAACATAAAGCAGTGCAGTAGAACAGGTAGCTAAGAAAGTAATTCTGAATATGTTTTTGGAGAAGAAGGGGTTTTGGTCTACTTTAAAAATAAAAATTTATAAAATAATAAGCAGTCAATAGCAGCCTTGTGGTTCAGTAGATAGAACACTGTAAAATGTAAATTTTGATCAATACCCAATTCTGACTGTTTTTTAATGCAAGATCACAGAGCAGATCCTCCGGGAAACTATTCTAAGGCACATGGAAGACAAGGAGGTGATTGGCGGCAGCCAACATGTCTTCACTAAGGGCAGATTGTGCCTGACAAATCTGGTGGTCTTCTATGCCGGAGTTACAGCATTGGGTAGGGGAAGAGCTACTGACATCACCTACCTGGACTTGTGCAAAGCATTTGACACTGTCCCCCATGATAGCCTTGGCTCTAAATTGGAGAGACATGGATTTGATGGATGGACCACTCTGTGGGTAAGGGATTGGCTGGATGGTCGCGATGTCTCAGTGTCCAGGTGGAGAACAGTACTAGTGGTGCTGCCTCAGGGGTTGGTACTGGGACCAGTGCTGTTTAATGCCTTCGTCCTTGGCATGGACACTGGGATTCTCCATCTGTCCCATGGAGGTACTAAGCCTTGTCCTCCAGCACAAATCAATTTGTGACTTCAGATTGAAAATTAAAATATATTTGTGAAATGTTATTATAAATGAGAATCTTGTATCCTTTACATGGCAAAGACTTCATTTTGCAAAGCAGAAAATAGAGAGTTGTACAATTGGATGTAAATTGATAGTAACAGAGTACATTCTGCTTATTAATTCATATGTTAAGTCACTGAAGCAGTGTCCAAAGTGCTTCAGTGCTGTGAGAGGATTTAGAAATAGCATTTTATTATCCTTATGATTTTGCATACTGGGGGCTTTTTTCCCCCCATCTGAAAAATTTTCTGACTAAATTTGTAAAGAAGATAAATGAGTGCAAAAGCATATGGAAGTTACTAAATACCTTTCTATTTTAATGTGGTAGTGCTATCAACATTTCAGCAAACTAGACAATTTGGTATTTCAAATACAAGTCAGGGAATCAGTTCAGAGCTGTAGGTGCTATTTTTATTTTAAAGCAATGCTGTCAACAACCTGTTTCAGGTTAGGATTCCATGCCTTCAATCTATGCTGCCTCATAAGACGCTTGGTAGATTTGTAAAAATCTGCTAACTGCAAGAAAAATGGTTTGAGGGTCTTTTTTTTATCGAAAGAGAGGAATAGTCAGGTTAAGACAAGTATTTGTTTTTTATTTGATGGCCAAATATTATCAAATTACTACATACATTGTCGAGCCTATAATAAGATGTTGGTCTAGAATGCCCTTTTGGTGTTCTGTCATTCATCCACCTTTAACAGGGAATATAGTTTCTCTCTTTGATGCAATATATGTGGTATTCGGTATCTTATGTGATATGATCTCATTCCAGTCCATTTCTCTTGGTTCCTTGCAGCTGGCTTTCCACATCATAGCTTTCTTGGCTGATTTATCAGAAGCTAAAGGTAGACCTGGCATCTTGATCTATGCTCATTCCCAATGGAGGTATTTTCCATTAACCCTTGTTCTAGGAAAAAGAGGAGGTGGTTACTGCCGTTATAGTCTGGGGACTCTTCGGGGTGCCACTTGTCTTGTCTGTGCATCAGTTCTGTCTAAGTTCTGTGACAATAATAGTTGTCAAAGCTTTTCATCCACTGTTTTTTACAGGCTCCAAATTCACTAGTACATTGGTGCTGCCTTTCGGTGCCTGGTGCTGTTGGCCATAATTACATGGCCAACATTACAGGTTTTGAAGCTACAACAAGAGATAGAGAATGTGTGTCCAACCGAGATTACTGCCATGCCTCTCACAGGCTCTTGGATTACTTGCTGTGTACAGTAGCTGGGAGCATTGTAGTTGATTGCTGATTGCCTTCTCTATATTTCTTTGCCTAATGATGTCCTTTCGAGTCTTTCTGTTGTCCAAAACCTTATGGGAACAAAGAAATGTATGCTCTGTAACGTTACCTTTTTATTAAAACCCAAGGGTGCAATCCAGGTATTCATAATGCTCGCTAAATTTACAGTCTGATGTTGCATTTTATTTAGCATGAAAACCCATTTAGTTAGGTCCCGCATGACAAGAAAACCAAAACATCTCTTAAGATTTGTGTCGTTATCTAAAACTGAGATTGACATCTAGTGGAGAGGTCTGCAGGTGTGTGGGTGGAATTGGCAGGTGAACAGCACATTGCAGAATGAGTGAGCGTGCACGTGCACCCAGGAGCAACACATAAGTTGGCGTATGATTTCAGTGAATGACTAGAACAAACAGATTTATTTATATTTTTTTTTACAACAGCCAAATGTTATAAGTAGTCTTTCTTGTATGGCTTTACTTACAGCCTTACATACTTTTCCCCTCATGTCATCGCTTTAATACCTATCACCTACTTAACAAGGCAGAAAAAGTGGTCATATCAGTGAGAGCACAGCCACTGGAGTGGCACGACTGCACACCACTCTAACACGCTGTTGGAAGTTCCGTCGAGATCCCAGAGCTCCCTGTGCATGGTCGGGAGCCCCACGAGTCCATCCGTGCACATCTGGTTTGGCATCGGGGGGCGCAGCAAGACTTTGCACCTACTCTGAAGTTCACTGCAGGCTGAGGGCTCCATCCCTCTGTGACTGAAACATTAGGAGTTGTTAATTTTGTGTTAGAAAACAAAATACCAGCAAAAAACAGCTCTCCCTACCCCAGGGGCTTGATTGAGTAGGGCCTTTTGGAAGTTAGCATACTGAAGTTTTTTCTGTCCCTGTGTACTACAGGGTGGCAGTAAGGTTGCAGTCTGTTTTTTTCCTTTCCTTTCTTTCTTTTTTCTCTTTTTTTTCCCCGTAAATCATCAGTGCTTATCTGCTCCTGCTGGACAACTGGGAGATAAGTCAGGATGACCTGCTGGGTAAAAAACCCTACCAAAAAATCTTCTAACTAGTTTTAGGTGTTGCTTTACTTGTAGCATGCTTTTACACGTAGTTTAGTAAGGCTGGCCTATTACGCGCACCCATGTGTTGTTTGGCTGTGTTCTTAACTGCGGTTTGAATGGTTTTAATTTTATCTTCCTTGTTCGCTCAGTGAAACAGATAATAGGAGTCGGTAACACTTGAGATGCACCGGTCTGTGGCTTCCTGGTGGGAAACAAGATGAGTCACCCGTAACCAAAACCAGCAGCCACTCTGTCCCTGGATTCAGATTTGTTCCTCTCAGCCTAATAGTTCAAATACTTTCTCTGCTGGCTTCCTCCCCAGCACCGCAGCACATCTTGCAGACTGCAAGGCACAGAGGAAAGAGGTGATAGCAGCGGCAGCGTATGCAATAAGCCCAGAGAAGAGGCCCCACCAGTGATGGATTTGGGCATGCAGATCACGTGCTTCACCAGCTTGTGCATCTCTGATGACAACTAACAGCAAGACTGGGCCAAGGGTTTGTTACACTCCTGTTGTTACTGTGCAGCCTCCCAGTAGCACAGAAATTGCTCTTATTACCAGATGAAATGATAGAGTAGTCCAGAAATAAATAAGCTAAAACCAACAACAGTCCAAACATTAACTACATTGTTAGCAGGTTTAGAGGGAAGGATAAAGAAAAGAAAGAAAATCGTACACAGATCTACCTAGACCTTAAATCAATTATAAGAGCTGTCTCTTCTTTGTCCAGGAAAAACCAGCAGGATGCCAATGCAACCTAATGGGTATGAAAAGCCAGCATCGTGGTATTGTGAGTATTGCTTTCACAGAATTCTTATTTATTCATTTATTTCATTAACAAGTCTCTTCATACACCCAAGCCCTCTCTGAGATTCTCTTTAGAGTGAAACCTCTATGCAGTTCCAAGATCTCCCGTGATGTATAACTTTATCAGGAGATAAATCTTAACACTCCTCTTAGACTCTCTCTCTTTAAATTTTGGAAATGCTGACATTCTTCAGGCATATTTAAGTGGAGCTGTACTTCATCCAGACACTGAACAGAACCTGGAAATGATAATCGCGGTGATTAAAAGGTAAAGGAATTTATATATCTGAGAAATTGTTCCTTCTTTCAGGTGCCAGTATGTTAGGTTTCAGCTTGTCTCTTCCAGGGATATCTCAGATAGGAACAAGAGTACCAGGAGTACCGAGTGTTACCTTTGTCTCTTTTTCCTGGCATAGATCAATACACACATAGCACTTTCTGACCATGTGTATGAGTATGCCTTTTTTTTTTTTTACTGTCTTCCTTCTACATAGCCAAAATATTGCAGATTGCTGCTATTATACTTTTCAATGACCTTCGAAGTGCGTAAATCTTTGAGTCAAAATTATCTTGTAGTTTGGTTAATCTCTGAAGATGGTGTGTATGGCCTGAAATTTTGAATATAAGAACTTAATTTTAAACTTAATTAAAACTTAAAAATTTAAATGTTTTGAGAAAAATATATTGACACGTTGATTTCTGTGAGAAATCAGAAAAAGAAAACTTGAAAATATGAGGAGAAATACCAACACTGTGCATATTTGTTACCTGTAGGGAATTATACCAGTGAAAATAAAACCAACAAAAGAGCACGTCCAGTCTCTAGTACATGGGGCTTTATATCTACAACTGTGATCATGTCCACTACAGAACTTGTAATAGATTGCACCAGTTCGTAAGGGACCATGTATGGCAGAGGTGCTCTCAGGGAAAATTCACTGTGTTGTTATCAGAATAAAGGATTAGTTTTCTGTGTGAGAGTAAACCAAAACAGTCCGCTTAATCTACTCTTCCACATCTTTCCTTT
Source organism: Anser anser (assembly GCF_964211835.1). Classification (NCBI taxonomy): domain Eukaryota; kingdom Metazoa; phylum Chordata; class Aves; order Anseriformes; family Anatidae; genus Anser; species Anser anser. The sequence continues at coordinate 56,041,737 of NC_139721.1, forward strand.
CTAGAGGCAATTTTTTCCACTCTACAGGTAATGCATAGAGATGGTGTGTTACTTGATGGGTGATCTTGCTATGCTTTGCAAAGTTTTCCATGGGCTGTGGATATTACTTTGCACACGACAAGAATCTCCGCCTGAAGTGAGCAACTTCTTGTTTTCCTCGAGAAGTCATGGAAGGGAACGGAGCCGGAGCATGTCAAACTCGTTTGTTACGAAGCACACACAGATTACTGGGACACGCTGGGAAACGCAGCGCTTGATTCCTGATTGCAAACCACAGCTTGCAGACTGGAAATCGGGGTTCTCCCAGTTTGCCAGTAAAATGCAGGTGGGAGTCGACTGGTGAGTATTAAGCCTGTGAGCTTTGGATGATTTTTGCAACTTTCTGGACAAGCAGCCCCCGGACATATCACCCTGATTACTGGAAGCTGTTCTTTCCTGTATTGTTTGGTACTTCTTTGGCTCCCTGCTGATTAATCCAACATATGGTTGCTAAAATTATCTCTCACTGCTGTTTCTCTCCTTTGGCATTGATCCCTTGCTTCCCCATTTTCTGTCTCACCTGGTGACCCCAGCTCAAGCTGAGGGCCTTGGCCCTTGTGATCTTCACAGCGTGGCCTCCTTGGCCCTGGGTTGCCGGAGCAGCGTCCTGATGGCTTCCCGTCTCCTGCCGGCAGACTTGCACCTTCCCTTCAGCTTGACACTGGACAGAGGTGAGGCCAGAAAGGAAACCACCTCAACTTCAGAAGCACATTTGAGTTCAACAGGCACATGCTTGAAGTAAGAGAGCTCATGGTGTTATCCACTCCCTGCTACTTCTCCTGTTCCTTCCTGGCTCACACGTACGGTAAGGAAGGGAAAATATTCAGAGCCCCTCGTGGATGGGAATGTGGACTGAGACTGACGATGTGAATTTGTGGAAAGAGGGATTCTTTTCCCCGTGGTAATGGTGTGCGTCAATATTTTGGTGTTTAAACTTACAGCTTGTGGCTGTTGCACTTGTTGCCACCCGGCTTGGGCACAGCCGAGGGTCAGGTTGCCGAGGGGTGTCACAGCCCTGTGTCCCACGGGGGGGTCACGGAGATACGAGGAGCGGGATGGTGGCAGGAGGCTGGGTGGCGTTACTGGGGCTGTTACCAGCCCAGAGCTGGACAGCACCTGCGGGTGAGCGCTGCCTTCCTTCTGCGAGGCGGGGCCGAACCCTGCCTTGGGTTCGTGCCTGTGGGGCCGTGCCCGGAACGGGGTTTTCCTGTCTGGCAACATTTTTTGGAGATGTCACAAAATTTCTCATTCTGCACGGGACAAAATCGAGCCCGGAGCCAACACCCCCCCCCCCCCCCCAACACCGTGCCGTGCCAACCCTGCCTTCAGCACCGGCTGCGGAGGGAGGGGGGAGCCTCGGGCTGGCTGCTCTCACCTCACCCCAAAATTTGGGGAGGCGGGGGGAGGGATAAGGGGCGTTTTGGGGGGGCCGCAGCTCATCCCCCCGGCAGGGGGCGGTGTGGGCCGCCGAGCCGGGCTGTGCCGAGCCGGGCGGGGAGGGGAGGGGAGGGGAGGGGAGAGGAAGGGAGGGGAAGGAGCACAGCCGCCCCTCCCCCGCTTCCTCCTCCTCCTCCTCCTCCTCCTCCTCCTCCTCCTCCTCCTCCTCCTCCTCCTCCTCCTCCCTCCCCCGCGCCGGCGGCCCCGCGCCCGGCCGCCAGAGCCAGACTCGCCGCAGACAGGCGGCAGCCAGCGGGGCGGGCAGGGCGGGGGGAGGAGGAGGAGGAGGAGGAGGAGGAGGCGGCGGCGGCGGCGGCGAGGCTGGGGATGAGTTGGAGGCAGCCGCGGAGCCAGCCCCAGCGCACCGAGGGAGGCTGCCGGGGGCGGCGGGCGCCCCGTCCGCTCGGCGGGGGCCGGGGGGAGGTGAGTGCGGGGGGCACCGGGGGGGGAGCGGCTGGGGGGGGGGGGGGGGATGGCCCCCGGGGAGCTGATCGAGGCCGGATCGCCGAGATCGCTCCGGGGTTTTGGGGACCCGGGATTTTATGGTCTCGTGCTGCCCCCCCCCCCCCCGGCAGGGGCCGCGCTCCGGGCAGGCAACTTTGGCAGGAAGGACAAGGAGCGGGGGGGCTGCCGCCTTGGCGCACAAATGACCTATATTTGACAAAGTGACCCCCCCCCCCCCAACCCTCCACCCCCCTTTTTTTTTTTTTAAAGTTTATTAGCAGAAGTGTAGCCCTGCCTGCCGGGTCTGCCCGCAGCCCTCGCGTTGGATGCGTGCATCCCAAACCTCCGAGCCGGGCTCCCCGGCGTGTAGGTGGGTGGCTCTGGGGAGGGGGCGAGCGCACCGCTGTGGGTAGGCTTCGCCGGGGAATAAACAGGAAGCAGGCAAAATGCAAAAGTAACTTTTTTTTTTTTTTTTTCTTCACTTGGAGGTGCATATTCTTAAATGAGTGCCCACAGCCGTAAAGGCTTTGCTGGGATTTTCCGCTCCAGAACGGTTCAGACCCTTTTGTGAGTAGCAAGTGATGGCTGTGCGAGAGAGCAGGAGGGATCTGGTGAATAATTTTATATGCCGCTAGAAATAGCGTTTGGTGTCGTAAAAGTTTTATTGATTTAAAACATGGCTATCTTCCTGTCAGGAAGGAAAACTGAGAGGTTTATCTGTGCTTGCAAGGAGAAAAACTTTTGCATTAAACGTGTGGGGAATGGCAAGGTGCACCACGTAGCACGAAGAGTGTGCAGCGCCTTCCGTCTGAGGCTATAGCTGAGAAGGGAGAGAGTTTTCATCAGTAAGAAAGCCCGAGAGGCAATTACCGGTAGGCACAGACGAGGTAAGAACATAGATGCTGCCTAAGTACAGTAATGTACCTTTCTGGAAGGCGCCTTTGGCTTTTCATCCCTCAGCCCCTGAGTGGTGTTCGTACGGCAAGACTTGTCTTCTGCCTCCCCGCGTCGCTTCTTGGGTGAGGCTCGTAGGAAACGTGCTCCTTGCAACAACCCAGAATCGGTCAAACAACGGGTGGTGCACTGTTGAGTAGAGATGAATAACTGTGCGTGTGGTGCACACGTGTATGGTCCCCCTAATGAGAATATAAATATTAGGGCTTCGTGGCTGTGAGTACCAGGGGAAGGTTTGCTGGGAGGACAGCGCACTGCTGGGGAGCGCTCTGACCGACCTCCCCACGTCCACGTTCACTGAATAGCGATGGTGCTCTCCCCATCCATGTCTGTGCCGGGGTGGTAGCACCAGGTATTAAGTTACTGCGATACATAAAGCGAGCAGTGTGAGGAGAACTGACATCGGAATGCGTCAAGTATGCGGTTATGTACAGAAGTAAAATTACATCTTCTTATATATTCTGCGTTTGTATCAGCTTATTTAATTCTGATTCTTGGGTACGTGAAGACCATTGCTGCATACACATAAAGCACATTGGTATTCGCCGGTAAATTAAGATGCCCGTGCAGGCCTAAATGATGATGAATGCGTAACACAGAATGAGTTAACAATGTGAGACAGTATATTACAGACCATTGGTTTATGTTAATTGAAACATTACAGGCACTAGGCAGCGTTTGGCTGATGAAGCTTGAGTTCAGCCTTCGGTGGAAGCTGCAGGAGTAGAAGGAAATTGGGATTCAAGACTGAGGCATAGCAGAATTACATTTAGTGAGATGCAAATCATTGAGCAGTAGTCTAACCTAACCGTTTAGAGATAACCTGTCCCTTTGTGATTTTTAAGCAGATAAAATGCTGTTTTTTCTGCGTAGGACCATTAAGGCGAGACCTGAAAAGATGAGTTGTTGTTAGTTTTCTGCTCACTGAAGGTACCGTGTCTGTTTTATTTTTATTTTATTTTTTTTTTGAATGAGAATGAAGTTTTCCCTCTAATTTTCTTGTCCAAACTTTAGTTCTCTTTTTTACAGCTGCCCTGCAGTATTCTCTCTAGCGGCTGCTACCCTACCACCAAGAACTGGTTGCACTTGAGTGATGCTGTCTAAAATCATTGGGAGTACTTTCAGGATATGTAAATCAGAAATAAGTAAATTATTATTAAAAAAAAAAAAGGAAGTGTCTGAGAGATTGTATTGAATTAAATTACTTTTGAGAGAATTGAAGTGCTAAAAAACGCATGCCTGCCCACCAACTCTTGTATTGGTGGAAATGGTTCTTGCATTTAACTTACGAGTGGCCTTGGAAAAGTTTTTTTTTTTTTTTTTTCTTTTCTTTTTCTTCTGTCTCTGGTTTTTAATAGTTTAAAACCGCTCCTTGCGAATGAATTGCCAGTTAGGGAATACAAATACTTCTAGGAGTATGGAGACGAATATCTTTGCAGATTGGTTCTGTGGTAACCGTGAAATTCTTCAATGGCACCAAGCTAGTATCAGCTGCTCGTTAAAGGCACTGATGCCAGAACAGTGGTGCATCAGTTGCTGGGAATCCAACCCTGTAGTGAAATGATTCATACATATACATTTTCTTTTCTCAGTTGACAGCTATTTTTAAGAATAGCCGTCTTGCCTAGAAGGTTGATGTCTAAGCAAAGGCAGCCTAGATAGCTAAAAATTTCTTTCCCACCAAACATAATCTTATTTTTGCCAGACTTCTAATATGTACACTAAAACATTTAAATGGAATTGGTTTTAATTGATTTCTTGTTAGCTCTCTGGTGCTAATTAGTCATTATAAAGTGATCATGATATTTTGGAACTGCTGTCAGGAAACCAGCAAATTTTTGTACAAATCAAAGTGATGAGTTTGAAGTAAATGTCAGTTTAAAGGAATTTCTTTGTAAAAATGTATAGTGGTGTTTAAATGATAGCAGAGGACTCGATTAGCTGAATAGCTTCGTGCAATTAATGGGATTGTCTAGGTACCTAAGTCTGCAGAAACAGTCTCGGAACAAAATAATGACACGTTTATCCAGTGTCCTTTAACTTTTACTATGCGTTGCGCAGGCAGAATGTTCCAGTGAAGGAAGGCTGTTGACCTTTCTTTTTCTTTGCATTCTTCCCAACCTTGTATTTGAAAGAGAAATGTAAGTTATTTATTTTAGAGAGGAGTTTTACGTGCTTACTTCTGAGACTGTCAGTTGAGTGATAGTAACTGTAAGGGGACTGCAGTAGAAAGGAAGCGTGCAAGTTCGAAAGAGTGATCACAGCATTGCAGTGTTTTCTGTTCTTCATGCTGGCAAAATGTCTCTGTATTCATTATCTATATTTATTTAATGTATGCATTTCAGTAGCATATGCCTTGATTTAGCATATTTGGAATATGCTAAATGTAGGTGCATTTTGCTAAATGCTTTTTCGTATTGTTTAGTTAAGCAGTGGAGATTTGCAAGTACCCATATCACCATTCGTTATCACTCAGCATAATAGTAGGTAAATTTAATCTTCCTGATTAAGATTATTTTGGTCACAAGAGACAAGGGAGTGAAAATGAATCATTTTCTTGATGTTGCGCTGGGTCTGTGCCATTCATATCTGCCTTTCTTTTCTCTAAAATCCTATTACAGACAGTACTCTGACCTTTTAAATGATCTTGCTCTCCATCAAACTTTTCTTTCAGATAGGAGACAGAAATTAGGAAGAACCTAAATGCAATTTCTCTTCTTGTTGCCAGTGGAGAGCTTTCCTAGATTTGAATTAAGCTTTCTTTGTGCCAAATGGTTGACTTTTCTTGAATAAAATCTCTTCAGGGTATGCAAAAAGTCCTCTGGTTAATATATTGGCATTCCCAGAACCCACTAAAACTTAGGCAGGTTGCCAGACACCACTTAATGAGGATGCCGAATGTCTGGCACAAATCTGCATGAAAACCGGCAAAGAAGTTGGGGGTGGAAGCGAGTGCGGTGGGGAGAGGGCTGGGAAAGCAACACGTCCACACCCACTGGTTATTTTTATGTCTGCGTTTTGCAGATACCACTGATTAGAAATCTTTTCTGATGGATTTTGAAAACTTGCAGGGCACGACTTTGAACGTTCCCCATTGAGGTAGCTGTGTTCACTTGGGTTATCATTTTATTGTGGAAGTAGTTTATGGGCTAGGGGATTTAGTTTTTGCGGAGAGCACCAAAAGAGGATGGGAAATTGTAGTGATTTTTGAGACTTATCTGCTAAAACTGAAAAGCATTTGAAAATGTTGTTAGTTTGGGGAACAATGCAAGTCGGCGATTGCCAGCATCCGTGTAGAAAGGCTGGTGAAGTTGCAGACAGGGATAAATAAACTGCTGCTGCCTGAAGAGTTGTGTGCAATGTGAACCTGTGGTGTGGTTCTGCCTGATGCGACTGTGCCTAGGTTTTGCCTCATGTTAAGCAGAAGTGCCGGTGTAGTAGACTTTTTGACCTGATGGCATGATACCTTTAAAAAAAAAAAAAAAAAAAGAGTTCAAGCTGAGGTATTTTTCCATTATAGCGATGTTAGAAGCATAATGTATTATTTTGTGTCGAATCAAATGCTTAGTCCTGAGGGTTGGAACTGATAAACCAAGGTCAGTTATATTCTGACCTAAACATTATATAAGACATTTAAAACATGAACATTTTCAGCATTTTTCCCAGGCTTTAGTCTCTCCCTTGCTCAGTGAAAAAGCAGTAGACCTATATAGACATCTTTAAAGTAGATAAGCATGTATATAGGCAATTTTAAAGTAGATAGGTTCATAGGCAGGACTGAAATATTTTATCCAAAATATTTCTTTTAACTCCAATGGGCCAATTCATTGTTGTTTGTTTATTTTTGAATGATACTGAATTCAGAAATGCGTGTGCTTGTTACTTTCCAGTATAAGTTTCAGTTGTGCAGTTTTGGGGAACTATTCTTAGGAGGAATTTTGCTCGCTAGAGTAATAGCAAGTTTCTGAAGTATGCGTTTGGATAGGACTAAATTATAATTTCCTGTTTGGTTTCACTAAGATGAGGCAATACATGAAAGTATTAAAGTCTTTGAACTTTAATAGCAGTGGAGAAAGGGCCAAGTATATGGAGTATTTGGAGAGTTGTATGGGAATCTTTGAGTAAGGTATTACTAAGTTTTATCTGTGTTGACACTAATTCTTAGCTGTCTATAAGATGGAGGAAACAAATGGTGAGAGTGGTGGACAGTGTACCCGTGTTTTTGAACCAACATGTTTAGGATTAGTGCAAAAAGGCAGGACTGCATCTCCTAGAAAAGCCCCACTGCTCGAATGCTGCACATAGGAATGGGATGTGTTGTGGAAGTGTCTTTAGGAATTGCGTTGTGTTTGCATCTCCAAGTGCTCTTGATTTCTTCCATGCTAAGCACCTTGGTGCCCTTTTTGCTAAAAATGGAAGCGAACAATGAATCTGTTTCTCAAAAAGACTGATTCACAGTGTCAAACTTGCTATTGCCTATAAAAGTCAAGTTTGGAGATTTTCATTCATTTTGTGTTCAGTATATCATTTTGTTCACATGTTCTGAAGTTGTCTGTAAAAGATGTAATGACTTCTAGGCAAGAAGTGCTCTTATGAAGAATTGTATGATAGATATCTTGAGGTTTAAAGGATTCTAGTATAATCCTTGACCACTGAATATATTTAAGTCATGATTTTAGACAATAGTATACAGTTCTGTTAGAATGCATGTTAGTGCTTAGTAAAGTCAAATCTGAGCTCTCTTCAACATTGAGAGAACACCGGGAAACCGTGTTTTCTTGTGGAGAAATCCTGGTTTTACTCAGAATTCTGAAATAAGAGTTGACTCATCTGTCTAGTGATGTCCAGCATATGCCAGTATAAGGCTACTGTACCTTGTCTTCAATTTTTTGTGTCCGGTACTTGTAAGCATCTTCAAACAGAACAGTTCTTAAAACACAACTTCCGCTCTTCTTGATTTCAGAGGTTATTAGAAGGAAAATGTGTGCTTCTTTTCAGTTACCTTTTCCTGTAGTCTAACTGAGCCTATTATTTTTGGATTCTCACACCTGTAACCTACTTGCTCTCCATTTCATAGAAGGAAAGGAGGGGGCAGTCTGTGACTGAGATATGAAGCAATCTCTTTAACAACCCTCTTCTTCCACTGAGACTTTCATGAAATTTTTACTGTGTGTTAATTAAGAGTGATCTGTTATTACTTTGGACTTGTAAACACCTTCAAACATTCCATTAGGTGTTAATGACACATGAAGCAAGAATTAATATAAATTTGTTATAGTACATCCCTACTAGATATACGTCTATGTAATTGCCTTCACGTAGAATTGTTACACCCAACTGTTGGGTGTAAGTGGCGTTGCTTCATCTTCTGCTTTTGCTTAACCATTAGTTATTGTGTCAAGTGATACTAAGAGTGTATTTTGACCTGTATTATACAGAATTTCAACTGGACGTTTGCTATGGTTTGCTTGGGATTTTTGTAAGACAGAAGTGAGTTGCCTGCCTTCTGCCCTATGGGTCAGAGCTGAGGAGCACAGCAGGAGGTGTGGGAGAGGAGATGATGTGAGGAACACTTAAAAATAACCTAATTTAATCTCCATAGCCATTGAACTGGCGCCTTCTGTGAATTACCTAATAGGTATATGTTCCTCTCGCATAATTTCACCTTAATGGATGACTGGTTTTGTAGGTTTTGCCTAACTAGTGTTAAGCAAAATGAAATTGAACGTTTGTAAAGAAAAAAAAATACATATGTGTGTGTATATATATATATATATATATATATATAAAAATATGTATGTGCAGATAAGATACAATACTCCTAAATTAAAGATTGCAGCTGCTAATATAGAAGCTAGGCTTGGGCTGACTAATAGCCCCTCTCGGCCAGTGCACTTGATGTGTAAATGTTTTTGTTTTACAAAAGTTTTTTGTTAGTTATGATTCCTCACCAAACTTGTATGGGTAGTGGAAGGGGAGGGGGCTCTATAAATATTTCCAAAATGTATGTTTTCTGTGTTTGTGACTCTTTCACATTCCTCATACTGTTTAAATAACCTTCCTAACAGGTTTCTAGAAACAGCACGTTTGAGATTAACTTTTTGCAAATACTCAATTTTCACTTAAAATGTCTTATGTTATGAGTTAACTTTATTTAGTTGGGAAGCTTAAAGCGATCATATATCCAATCAAAACAGCTTGCACTATGTTGAGTACAGGTACTGTTTGGTGCTTACTTTCACATAGATTATAATAATAATATTTTTTTCAAAAAGCTACCATCTGTTGAAGAACAGAAATACTGCCAATGTTTGTCAAATGTATGCTTTATCTGACCTGTTCTACTTAGCACCTTATGGCAAAGCTTTCTCATCAAAGCAATTTACAATTTACTTTATTCTTACTGCGCCTTAAATAGATTGATAACAGCGATAGTATCACTTTTTAACGTAGGCATTAATGTACTGAGGATTAGGGAGATAAAAATCTCTCTAGCTGCAAGAGGAAGTTACCTACAATAGGTGTAGAGATTAGGATTCTAACTCACAGCTGTAGGTGAAAATCTGTTTTGTCCTAATGATCTTTACAGCTCTTTGATGAAAATTACTGGGATTATGTAAAGTTCCTACAGCAGAAAGCTCCAGTAGTCTGTGTAGATTGGTCTGCTTTTTTTTCGTGGGTGGTTCCTGGGCAAGTAGGTAAATTTCAAGAAAAAAATACCACAGTGCTGGTGTGTGTTAGTGCTGGTAATGCACAAAAATAAGTTAAGAAGCATTTGGTTCACGTTTCTTCTTTTTTTTTTTTTTTTTAAATCACCAGAAAAACCTCACCATCCAAGAGGAATGAAAAGAACTAGAGAGGAAAAGAGGGCTTCGATAGGCTGTAGAGGAGGAGTTAGATGCATAAGATTTCCTGGAAGTGTCTTTTGAGATGATGGGTTCTCTCTTCAGTTGAATATGCAACCAGCAGCAACAGACTCTGCCTTTTCCCATTCTCTCTTTCCCTCTGGGTATTGTTAGAGGTTGGAGATAAAAGCCTTTAATTGTGTCTACATGGAGATACCAAAGCAAATCACCTGAAGTGTCGAGTCAAGATGTGTATGTTTAAGTATGTTAAACTTGTGTGTGAATGCTGTGTTGAATATAGAACAGCCTTCTAGCTCTAGCTTGAATCAATCAAAGGTCATTTTACATCTGAATGAGAACATCATTCAGAGCATAAGTTGAGTTACAGTGATATGAAACCATCTGTGTATGAATGAGAGCCTCTTGACATAGATGTTTACCATGCTTTATCTTCACCATTTTATCCTGTACTTGATTTATCTTGACTTTCCTCAGTGTCACTTATTATTGATCAGTTTTCACGATGCTGCTATGAAGAGGCATTTCAGATGAAACTAATTGCGAACTTTCAAGTGAACGTAATTTAGTCAGAAATGGCAGTACATTGAACTTGAGATGATTCATTGCAAATATTTTAGATTTGACAGACTTTCACTCAAACCAAAACAAGACGTGACCTCTCTTTGATTCCTGGTGAACTGTGGTTTGGCCGGAGGCCTGGTGTTTTCAGGGTCCTTGGCATGGAGCAAAACTGCAAAGGATCCGACCGCGACCAAGGACATTGTGTTTCTAGGAACATGGGGTTTTCTTGCACAGCCTGCATGAGAAGTCTATTGCAGAGACAAAGGCTGAAGAAATCCCTGGGGACCCACCTCAGATGTGGGGACCTGCAGTGATCCTTTGTATTCTGAAACTGGCAGTCCTCCAAACAGTAAAAGTAAGAAAAAAAATAGTCCTACTCAGCAGATGTAAAACTGGAACCTTCAGTTGGTAGGAAATTAGGAAATTTTGGGGCTTTGTCTGCTCTGAAATAAATGAATAATAATGAAAAATATGTTGCAACCCAGAAACTGGCTAGTTCTAGGCTGAGCTGTGTTTCATTATGCTTTCATGGATGTTGATTAATATCTGTCTTGCCTCTTCTTTTCAATCTGGAGCTCATCTGAGGAAGTTCCTCAGGAGAACCAAAGACACTGTTGTCTAAAGGCTTTAATTTACATTCCATCATGTCAGCCTTGACCACAGAGGTTTGTAAGTTGCACTTTCCTATGTTTTGCATTGGAAGATTTACATAAAGCAATGATTGTTCTGAAGCTTTTATATTCTAAGGCGTTAAAATGGACCGTGAAGCATTCTGAGAAAGGAGATAGTTGGCTTCTTTTCCCCATTTCTGTCCAGCTGAACTTATCTCCCAGAGGGACCAATGTATTGCAGAGAAGAGGAACTGCCCAGTTGAAGCAGTCATAGATGCAGAGTACGTAGCTGAAGTTCTGTTCTACTTGCACCCTTCTGAAAGTTACCCTTACAAAATTAAGACTGTTCCTGACGCTCCTGTTGAGACCCATGAGGTGATGGTGGTAGAGGTTATATCCTTTCTCTAAAGAGGAAAAGGATACCCTTTCTCTTTCTTTATAATCATTCTATTTATAAGATGATTCAAGGATTGCTGTATTCTCCTTATGTTAAAAAAAAAAAAAAACAAAACACAAACAACCAAAAAACTTCTGAACTTTCAATCCACCAAGAAGATAAAATGCTCCCTGGAAGTTGTTTGTTATATGAATGAAATCTTGGGAGTGACTCTGAACTCAATACATTGAAATGGTTGTGTGGTTGAAGATGTTGATAACACAAGTGTCTCTTTAAAACATAAAGGGACAAATGAGTTGCAATATACTAGCTGCTGTACATTCAGTTGACATATCCATGATGTTTGCACACTTGTTAAGTCTAAGGCCATTGCGGCAGAGGCAGATAGATTTTAGCAGCCTAAGCATCTCCCTGACTCATGAGTACACAGGATTCCAAACATATTCCCAGAGTCAGTGAGTTGATTTGTTTTTAAAATTTGAGTTTTGTTTGTTTTTAAAGCTTTGTCACAGAGTTGTAACAGTTTCAGCAATCTAACTTATGTGGTTTACATGGTATAGCAGGTACTAGGGCAAGAGAAAATATAAGAAGTCATCATCCTGATATCATGAGTCTTTTTTTTGGGTGAAGGAGAAGAGTAAACTTATTAGTGGATGCTAAGAGTAGTTTCTTTTCACAGTGTAAAAATGTTAAACGAGTATTTTTTTTCCTGTCTCTGACCATGATAAGTAAAATATGCCTTCTTCCCCTCGTGTACTTGAGATGTTTTTGGGTGTTTCTGACGCCTACCAAAAAAATAAATGCAGGATGCAACCACTTCTGTTATCTCCCATATATTTGTTAGTTTTCCTGTCGCTCCTGTAGCTGAAGACTTCCCTTTCCCTCTCTCCCTTGTACTTTAGGATGCAGACATTTCAGAGAAGTCATGCATCTGTAATGTCTCAATGGCTTCCTCTTCTTTGCTTTTCCCTTCCACCCCAATCAAGAAATTCCAGATGGAAGCTCCTTGGTGTCAGTAACAGCTGCAGAGCAGATAAATTTTTTTTGCATCCTCAGAGCTGTAACCGTTGTAGCTCCATATATGTAGTTATAATATACATTTACATTATGGATCTTCTGGTCTTTACAGCTCCTTGAGGCTCTTCTAATCATCCTTTCTGTAGTATTTCCCCTGTTTTCTGTTCCTGGTTAAAAGTAGTCGCTTTCAACAAAAAGAAGTTAAGATTCCATTATAGACTTGATTTTTAGGAAGTCTGACTATTTCGGAGTTCTGTGTTGTGACTCAAAAACTGTGCTCCCTTCTTTCATCTCTAGGGTTTATAATAAGGTGTCAGCAATGATCTAGTCCATCTGGGAGCTTGCATCAGTACTTGGGAGAGCCATATGCGTCTGCCTCAAACAAGGCTATAGAAAAGTGTTCCACTAGCAACCAAGATGTCATCCATCTGCTAGACAATCCTGTAGCTAGTTAGCTTAATGACGTATTTATTTGACTAGATGTTTCTGCGTAGCAGACTCCAGCTTTTCTCCCTGGTCAAATTAATACCAAAACCTCTGTGCTCTGGAGGAAAAAAAAAAAATAAACCTGTCCGTTCTGGAGAATGTCAGGAAGTTTGGGGCTTGGTGGGTTTGCTGTATTTATCTACTTCAGGATGTGGCGCTCCCGATCTCCACGTGAGCGCATTGTGAGGAGGTCGCCCCGGCCTTCCTGTGCGGGCAGGCCGTGCCACGCAGGTGTCGGGGTGGTGGGGGGATCAGCGGGCCAGACACAAGACCTGCGTGACCTTAGCTGCACGTAGAAATCCAATCACACTGCTACTACTTTGGAGTATTATTTTAGCACAGGGAGCCGCGTGAGGATTGCCTTCCGCAGCAGTGAGAGCCTGGGTAGTCACCGTAAGTGCTTTCCACGGCTACACAGAATAAGCCAGGTGATTATTTCACTTTGTTGCTTTAGCAGAAATGTTTATTGCAAGATTAAGGGGCTCACAGTCTTCAATGCACACATTGTAGTTATTTGTGTTCTCAGGTGGTCCTGCACGGTCAGAGCTGCAGGAGCTGGGGTGGAAATGTGCTGTGGGAAGAGAAGCCCTGTAAACTTCAGATATTGCTTGTTCTTACTGTGGTAAAATAGAGCACGTTGGGGCTGACCGTCATTGATTTTTTTTTTTCCCAGCCACTCTATCTACTGTTTATTTTTAGTCCAAAGAGGCTAAGTCAGTGTTGCAAATTCTAGGCTGATCTGATTTCTAATCTGTCTGTGAGTCAGAGTTGAGTTGAGAAGGGGGCAAAGCAACAGGAAAAATGTAAATGTAAAGGAAAAGAATACTTCATGTTCGTGGCAATTGCATTAATCTGTGTTGAGGTAATTTGGTGAATATAATGTGGAAAAATGCATATGTGTGTGCACAAACAACTAAGCCATCGAGTCCATCGGTAAATCTTCATTCATATCTTGCAAGGGACTTTACATGCATAATTGCATTAATTTCCGTGAGAGACCATCGCAGTGTCTTCTGAATACAGCTATTTGCATGATTGGAGCAGAAGCAATGCTATCTACTAACTCTGGTCAATTTTACCTGGCAATCTTTCGTTAAAAATCAGTGGACGTTGATAAAAATGAACTTTGTGAACCTCAATAAAAATTAGTAGTTTATGGAGGTCCTAAATAAGGCTGAGAAATAGACCCTAAATAAGGCACAGAAACAAAATTGTTTCTTTGCAGTACACTTAGATGCCTCTCTTCTTACAGGTGTAAAACATCTTTTGTGGGTGTAGTAAGAGCTCTGTACTCACTCTTTCCTCATCTTCTGATGATACAAAAAGAACTGAGGAGTAATTCAGGTTGGAAGGGACCTTCTGGACTTCATCTAGTCCAACCTTCCGTAATAGGACTAAGGTTTTGGTGAAGTGGAAGAAAATACAGAGCATGAAAAAAGATGACCTGAATTCTAAACATTGCAAGTCCCAAAAAAAGAGCAAAATCTACATAAACTCTTGTCGCAAGTGGAAGGAAGTTACAAACTCATGAAGCTGTTGCATGTGGTTGAAGTAATCAACAGTGGTTTATATCCTTGAGATGTCTTCTAAGTGTTGTCTATGTAATTAGTCAAGTGTCATACTGCTTACTTTCTGAGAAGGGAAAGAGCTGACAATACTTCACTGATAGTGAGCGTATGCATTTTTATTTGTATCAAGTCACTTTTTGCCACGGTGGTGCTATCTGTTGTTACATAAAACACCATCAAACAATCTTCTCAACATCTCACAGAGCCATGGATTATATTGTTTGCTGAAGTCCTCTCAGAGGTAACTGTCTGATGGGTCAGAATAACATTAAGTTTTTGGTAAGAAAGGGATTTTACATCTTACTGGAAAGCTCACTGTATTAACATTTGATTGCTTTATAACAGAATGAAAAAAAATATCACTTTTGTATTTTTTTTTTTAAATTACATATATTTTGGATCAAAATGTTCTTTTGTAGTCTTGTATGATACCATGCAAAATAAAAGAAGAAATCATTTAGAATGGAAAGTCATAATGTTATGAAATGTTGTAAAATTTCTGCATTATAAAATGTCTATTTCAGTTTTTATTTCATGATCAGTGTCATCAAAAGGATACCTTACAAGAAATATTTCTGCTTTTTTGCATTGGATTTTCTGATGGAAAACAGATCCACAGGAATGTTTCTGGCAAGGACTACAAACTTCTTTGGAAGGTTTGCTTTGTATTATTTAGTTGCATTTTAAATATTCACCCCTCTTTTTAAAGTTCCTTTACTTTCATTTCATTTCATTGCAAACTTGGAACTTTATGAAGAAGATTACCAAAATTTTGGTATTCTAATTCATTACTTCATTCCTCTTCACATTTGTTTTACCATGTAGGAGTATATATTACTGTATAGAAGATAAATCTTCCTGATTGTTCTCTGTTATTGCATATGGTTTATCTGACTTAATTGCTGGCAATATTAATCTTATTTGTTTCTTACATGTACAAATACTGTATAAGATGCCCATTATTTCTGTATTTTTTCATCTCTTCTACTGCGTATTCCCCAGTTTCATTTACCAGCTGCTAATCCTAAGTAGTTTAGAGCTTTCCGCACATGGAAGACGACTTGTACTAAAATCTAGTCATTTTTAACCAGCTTTATATTTTGTTCACTTTGAACTAAGACTAATAACAAGCCAAATGAGGTTTTGGTTTTGAAGAACAGTTATATCATGTCTTCTTCATTAGCCAAGAGTTTTTCTTCTTTCAGCGCTTCATGTGTTGATGTGTATATGATTTTCCTGTCATTAAATGTTCCTGTCCAGTTATGCAGAAGTGCTGTGTTATGAAAGAAGGTTACGTGCTTGACTTCTGCTCAGATAATTAGCATAAAATTTGACTGTCTTATTCAATTTAGTTTATGTATACTAAGACAGCTTTGTTATGCAGACTGACCCCCCCCCCAAAAAAAACCACCCCCAAACAAAAAACCACCACCACCAACAAAAACAATAATAATAAAAAAGAAAAACAACCAAAAAACAACAACAACAAAACACAACCAACCAAAAAACCCTAAAGCAATGAATGAAGTGGTACATCTTCCTGGAGTAATTTCTGGAATGCTGTTTGGTTGAGTCTCTCAGTAATAAGATTTAAGTCACTGTCTACGCTTCTGCTGTAGGGGAAAAACTAAACAAAAACACTGGGGTGACAAATTGGAAGGTCCTTACCCTTGATCTTGAGTGGTTTCTGCTTGGTACTAATTTGTGTTACAATCTTTATTCTACTTAAAAGAAAAAAGGCTTAGAAGATAGGTGTAAAAAAAAAGGTTGTCTTTGAGTTTTGCCTTGAAAGTTTCTTCTGTGAGCTTGCATATGTGCTGGGCTTGAGTGCTCTAAAAGCCAACAGGTTTATTTCAACATTGCTCAATGGGCTAGACCTTGAACACAATTACGGATGGAGAGTTTAATAGTGGAACAACCTATAGTGAGTTATCACATCAAAGTCTGAATCACTAGAAATGGTAGGTGATAAAGTTCACTTTATTTTCAAGTATTTGCTATTTAGATCTGAAAGCAATTATCTACTTTTTAAATTTCTGTTTAGCTGTCTGATTGCTGACACAGCATAACTTTTTTTGTTCAAGGTTTTTCATATCAAAGTAAATTACATGCTACAGGGCACATTTGTTTTGTGGACGTCACTTTTATAGTCAAAACCTTAAGCTGCTGGATAAACAAGGCATATTGTAATTAGGTATGTCTGTTTTCAGCAAAACGATGTCATAATGTAAAACCATCAGATTAATTAGAGTTTGATTAAAGTGGCGTGAATATCATTGTGCAATCTCCTCTGCACTTGTACCTACCTTATTAAGACTATATTCCCTTTGTAGTGTCATATGGTCCTGCAAGGAGTTGAGCAGGAGGTATTTTTTTTTTTTAAATTAAGAGTAATTTATTGAGCAAAACGGCTGAATTCAGGATGGTACTTACCTGAAAATGTTGTCTGTTAATGTTTTTTTTTTTTTAAGAAGGTTAAAGCTGTTATTCATGTTTTTTTTTGTGTTAATTTTAAGTAGTCTGCAAAAGGTAAGTAGTACAAATACAAGACCCCCACATAATTGTGAGCTGTATAAAACGGACCAGAGTAATGTGGATAATGCAGAAAAGCAAACATGCATATAGATATGTTAATTAGCTTAACAAATTTGTCTTCCTTGGCCCAGAACCTTTAAAATGAACTTATCATATAGAAAACTTGAAACTGAAAGTTCATGAACCTTCGAAATCCAGTATTAGCTAAAGCAAGGAGCAAGGACTTCCAAAAAACCACCCTGGAGTATATATTATAGAGGCTTGTAATAATTACACAAAAAAAGTCTGTTATTCTTTTTCTTTGCTATGCATGAGCAGCTGTTAGATTCCAGCCATTTCAAACATTTAGGGAAGGAACAAGACTCCATTTCCTGTGTTATTTTACACGCTCTTGTACCATACATTATTTAATTAAACTGCTTGTTGCAGAGGACTGTCTGCCATCTGGAACCACCGAGATGACTTCTGGACCTTTCCCTTACTGTTAATTTAATTTTCCTCTCTCTACTGATTAGACTATTTCTCCATCCATTTCCACAAACTTTGTGGATCTTACCTTAGTAAGGTTTTTCTAAGTCCAAGGTCTGATTTTGACCTTGTGAGTATCCTTCTTGAGCAAGTTACTTGTGGCCTCTGCATCGGATGAAGAGCTTGCATTATCCCCTTAGTGCAGGAAAACCTGCCAAGGTCACAAAAAAGGGGGAAAAAAAAAGTGGCATACTTTGCCAGCCCTTTGCCCATTAACTGTGCTCTCACTTTTTCAGCAGAAGCAAAAGACATGAAGAGAATTGATGAGAGGCATGAATTGCAAATGGGCAATACTGGTTAGTTCACTGTGATAAATGTGTTTGGTCCCATGGTTTGAATTCTGCATTTAAAAAAAAAAAAAAGGAAAAAAAATCTCCCAACAGCCTCTTCCTGTCCCAAACTCCAAGTTACAAGTTGCCATCAAAAAGGGGAACGTGGAAGAGATGGAAATGTGTTTATAAACAAATACACAGCAGTGTATTTTCCATGGTCAGAACTTTTACAATTTTTTAATATATTTTTTTTATAAAATATGATTTTTCTCCTTCTCCAGTTTGAGCTTAAATTAAATACTTCCCATATGTGACCTTCAGCAAAAAAATAAAAATAAAAAATTCTGGTCCCAGCTCTGCAGGAGTCCCAAGCTGATGTTGATGGCTGGCTGTGCTTCCTGGAGAGAGTACTGTTCACAAGTGGGATTATAACCAGGAAAAAAAAGTGCTGGCTACTCTAAAGACAGATCTCCCTTTTATGTCTAGGTCTGTGTTCATAACTGAAAATATGGGCCACTTTCAAAGTTGAACTTCTGTTCATGTCTGTGAGGGGAAAAATGTGTTTACATTACAGGTTATTGCGTATTGTGTCTACAAATGTAGGTCCTTTTGATATGAGGAGAGTTTGTATTGAACACACCAGAATTTGCTCTGTATAATGCTTTAGGAATGTTCACGTTGGTATTTTGTGTATAGGGGGGTGGGTGGGAAGAAAAAATCTGCTTTAACTTAAGTTTAGTAGCCTGTGTAGAAGGATCCCAGCAGCTAGATAGTCTTCTCGCTGTAGCTGTTTGAAAAACAAGTATTAGCAGTATGCAGAAGTCTCTGGTGATTTTCCTACATTTTATACTGGATATAAAAAATGATGGTTAACTTACTGAGTGTCAAAAAGAAAGATTCTTTTCTAAAACCAGGACTGGAAAGACATTAATACAATGTGACAGTATTGCTTGTTGCTCACACTTAGAAGTCAGTATATTTTGAGTGTGTAGGAAGTTTGTCGTATTGTTAGGGATCAAAAGCTGTGCAGTGTCAAATGCTGAAATTTTTATTTTTCATGTGATACTCGTGGTGTTTTATTGACAATATTGCAAGAAAGAATGACTTTCAACTCAAAAAAAAATTGTCTTAAGACAAAATAATAATAAAAACAACAACCCAGGCAACTGTAGCCTTCCTTCTTGATGCACAGGGTTCAAACTGGTTGGCAGTAAATATGGAAACTTAAAGGAAAAGAAGCAAATCTTAATAGATTATCAGTGGCACTGTTTAATGCAAACTAAATTATTCATTTGGACGTTATAGGGGCTCCATTGCCACATGTTGAAAACAACCTGTGAGATAAAAATAACATATAGCACTTAAAAAGTAGAGGCAAATCCAGAAGCTCTAAATCTGACAAACGAGTGCCTGATGTCTTGGCTGAGCTGAGGAGCTGTGCCAACATAGGGATGCAGGAAACAATACTCTCATAGCTCTGAAAATGCAAATTTGACAAAAATGCCTGTTGCTCAAGAGGACTGCTTCCAATTCACCAGACACCTTCCCCACATATTCCTCAGTATGGCATACTGAGGAGGTTATTTGTACATCGATGTTCATTTCTTCTCCCCTCTACTCGTCTTTTCTTCTCCTCTTCTTTGTTTTGCTGCCAGTGAGCTATTCTGGTTTCCTGCAAACTGAGTTAACAAGAGCTAATACTGATACTTTCAGGTAGTTTATTCCCATCTGTTCATGCAACTGAATAAATGATATGGTTAAATGTTGTATTTCCGAAGCATTTCTTCAGAGGGGAAGGATTGCATCTGAGGTTGGTGTTCAGGGTACTGTTGCTTTCTCAACGTTCAAGTAAGCGTGTATTTAGAGAGGCAAAGAGATGAAAAGCAGATGATGACTGTGGGGTGGTGGTGGGGTGTATATGCGTGCATGTGTGCATATATATAAAGAAAAGGAAGATTAGTATCTCACATGGCTTTCACATGGATCTGTAAAATGAAGTGACTGATAATAACTGACTAAATCCTTTATTCTGTACACACTTAACCCTGAATATCCATCCTTTCTCCTGTCTCTGTATGTATATTGAATGAATACCAATGGGGTGGGAAAAATGCTTTGGGTAGACTATTCTGATGTGGTTTCAGCCTATGGCTCATATAAACCCAAAGACTATTGCAACAGCTATGTCAGAAAGGGGGAGCAGATCTCATAGCTAACGTCCAAGATGTGTGTGGTTTTGGCTTCATGCATGAAACCATGTACACGGTGAGTCTGGGACTCTAAAGAGGATATTCATGTCATTTAACTATGCTGATCTATTGTTTTGTTTTAAATACAAAATAATTTGGAAGAAATAGAGGGTAAGGGAAATAAGATGTGATCCTAATTTACTTGGATTTACAAATACTAAACTGACTGTTGGCAGAATTTCCCACTGGTGCCTTGTGGACAGATAGCAAGCTGCTGAATTACAGATTCTGGGTGTGTCTCACGTTGCATTTTGTTTATTGGCTGTTATGCATATACCACATAATAATAATAAAAATCTCTGTACATTCACTTTTTCTCACAGTACAAGGCTTGACCTAATTTCTAGAAGCATGCTCCTTTTTTTCCCCCATTGGTACTGCAGTGGGCTATGTTCAGTACACAACAACTGCTGTGTTCCTCTGTGTTTCCATTTTCTGGCAATGTGACTTCACTGTACTGTGGTGTTTTTTTCTTTTTCTTTTTTCTCCACTCTATCCTCAAATATTTCTTATGCCCGGATTTTCTGTAATCAAACATACAAGTTCGTCGGTTGCCCTGTGCACATCATACTCCAGTTTGGGGTGGCCATTGTAGCAGGGTACAGCACAGAAGCCAAGTATTGCTGTCAATCACATGTAAGGCGGATTGCTCCTTGGATCCTTTGGTTTCCACCACGTTTGTGTGATCTTTTACAAATACCCAGTCTCCTCATTTGTTTCTTGCCATTGTTCTGATGGCAGCCTGACCCAATCCTAAGGAGATGCTCTTATTTCCTGGCTACCAGGCCAATCTGACGAACTTTTGGTATTGACTGTGACATTTTGCTTACAGTTAAAGCATTTTGTAGAAGTGGAAACTGTTGTCTTGACAACTAAACTCCAGCTAATAATAGATAACTGAAGAAACCAAAAGTCCAAATATATTGTAATTCTTACAAAATGCAAACTCCTTTTTGAGTTTGAGAGCTCATTTCAAGACAAATGCGCTTGTGTTTCTGATCTGTAGTATAAAGAAGTCAAAGACAGCTGTGACACAATGGTTTTATAGTGGAGTTCATCTGTATCTACCTTAGATACTGTTTTTCTGTGATAAAGCCTGTTTCCTATGCTAGTTTTCTGCAAAGAAGACTTTATTTGCACTGTAATGGCTCTTCCTTACATTTAAGTGAGTTAAAATTTCAAATGTGCTTTGAAGTTTGGGAGCCATCGTGTCAGTCCAGCATGCCGTATTTTCTTCATGAGAACTGTGGCTTTCACTTGGACAGCCAAGTGATAGATTCATGGTAACTTGTATCTTCCACTAGAACTTGCATCGTTTTCCTTTTTCTCCCTTACTTATTCTTTTAACCATTTTAAAGTTAGGCTTCCAGGATAATTTGTGTTGTGGTTGGGACTTTAAATAGAGTAGAAGCAATGCAATATAATGCAGCAGTTGGAAATACTGGAAAAACTGTTTATCGATTATCTGTTTAGTTTTCCTATTTAGTTTTACTATTTTTTCCTGTTAGGTCCATTCCTTTTCTTTCTTAGGATTTAAGAAAAGCTAATCTTCATTAGCTTGCATTTGGTGGGTGCTGAGAGGTGCTTAGGTACTATAGTAATATGAACAATACACAAATGTACATGGAACAGAATATTAGACTTCTCCCTCTGCCCCTCCCTCTCCCCAACCCCACCTTTTTTTCCCCTAAAAAGAGCTAGAGAGTGTCCCAGCATTAGTGTTAATACTCCTTCCCAAAGTAGGGCGTGAGTAGACCTCAAAGCATGGACCTCGGTTTATGATCCTCGTTTCTGAAGAGAAACAGTAGTTCTGGCTCAGCGTTAAGTTATTCCTCAGGATTTATGGTACTTTAACAGGAGGAAGTACATAGAATTTATATCAGAAATCACACAGAAACATCGTGTTTGATTACAGCACAACGGGAAGATTCTGAGTTCTCTCCGGAACGTTTCTGGAGTAGATGAAAAGAACTATTAAATGACAGTGAAGACATTGTCTGTAGTGAGGACCTCCGTGGGACTGTTTTTTGGAGTGGGAGTTAGTGTAAATGTGTTTGGACAGGCTCACTTGTTGTGGTTCCATCTGTGGTTTTGAGAGAGATTTAGCAATGGGAACTTTTTTTTGTTGTATTTGCCAAAAAAAGAACATTGTATTTAGTCATTTAAGCTGGTAACATTACTACCCTTCTGGAGCTGTGAAAACTCTGCTCCTGGGCCCATTTATCAAAGAATGCCATCATTCAGGAATACCTCATTCATGCACCTCCTGGCCCTGGAGGTGACTGGGGTGTGTTCTGACCCTGTACCTGCGTCTGTCCCTGCATGAAGTCTCCTGAAGTGTCTTAAATCTTATGAAGGAGAAAACCAATAGTCAGGACTGTTAGGTTGGAGATGAGACATGGGGTTTGAGGTTTCCGTTCCTTTATTTCTGGAAGATGTCCTTAATCCTATATGCACCTCTTGCCCCCTTTTCTCATTTTACACGTAGAGGTATTAGATTTCTAACAAATGCTATTGTTTTTCAAAGTCTGAATTATGGCCATTTGTATTTTGTGACTTCTCAGATGGAGCTCTGTCCTTCTGCTGCCTCCTTCAAACACCGACTGCTTGAGTATCCACCTCGAGAAATTGTTACGGGAGAGAATCCTCTCGATTGGGATTCACCAGAAAGAACCTGTTGTATGCTTGCTTTCCCTTTTCCTTCAACAGCTGTAGAAATAGGCATGCAGTAGAAGTTGGAGGATCCGCCTCTGCCTTGAACAGAATTCAAGGCAAAGAACTTAATGCTTCTGGGTTGCACTTCATACTTCAGTTTTTATGTCGTAATGACTAATAGCAGTTCAAGAGAATACTTTCCAGATAAAAAAAAAATGGCTATAGTAGTAATCTACGTGAAACACTTTCTAGGGATCTTCAAGAGGAAAAATGTAAAACTATAATGCTGTATTAGATATAAATTAGTATAAAGGGAAAAGTAAATGCTCACATTATAATAGACTGGGCACCTGTAACTGAGGTTGCCTGTTGCTTTCTATTGTAAGACTGCTTTGTTTGCTTCTGACTTTCCCAAAATTTAAAGGCTTGAGCTGAAATTTTCCAGACAGGTTATCGTCCTCAGACTGCTTGGTTTGGGCTGGTGAAACGAATCAGTCGGAGTACTTCTGAGCATGAATTTAGGGAAGAAGGCTGTCTCTGCTGTCCCAGCAGTGAGGTGTGGGTCTCTGAGGGAAGATGTGGTGGCTGGTGGTTGACCATAGCTGGAGCTGTGCCAGGACAGCTATTTGCGGTGCTGCGCTCTAAACCAGCTTGCTGAAGTCGTGTGGATTTAGACTAACCCTCCAAGTGGAAACAGGAAGGGGAATACTGTTCATGCAAATAATTTCAGTCAGACAGTTTGGTTGTAGCCCTGCGAGAAGCTGCGCAGCACGAAGCAGCCATCCTCAGGCTGTGAACAAGAGTGGCCATCCGGGGTGGAAATCTCTTCGGCAAGCTCTGCTGCTGAAGCCGGTCTTCCACCTAGCAGGGATGCCATATTATGTTTTACTCGGAAACATCTTGTTTAAGAAAACAAGCTGTGTTTCAATGATGATGTCTTGACAGGTTGAATCTCACTGTCAGCACTTTGGGAGCACAGATGTGCATGTGTTCTGCAGCCTGAGTCTGCCCAGATGTACGTGAACACAGGGCTGGCGTTTGTTTGGGGAAAATACCTCTCCAGGGGTCCCGAGTCCTGTCTGCGTTTAAAAAGCTGCAGGAGGTGGCAGTAGGAATTTATAAGAAAAATAACAAGAAAAAAAAAAACTACTTAGAAACAAGGAGCCTCTATAAATGACCCAGTGTGGGACCAGTATTATAAAAGGGGTTGTTTAATGTGTCAGCAAGAAAGTAGCTGGATTTAGGAGTGAATTGAGAGAGAAGGTTATCATGAGCGATGTGAAGAATAACCGGAAAAATAACTTTCCCTACCATATTGCATGACAGCCTTTGGATGGCATTTTTTTTGAAAGCTGACTTAAAAAAAAAAAAAAAAAATAATAATTCCCTTTGGCTAGAGTTGATGTATGGTGCTGGTTGTTGACTCTGGGGTGAGGGGAAGGCTTCCATGCAGATATTTGGGATGCATCTGATAAGTTATACTTTCCTAACTCTCTTCCTCGTACACAATTTGTCAACATTGTGCTGTAGGCTTTTTGCAGGACTGCTGGTTGCCAATGGGGCTAGACCTGCAGAAATCAGAAATTCCCGGATTTCTGTTGTTTAAAGGATGAAGTGGCTAGGTTAATAGAATTATTTCACTTTAAGCCATCATGCTGAGTATAGAAATACGCATTGTTTATGAGTTAGGCCAAGAAGTAATAATAAAAAAAAAAAGTTGCTGTAAAGTTAGCCAGTAACCTGCATGATCACTCCCAATAAATAACAACAACATATGCTATCATATAAAAGTGGAAATGGATCTGGAATGGCTGGTTATAGCAGACTTCTGTCCATCTGTCACACAGGCTAATAAGTAACTTCTTTGTTCTTGTGTTTAATAAGGGTGGCCCCATCAAAATGTCAATAAATATTGTGAGGAGTATAGAGGACCCATGTGGTTTGGGATGGATCAGAGCCAGTGGCGTGTCTCCATCTTCTGTATTTGTAGCAAACAGAAAGGCGATGCTGAAGTAGAAGCAGAATGTTCTGAAATGTCTGTCTCCAGCTTTTGGGAACTTACTTAATGTAGTTTCATGTACGTTAAGGTGATGGCTTTTAGATGTAGGTGAAGAGCAGAGCTGACTACCCCTGCCTTGCACTGCCTTGCTGGGACTGGGAAGTGCCTATCCAGCCTGCAGCTCGTGTCTGAAGCGGCCACCACTGTAAAGGTGACTGTTTCGGATTTGTACAGCTCAACCTTTTATTTTTGATCATATTTAACCAGGTGCTGGTTACTTCAAATCCATTTTTTTAATGCTAGTAAATTGCTCTTAATTCTAAGAACTAAAACTGTCTGCTATAATGCAGCATATGCAGCCTATGGTAATTTCTTAACCGTATGATATCTCATCTTCATTTCCATTTGAAATTTTAGCATCTACTATGCATTGTTTTTTTGGTTGTTTGTTTTATTCTGCTGCCTTCTTGTAGCTTTTTTTAATTTGAGAGTGTCTGAAGCACCAGACTTCTTGTTCACACGCTGCTTGCTATGATGAGCTGCGCAAGACAACATCTGTGTAGTGCAGACAGAGTGCCCGAAAGAATGCGGGGTGTGTCTGTCTCCCTGCTTATCTTGGCTTGCTTCTCTTCTCCTGACTCCTCTTAAGATCTGTCTTTCTAGTCTGCAGTCTGTGCTAGCAACTTGGTGAAACTGGAGTCAGTCTCTGGGATACTCCACAGAGACCTGTCAGTGGCTGGGCAAGAAAGAGCCAGCCAGGTCCGTCCTGCTGCTGGTGAAACGTGAGGTGAGGTGGGAACATCTGGACACAGAGAGAGTGGCACTCTTGTATATGGTAAAGGACAAAAAAGGAGGAGTGAGCGGATGAATAATAAACAGAGCAGAGCGGGGAATGTCTGAGAGCATTTTTAAGGTCTGAGGTAGATGTGGGAGAAACTCTTGGATAAACCAAAAGCAGAACACAGGAGCAGCAAATTGTGACTGAAGGAAGTCTAGGGACACTTCTTAAAAAACGTCCAGAAATGGTGGCGGTGAGTTCTGTTCGTTTTAGTTGCTTTTAATTCTTATTTTCCAAGTCAGGTTACTTGGACTAGGTTGCAGCTGAATTTCACCTATAGTTTCCTCATCCACATCCAGCCCAGGCCTGAAAACTCTTACAGAAGACGTCTTGTGGGCTTTGAGGCGGACTCACAAATGCATGGAGGTATGGTGCTCCTGACTTCTGGCTGCTTGGTGCTGGGGTGGATGTCATACACACATCGTGGTTTGCCAGAGCATTTAGGTCCTTTGGTAATGAAAAGGGACAACTTAATAGGAAAATAGGATTCACAGACATCAATATTATGTCTCTGAGGTGGCAAAATCCAAACAAAAACCAAGCCAGCCCACAAACCCAACACCTAGAGAGGGGTGTTTTCATTTCCTCCAACAAACATTTAATGCCGAATGCAGAAGTCCTGGAGAGAAGGACCACACTGAGGGAGTCTTCTTCAGTGGTGGGTGTCCTTGGCAGGCTGCCCCTGCTTGTGGCCTTTTTTTCCCCTGAGATCGAATGGTTCTGGTCATTAGTGCAAACGTGATGGGTTAATATTCTTTGAAGCTAAAAATGAACAGCCGTGGTAGGAGAGCAGTTGTCTCTCCCCTGTGTCGCGCTGTAGACAGACTAATCCTTCTCTTGCCAGTCTCTGATGCAACTTAATTAATTTTAGTGGAATTACTCCTGATCTATAATTAAGTGAGAAGGAAATTGAACTGGACAATGTGAGAAGCTTCCTATGTTGTTGCTTATCATTATGAAGAGAAATGGAGGAGTTCACATTTCATTACTGCCAGTCTGTCACCTTGAACACGAAATCCTCCTAACTAAGCACCGCTTCAGAAAGAAGTTACTAAATGTGGAGTATAAGTTCAAGTTCATCTTATTCTTCAGCCAGCCATGTAAGAATGGTTTTAAATTCAGGCGGGCACCTAAAACTGAGTAGCAAGTCATAGACTTTTCTTGATTTTTTTTTTTTTTTTTCCATTTTAAGACATGCTGTGCTAACATCCCCCAGTACTACCACACAGAACCTGCAGGGAGGTCCTACTGAAGCCCTGGCTTTTGACGCACTCTGTCTGCTTGCACAGCTCTGCCTTCTGGCTTTGCGATTTGCTTTATCATATGGTCTGTTCCTGTTTTACCTGGGGCTGGGAGCTGTTCTGGATAAGATTTTTCTTTCCAACAAATTTTCAGCAGGTCCTGTGCTACCTATTGCAGCACAGAAAGTAGCAGTGTGAGAACTTTCATACCAGCATAGTGGGGGATGGCTATAGTAACCGGAGGAAATAGCAACTATTTTTGGTGCCCCGTCTTGGGTATTTTGTACAAAACCACTTAAACTTTGCAGGAGCAATACAACTCTTGAAATAGAAACCCATCGTTCACATCTGAAGTTAAATATGCAGAAGTTGCTGGAAGGAATTGCAGATTATTTACCATTTGTCAGAGCTCTCAAGGGAACAACTTTGTTGTCATCAAGAGTGTGCCAAAGGTAGTATTTCTGTGATTCCTCATTCTTCATGGAAACTCCCTGTGTTATGTTATTACTGTTCTTAGGCATCTGAATTACTTTGCCAAGTTCTAATTTAAATACATATTTGTCGTCTTTTTTTGATAGCCATTTCTTTGTTACTGAATCAAAGTAAGTTTTAGTGCTTCTTCTGCCCTCACTTGAGAAATGTAATGAAAATGTTTGTCGTCTCTGCGAGGAAGGAAAGTGTATTTGGCCTAGGATTAAATAAAAAGTTAACTTTGCATATATAGTAGTATGAGCTATAGCCTGCAGAAGATTAAATATGGTTGACTGAGTCGAACGTGTGTATCCCAGAGTAGTTGCTTTGCTGTGTGTGTATGTTCGGGAATCATTTGGCCTCTTTTGTGTTCTTAACTTCTGGGATAATCAAGTTGCAGCCTTACTTGTATTTCTCTTTAAGATATTAGAAACACAAGTTATTAAGTATCTGTTGTTTTTAATTTTCAAGTTAGTTTCTGTTGGAATTGAGTTAGGTTACTTTACTATGCCATGGCTTCTCAAATTCACCCGCTCTCACTAGCCTCTCTTTGTGTTTCACATAGCAGCACTTTCATTATCAAATAAAGTATCCAGTGTTGATACATATGGCTTCCTCTTTGCATTTTTTGACTATTTGGTATGCTAAGTTAAAATGCATGATTTAGTAAAAATGCAATCATGAGTCTCTAATTGCATGGGTAAGAAATATTTTTGTAATTAATATGCTAAATATTTCAGTAATTTGATTTTTGTCTTAAAATAAATCAATTGCTGTGTGAAAGAAAACAATTTTCAATTCTTTTTTATTATTCTTTTTAAAAGAATTTAAACTTTTTAATAAAAATAAACTCAAGCTCTAAACTGACCCTTGGCTTTGGCCCTATATTTATGTGGCTGCAATTATTTAATTACAGCAGCTGCAATTTAAAATGTTCTTTCTCATTTTGCAGTGTGGCAGGATGAGCTATCTGTTCTGAGAATTATTTGGGCAATTCAGAATCTTCAATGATATTTATAGCCTTCAAAATCTGAAAGTTAGGACACAAAATGTATTCCCCTTTTGCTATAGCCAGTCCTATTTATATATAAAGGAATTCAGCTGATATAGTAGCATATGCCAAATCTGATGTTAATGCTGTAGGGGAAAATAACAAATAGAACATCTTTGCTTTCAGGTCAATTGATGTCTGTCTGTGACTTGAAAATCTTTTTTAAAACCCTCTCATTAAAGGTCATTTATTTTAAATGCTATTATTTAAAAATAATTTATTGGTTTTATTTTTTTTATTTAAGGATGCTGTTGAACCATTTGCTACTCTGAGGTGATCTTTTTGCACAAGTTGATAATAATTGATATACAAAGAAGGCTACGGGTAGAAACTTTAGACCCAGAGAGAGTAAATAATTAACCTGCAGGTTACATCTCCCATCAATCAATTTCTGGAACAGCAAAAATAGTTTAAAAATTCCTTGAAATTGAGGCAGAAAGGTAAACTGGAAAGGGCGCATCCAAGTTGGATGTGAGAACTAGCAAAAGGGACAGATTGCTTGGAGAGGATCAGTTTGAAGCAGTTCAGGTACTCCAACTTCTGGTGAATATGGAATCCCTTACAACATCCGAGAGGTGAAAATATGAATCTGGTTAAAAAGTAATAGCAATCTTACGGAGAGTGCAGTTATTTGGAAATCAGTATACGTCCTTACCGAAAAGCTGTGCCTTCCTTTTGATTTGAATGAAAACATTCCTGTCAGAATGATTTTTTTAAAAAAAGAGGTTATGTTTAACAGTTCACTAGGTGCAAATTTAAAATGTGTTTTCTGGTAATAAAATGGATTTTCTGTACTGTTTATATGCTGTCGCAGAACTCTCTTCCCATATATTTTGTAGATGTTATCAAATGCTTGAGATTGATGTGTTTGTGAAGTGGGGAGGCTGCGATACAGAGAAACAAACTTGCGATGAAACATCTGCATGTGGTGGTTACAATTTCGTTTCAGCTTGGTAGGGTTTGAGAAGCATGTGTGTTATGTCTAGCGACATGGAAGAACAAACAAATTTCCAGTTTTCCTCAAGGCAGATCCTCAGCTGATGTAAACTATCGCAAAGCAAATGATGTTAATAGAGATTTGATTATGTTTTTCTAACCAGTGGAGAATCTGTCCTTCTGTCGTTCATTTCCCAGAGACGCTGCTGTGGTGTCTGTTGGACCTGAGCCATTTTTTATTAAGGAATTCTTGGTGTATAGGAGCTGGTGAATGAGCTCCATGTGAGCACATCCCTTCCCTGAAATATCGATTCTCATTTTACTTTTAAACTTTTTACAGAAATGTAGCTTTTCTTCCTGTTCCTTTTCCCTTAGCTCCATCAGCATCTTTTGATGTCACCCTTTGGCAGACTTAGTCCTCAAGTTCCGTAAGAGGAGAGAGAGGACAACTACTGCTAAGTCTTTTTTAGAAGAGAAATTAGAAACAAAAAACTGATTTGGCAAATTTAGAAAAAAAAAAGGGGGGGGGGACATTTTGCATGTTACAAAAACATTAGATGCCATGTGTAAATGAAGCACTATTTTTTTTTTTTTTTAGGGTGCATATGTTGTCATTTATATTTTGGTTTATTTTTTTCAAGTTTTTACATCTGGGGTAATTTGAAACAGCTTCTACATGGTCAAAATAGTTTAGACTGCAATATAAGGCACTGCAGATTAGCACTAGCTAGAGATGCAGTTGGAAGTTAATCTAGATGACCTTATTTTTGTCATGGTTTTTGGACTGTAAATGGCTAATTCTGTATTCTATCCAATGACATTTACTGTTAGCTTATTCTTAAGAAATTATGAAATACTCATTTTGATATGTTCTTTTAAACAGAGTTAAAGGCAAGAGGCAGAAGGAGTAGAGAGAAGTATTATATTAGAGTAATTCCCAATAAACAATCGATTTAGAACAAAACCATCCTTAATGATGTGTCCTTTGAAGATGACCTGTGATTGCAACCCACAGTTTTGCTGTCATTTAAGCTAGAGGGGACATGTGTTACTGTCTTGCTCAATTGATGAGATTGGATGGATGATTGAATGATGAGACTGCAAGCCAGGTCTTTAGCTTGTCAACTCATGCCTAATTCACGATGACAGTGTGCATGCAAGGCAAGCGTCTGTATTCGGTCATATTTAAGCTTCTAGTTACAGTCTTCTCTCTGTTAATGCTGTAGGTGCTCCAGAACAGACCAGAAAAGAAAAAGAAGGCCATGGACAGAAAGAGGGGGCAATTTTTATGTACTTTGGTTGCTGTTTTTTTTTTTTTCTCTGGTTCTTTTAATGTTTCCATATAGAAATAAGTACTAAGGAAGCGTTATCCATGGGCAAAAATACAACTGTCTGGGAAAACAGTCTATGTTTTTATGAAATACATTTTTTGTTAACTGCTTTTTTTTTTTTTTGCAGTTTCCAAAATTGCTTGATTCTGTTCTCTGCTTTTCGTTGTGATTTTCACACGTTTTCTTCTGTTCTTGCCCCTTCTCCCTTGCTTGGCTCTCGATTGTGCAGGTGTTTTCATTACTGGGAACCATGCTGATACCACTAATAAAGTGACATAATGGGTCCTAACTATTTTTGGAACTGACCAAATCACAAGTAGTTGCACATCCTAAAGCTGCTGAAATATTTCTGATATTTTATGTTGATTTTAAAAATGTTGCCTTATTCTATGGTAATGATTTTAACCCTACTGCTTAGCAAAAGCCCAATGACATGGAAGAGGAAAGTAGCTCTCTGCACGTCAGAAAAAGCAAATGTCAAAATGCTGGGACGAGAAGAGAGATTAGTGCTGAAGTGCTACCGGTAGGTTAGAACAGTTCAGATGGAATTTTGGTCTTCTAGAAGTTGGTATCATTTTCAGATAGATGATTGAGAGTTTTGTAAGATGCCAACAAATTCACAGGCACAGCTACCAGTGGATCGTTTTTTTTCCCTCCATGTTTTAAGTGGTTTCATAGATGAAGTTGTTTATGAAAGATGCTCTAAGTTCTTTTCAGAAGTTCCCGTGAGTTTCACAACAAGAACCACTTTGGATAATATATTCCACGTACATAAATTTACTGATTTTTACCCATGTTTTGCTTCTCCGTGTCCCCAGTGATTGTCATACCCCCCTCAGTGTCACAGGTGTGACAATGAGCGTTGTGCTGGTTCACTTGCTGTTGCTCAGCCAAACGTAGTTTCTCCAGGCAGCCAGTGGGAGTTTCATTTCCTGTGACAGGGTTTGCTGAGTGGTCTTTTAATGCCATCAAACAAGTCAGAAATGTAGGCGAGTACTTGGAAACCTTGTAAATCATGTGACGTTAACTGATTTTGAGTCCTAACAAGTCTAACAAATATCACTGATGTACAGGCTCTGTCACCGTCTCAGAGGATTGATCTATTCACGCATGCATGAAATGCCAAGTGCTCTGCTCATCCAGTGGAGGGCTTGGACCCTTTTGGTTTTTGTGCTGCTTTAATTCATTAGCCTGTTTCCATCGTCTTATTTTGCAGGATGTCTTATGTAAATGATGTATATTACTGGTTCTTTAGATTACTTAAGTTCATTGTAGTTGAGTGAGTAAACATTGCGCAGAAAATTTCAGAGGTCACATAAGCTGCAGGACTTTCAGACGTGGAGAAGCACTGTGACACGGTTGACCAAGTTGTTCCATCCTGCTGTGCTCTGTACGCTTCTTTTCAAGCCTTAATGCACCTACAATTGGGAAGATTGGGCATGTAATCTACATTTCTTTTAATTTACTCTTTCAGTAGACTGTGTATTTTTTCTTACCTCTCACAGAAGAGGGCCTGGCTCTGGACTTAGCTGTAAGTACGTGTGCCTTTTTTCCCTGCAGGGGGGAAGTAGCAACAGGGATTCAGTGCGTGGTCTCCACTAAGTCACATATTGTCACATTCTGTAGATGTATGTTTGGCCCTACAGATATATTGATTGGCATAATCAAAACTATTGTTTGGCACAGAGGTTTTTAAGAAGCATTAATATACTTGTAATATTTTTAAGGAATGCATGGGGTCAAATTAGGATTCAGACTATCAAAACTGTAGAAATGTGGAAACGACGAATTGCATTCAGGGGGTTTGACAACAGATTAATGGAAGGTATCTGTCGTGAGACATTGGTGTGACTGCCTTGTAGGAAATGGGCTTAGGGAGCAGACTAGTAGGCAGAGTTCTGTCCTTTGCAAGTGTAGAATATATGCAATGTGTGGTATCAAACCAATAATTTATATAGTATATTGAGTGTAATACACTGTAATGAGAGTATATATGTGATACCAAGATACAGTTGTATTACAAATTTGCATGCGGTGCGTATGAGAAAAATCTAGTTACTGCAGACATTTTGACATGTATATATTTATTTTCCACAATTTCCTTAAAAAAAAAAAATGTTTTTTACTTCCTTTATTTTGACTTTGTCTTATATTTTCTTGGAACTGTATACTGTAACTGTACCCTTGTGATTTTTTTTTTTCCCAGAGTTTCTGTCACAGGATGCATTGTGTATCTCCTGAGGTGATTTTGTTTCTTTTGGGGAAAGTTGGGTGTTGTTCGTAGAGGGTGTTCAAAGCACAGGTTCCTATGCACCTACAAAGAGAAATCTTACAAGAGAAACTCCTTAGATCACAGAGTGTAATTCCTATCAGGGCTGTGCCTGATACGTAGGGTTGAGGCCCTTGTTTCTGAAAGCAGGTTGCGTCATTATTGGCTGACTTAAAACCTAAACTGGTAACAGGATCATAAACTCTGTGGAGAAGGGATTCAGTATACGTCTGTGTCAGAATCCTTTAATTTACAATCTTCATGCTTACTTAAACAAGGGTGAAATAATTGGCTGTTGGAAAATTACTGGTGAGTTGATATCTTTGTTTTCGGTGCCTGTGTCAATCATTAGAAGACTCTGGAGAGTCACTTCTTGCTTTATCATCACTGTAAGTGAGCATATTATACACAGTATACTTGGGAGACTTAGGAAGGTTGAAAAATTTATCTAGTACATCTAGTGTATTGGTGTATTTGTGGAGCAAGTGTATTTTTCACAATCTGTCTGTGCATTTCTACAAATGTCCCTTCTGCTTGTATAACACTGGGCCAAAAAAGGCTTCTCAGAAACTCAGTATCTTTAACATACCTCCCAGAACTTGCTATTAGTTCCCATAATTTTCAGGCATAGAAACCAAACTGCCCCTTCTGCAAGCTGTTATCAGCTTTTTGAAAACAATTTGCTTATAGAATTTTATATTATTTGAAAAAAGCCTATGCTTAATTAATATGGCATCAGCACTGCAAAAAAAAAAAAATGTTGCTTCCTTTGAGCTTGTCCAGCTTGTTTGGTTTCTAGAAGTTCATATCCAGTGCTTTGGTACGGTGTTAGAAATAACAGAAGGGCAGAACTTCGTGGTAAGAAGCTGTTACAGTCCCTTTTACTTGACAGATTATTATTATTATTATTATTATTATGCTCACTGAAGTTTTCTTCTGCCTGTTAACCTCAGATCTAGTGCTGCAGCTGTGGTTAGGTGGGCCATCAGGGTAGGGTACAAGGATTTCTTCCCCTTTTCTTTACAGAGGCTGAGTAGGGCATTGTAGGACTTTGGCTGGATCTTATTCAGTCACGACAAGTTACTTGTATCCTGTGGGTCTCCTAACACAGCATATACTCTTGTTCGTCTGTCCATCTCTTCCTTAGTCTGTCGTGCTTCCTTGCACGATTCATTTTCTAGATCAACAAATAAGTGCTGTATCTTTTTATTCTTCAAATACCTTTTTTTGTTCTTGTTTCATGGATGGGCTTAGCACTGGTTTCAACAAATGCATTGAAACATCATGTTGGAACCTCCCCACTTGACAACTCGCTTGCTCTTCTCAAAACACTGACTCCTAATGTTCCCTTTCAGAAATCCTGCCATGTTTGCTGCAGTTACGGAATCTGAGTTCTTAGTAACTCAAGTGTATAGGACTTTTAAAGTAAGTGTATATATTTGCTTTACATTTATTATTTTTTTCCCCCTGCAACTTCTGCAACTGGAGGGTTTCTTTTTTTCTCAAGGCTTGCCGTAAGTGCTCTGTGGCATGCCCTCTTGGGTTTCTCCTTAGCTTCCTACATCTACTTCTCGTGCCCCTCTGCTGGGGTGTTTTGTGGGCAGCTCTGATTGGCACAACTACTGTTATGTTCCCTGTGTACCGTAGTGAAAAGCTGGAAAATGCCGATTTTAGGGCTACCTATGGAGCTTGTGTACTTCAGTTTCCTACACATGATGAATGAGGCTTGAAGTTTTAGTGTGGAGAAGAGGAGGCTCAGTGGAGACCTTATTGCTCTCTGCAACTACCTGAAAGGAAGCTGTGGGGAGCGGGGGGTCGGCCTCTTCTCACAGGTAACTAGTGATAGGAATAGAGGGAATGGCCTCAAGTTGTGCCAGGGGAGGTTCAGGTTGGAAATGAGGAGACATTTCTTCTCAGAAAGAGCAGTCAGGCATTGGAACAGGTTGCCCAGGGAGGTGGTGGATCACTGTCCCTGGGGGTAGTTCAAGGAAAGGTTGGACATGGTGCTTGGGGACATGGTTTAGTGGGTGACATTGGTGGTAGGGGGGTGGTTGGACCGGGTGATCTTGTAGGTCTCTTCCAACCTTAATGATTCTGTGAATTCAAGGTCAGAGCCAGGCCTCTTCTGCATGAGTGGAAAGCTGCTGAAAGCAGAAGAGCGTGCTCTGGGCACCTTGCCCCTTGGAGCTGCCCTGATGACTATCACCAAGTCTGGGGTGGGATCCTGAACAGGGGCACCCTCTTGGTCGGTTTTCACGACTTGATCACTGGCGATGGTGATGTACTGGCCTGTCATACAAACATATCTGTCACTTGTGTTTGGAAAAAGTCAGGCTGGGTGCACGGATGAGGGCTTGCTGTTCTGGTCCTAATCATGCAGTGATCCTGTGCAACTGCTTTATTACCTTCCGTGCAATCCAGGACTGACAGTTGTGCTTCCCAGGGATGGTGAACGTTGGATTATGTGGAAATATTAGTCCTAGTGATTAGAGGAGGGTGCAGAGACCTTGGAGCCCTAGGTGTGAGTGGCAGTTCCTGTAAGAGAGGCAAGTTACTTTGTGGAGGAAGGTTTTTCTTCCACAGTTTGAGTTTTTCCGTAGCATATGGGTAGGTAGGAAGAGTTTGCCAAATGTGTGATAGTTACATAAAACATGCAACATCTGACAGATACGGAAAGGACTGTAATAAATGATTTCTTTGCACTCCTGCTCCAGAAAAGCTAAACAAAATGTTAATACAAAGTCCATCAGTTCCTCTCTCCCATTTCTGGGGTCCTTTGTGTTCGTGTGGAAACTCTGTAAGCATGGGCTAACATTGGCCAGATCAGCTTGAGAGCTATTTACTAGGAAAATGTTAGGTACTATGCTATTTCGAATAACAGCCTTTATTTATTTATTTGCTATTGCTATTAATACTTGTGGGAGATTTATTTCCCATATCTCATCTCCATTTCCAGTTCTACATCTACTATAACCCAGAGACACTAGATGCTGCTTGCAGTAGTCATTTTTTTTTGTCTCCTTTCTCCCATTTCTGTCTTTCCTATTTTTAAAGCTTATTAGTTTTCTGAAGGATCAAGTGAAGTTTAAAAAAAAAAAAAGTAGAGTTGTATTTAGGAACTGGGGATTATTTTGTTTTACTGGAAATATTTAGCCAAGTTGGTGGTTTGGAAATGTTTTCATGAGAACTGCTTGAGCTAAAAGTTACCGAGACAAAATTCCAGAAAAATAACTGTGAACTCCAGTTTATAACAAGGTCATTTCTGGCAGTCTTCAGTTTAAAAACTTTCCGTAGCTGCAAGAAAGGAAGAGTTACAGATCAATGCGATCTGGAGTTTTTGGCAAGTTAAAACAATTTAAAAAAAAATATTAACATTTGGATTTAACCCTCCCTCCGCCTCCTGCTGTGACTAGCTCATTTCCATTCAACTTTTTCTCTGTATCCTTAATAAGAATGACACTGAGGAACAGAGGATGGGAAGAGAGACTTTTTTTTTTTCTGTTTAAAATTGGTTCCGCAGGATGGAAATTTGGCATCACATGCGGAAACTAGCAAATCTGTTTACAGAACTCTGCCTCTCCATCCAATGAAACCAACAAGAAAGCTCAAATAAAGAGAGATTTTAGTGATGAAGTCACATTTTGTTGAAATTTTTCTGTTGATTTCTTGGTCTTTTTAGCTTGTTCAAAAACTGGTTGGTTGGTATTGAGACGCAATGTAAATAGAGGGTGCCAGTACTTTTGTCCTGGGGTTTTCAGAGCTTCAGGCCACTGTTCACGTGAACGAGCCATGTACAAAGAGCGTGAAAGTGATGGTATCAAAGACACTGAGGGTCTTACAGGTAGGGCTAACATAAATATTAGGAGGGTATTTTTATGAGAGGAGTCCTTGCAGGTTTCAAATGTAAGTGTAAGGGTTGGGATTATGCATGCTATTAATGCAGAAACACACAGGAGTAAGGGACATCGGTTTCCCATCTCTAACTTCTATGAATTCTAGAATCTAAATTCTATAAAAGCCAGATCTTTTCGAAGTTCAGGTGGGAATACCCTGAACACCCCAGGGAATACCCCTGAATAGCCCTCTGTGGTATGCTAGCACTAAACAGGTAGGATGGGAGGTTGGAAGGACACAGTTCCCTGTGTAGCTAACTTAATAACCAGCAAAAAATCAGACAATGGGGTTCATGAGCCAATGGGGAAATTAGTCTATTAATTTAGTAAAGAATGGTAGAAACTTATCTAGGAACAAGCAGAAGACTTGGGAGAAGCCGTAACTTGCTGAGTCAAAAAATGTTCTGGTGCTATGCAATTGTCAGCAGTTCCACACATCTGCCAAAGAGCAATAAAAAATAGGTAATTTGTTTTAGTAATTACTAAATTTTTAATATTTGCTTACTTTTTATTCTAGAGATTAAAAAATGTTAGAAAAATGAATAAGGGCTTGTTTTCATGGAAGAGTTACAAGAGGAGTAATTGTTTTTATTGTGCCTTTCCCACTTCTTAGTCATATACAAAGCTGTATAGAAAGGGAGAGTTTAGTGATACCATACATCCCTTGGCTATTTGGCTTTAAAATAAGGAAATGCTTATGGATCTTTTTAACAACAAGAATAAAAAAACCTCCAAACTAACCAACCAAAAAAAAACACACACAAAAAACCCCACAACATACCGACCCGAACCAAAAGGGAAAAAAAAAAACAAAACACCACAGAATTATATTACTTTGTTCCCTGAAGTCTTGTCTGCAAAGACAGAGAATTCATCAATTTCAAGGATAATTTATACCTCATGAGATGATATTTTCAAATGTGTTACCTGAATGAATATAATCGTTGGAGGAAGAGTCAACTTTTCTTTTATGAAGGGAAGTGGCACCTTTCAAACTCACGGAGGCCCATTGAGAGGGGTGAATGTGCAAGTGAATAAAAAAATCTGGAAGACATTCAGAGGCTTTGGAAGGAGGGTCAGGTTGTGGACTAACACATTGTTAAAAGGTGGGAATAATAAGGCCAGGAATAAGTGGTCCCTTCTGGCAGTGGTCCCTTCCAACCGATAGAGTTGGACTTGTGTACTCAACAAGTACACTGGAAAAGGAGCTTACCAATGAAGAGGGAAAGTTTACTGATGATATTAATGTGTTCATGGTAATAAGGTTGGAGTGAACCATAAGGAATTGGAGGAATGCTGGAGAAGGCAGTGTGACTGGATAGTAGAATGGTAGGTAAAATTTATTGCAGGTAAAGTTTAGTGCAGATAAATGGGAAGTGATCTACAGGGAGAGAAGTAACTGCAGTTCCACTAAAAAGTGATGAGCTTTGAGCTGGCTATTACCATGCATGACTCGGTTATGATAAACAGCAGTGTAAAATGAACTCAGAGCTCTGCGCTGATCAGAAAAGCAAATCACATGGTAGGCGTTGTTAATAAAGGAAAAGAGAGTAAAACAGGACATCATCATTGTTGCTGATGTGTAAATTCATGGCTCACCAGCGTCTTGAGTAGTATGTGCAGTTCCTGTCATCTCAGCCAGCAGTGATACAGTAGGCTGGAAAAAATTTAGAGAAGGCGTTCGTAACAGATACAGAAAAGCTTACATACAGAGTAAACTGTCTCTCTTTATCCTGGAAAGAAGAGACTTTGGAGTGTGTGCTTGAGGTATGCAATATTATGAGTGAAAGGAGAGGGTGGACAGGTGTGACTGTTCAGTGTCTCTTCCAACACAAGTCCTAGGCGGTATGAAAAGGAGTATAAGCAAAGGGAAAGAGGTGGGTCTTCGTGAAACAAAGTGCCAAAGAATATTGTGTTTGAAAGTTTACATGGATCCACTTTCGGATGGTACATGCTCAAAAAAGTCCATTTTTTTCTGTAATTGATGTAGTGGATGGGTGCACTTTGAAACATTAGTGTTTTCATGGACTACTGCAGTTTTTGGTTGTCTTTTATTTCCTGCAGTAGGCAACTATTACAGGTCTATAAGGAAAAGTGAGATTAGCACACTTAGCTGAATTAATACTAATTATAACTGTGTATAATATTATAACTTTTCATGTGTGAAGAAGGATTTTTATTTTTTTATTTAGTCTCCCAGCTTCCTCAATTATTTCAGAGGATTTAGGGGTACCTGGATTTTAAAAATTACTTGTGGATTTAGTTTCCAGTAAATGTCTCTACCATTCCCTTTGCCTCTAGAAAATAATTCTCTCAGTGTGTTTGATAACTTCAGTTGTGCGCGTAGCAGGAGTACTCTAATTTATAAGGGCTTTTATATTTATGCCCTCTTAAGGCATGCTGTTCTTCATTGGAGGTAGTGGTGAAACGGTGTCTTAGCCCCCAGATGTGGCAGCTTCCTTCTCAGTGAGTTGCTGGCTTCTTCTCAAGCGGTCCTCCTTTAACCACTGCTACTGAAATATTGGGTCCCAGGTTTGGGGCATAAAAGCAATTGTTCATGCCTAGAAAGCCGGGAACTCACTGCCTTGGTATCATCATCTTGACAACATGGTATATTTCTCTTGAATACGCCTTTCCCAGTTTTGTGGCTCAAGCTGTGTGTCGGTGAAACTACGTGTGTCTTCCCCTGAAAGCAGAGGAGTGATGAGGACGTTGAAAACTTGTCGGTGCAGCTCCCCTCACCTCCCCGAGCTGGGTGAGCTCGGTCCCCTCCTTCCTCAGGAGACTTGCGTCAGTAGCAACACCTATTGCAACACGTTGCGTGTGCCTGTGTTTTGTGCGTGCTGTGTATGCTTTGTGCCTTTTCCCCCCTCCATCCCCGGTGCCTGCACTCTATTTCCGTGAACCTTCGCTGGAGATGTTAGCAGTCAGCCTTGGCAGCCTCGTCAGGGAACTGTGGGCCAGCCTCTGTTGCTCGGCCTGTCACATCCTTGCTCCTTGTGCTGTATCTAGTCTGGGGATTTTGGTTTCCCGGACCGGCTGGAGGGCTGGAGTATGCACGCATGAGCCTCCATTGCTCATTGAACCCTGAATGAGTTTTTACACAGAGACTCTGCCAGTGGTGGTTTCTCACAGCTCTACAAAGCCTCCATTCATTTTTATTCCGATGGACGTTTTCTCTTTTAGGAAACTTCTCTCTCATGCAGGATTATTTGTCTGTAGCATATAATATAAATACCAATACATATAAATACCAATGCAGTATTTGATGTGGTACTTCGATGGACTTGTGTGTAACGTTTTGCTTCTGAAATGAGAGACAGATCTTGGGAAGGTCCTCAACACAGTTGCAGAGCAACCATGAGTACCAAAGTTTAGTGGGAGCCCAGGTTTCCTGATGGTAACGTGTTGTGCTAACAGCAGATTCATTTGTTTCCTAATTAATCAGAAAGAGTGTTCTTTTTATTTCAGCCATCTGGAGGAGAGCATGTTGTTTAGCTTCTTGCTACTGCAAATTGGAGCTACACAGGAAAAAGGATGTTTCGACTTGTGTTTTTGGCTTGTTTTTCTAGGTTGAGTCAATACAGAGCACATTAAAACATACAGTGATCAGCTGCAAAGATCATATCTCAAGGACTGCAAAAATGTAACTTAAAGTTTTGTCCTTGAAAAGACAAGAAAATATTGATGGCTTAATTGCTTATTATTACTTGTTTCGTTCCACGGAATCAATTGCCAGACAAAAAAGGTATTTCCTGAGTGAACTGCAGGACCGTTCTAGGACACCGCATTTGTTAGCGCGTTGTAGGGAACATTCAATGTTGCTTTTACATTTCTTCTTTGGATTAATGTCAAAAGCATATTGCCTGTCACACAACTTGTTGAGTGTGCCATTAGCTTGCTAACTTGCCACAAAGATCTTAAAACACTGCATTTTTTTTTTCTCCAGAGGTTGCTTCAGCGCAACCTTTCTTTGGAAGCTGTATTGTTCGTGTGGAATATTTTCCAAGGAGCAGTCTGTCCCTATGTGATGTTTACTGTATTTTTGCCTTGCAGCCAGCAGATTTTAGTACAAACTTGCCTGGGGGTGGCCTTGTCCTATTTTCCTCTTAGATGGTTCCGGCATTTATAGAGCTTGGGAGATCGTGCTTCTGAATTTTCCAGTCTGAAGAGCTCGAGCCAAAACAGCAGGGGAGATAGCAAACCTGTACGTTGTTTGGCTTACGGCAACTGGGCCTGTTTTTCCTTTGACCTAAAGCAATGGCAGATTTTCTTGGGTTCAACGTGGAGGAGGGGGGACGTGAAGAAGAGGAAAGGTATATGAGGGAAATTGCTTTATCTCTTTGCTTGGAAAAAGCAAACCTCTTTTAAAATTATTTTCTTCCCCCATCCCAACGCCTATTTTTGCACTCCTAACAAAGGTAACTTAATAAACCTCAATTTACATTTACATCACAGATAGGGAGGTTTTTTTTTTCTTTGTTGGAGCTGATTTATGAATACCGATTACTGATGAGAAAAGGGGCTGTGTTTTGTTTTAATATTGCATTAGTATTTTGAGCAACAAGCTCTTTTTTATGTTGTCGTACCATTGTGCTCACAGAGTTGACTTTTTATTAGAGGACTGGCTCCTCTGGGGTTTTTAGTGACATTTGATAGTTTCCCACCACACTCTATTTTCTCCTTTACGTCTTGGTCAGTGGAAAAAAAAAAAAATAAACAAAAAAAATCAACCAACCCTCTTGCCAATTGGTGCCCAAAGCCTCTACTGGGGAATGAACTTTGATGAATGAATGTGGGAAAATTGGAAATATCCTGCAGATGGGTGGCTCAGAGAATATAGCAACTCTTATGGCTTGGCCTTGTTCTCAGAGAGCCTTTGTTGTCTGTAAACACTTTCTCCACAGTCTTCCCCTCTAAATGAGGTTTCCTGTGGAAATAGACCTCACTGTAGCTGCCTTTTACTTGTGCTGCTTTTACATTTAGCAGTAGCTGTTTCAGTTAAGTTTTGCATTTATGTAATAGAGTTGTTTTGTTGTGCCACAGAGTGATTTTATTCATGAAGGAATGCTTTTTAATGTGATTGAGTCCCGAGCTCATGAGTTCCAGGAACATAGGAAAGTTTCCTAAAAAGTTGGTGAGAACAGCGAGTGGTGAAGCTCGCCACGTGTTTAAAGTGGAACACAAAGTAATGCTGCCTGTAGTGCTGAGCACTTCTGAGGGGCTCATCCTGATTAAATCAAATTCAAAAGTGTTGTTTTTCTAAAGATTGTTAGGATTCTTGATTGTATGTCTACACTGCTGTGGGAGAAACAACTGATAGATCCTGAGCATCCTCAGCTGAACATGAAGGGAAAGAACAAAATCATCTTTCTTCCCCTTTCAGTGTTTTCTCCCTTCATATTGTTTACTTCATAGATTTTTCTTGC
This sequence comes from Anser anser, assembly GCF_964211835.1. NCBI lineage: Eukaryota > Metazoa > Chordata > Aves > Anseriformes > Anatidae > Anser > Anser anser. Next base: position 56,083,814 of record NC_139721.1, read on the forward strand.
AGGTGCGTGAGGATCATCTTAACATCTGTTGCAGGAGAAGCTATCAGCTCTACTGTACTTCTGGCAGGGGATGATAGTGCAGAAGCTATGGGGCTGCTGCTTCTGCGAGGAAGCTCTTTACCTGCTTCATAGTGCAAGTGCTCGTCCAGAGTTTAAAAAAAAAAAAAAAAAAAAAAAATCCAAATTGGCAACTTCTGACAAATTTCCTTCCCTTCCTCTTTTTCCCATTTGCAGTACACTCTAGGTTACTCGTAACTTGTATGCGTCACCATTTCATACCAACGGGAAGATGGACCTACAGTAGGTGGAAGAACCAGGAGAATCATCATCGCGGCCTACAGCTTCCTCTCACGAGGGGCAGCGGAGGGGCAGGCGCCGATCTCTTCTCTTTAGTGACCAGCGATGGGACCTGAGGGAATGGTGTCAAGCTGAGGCAGGGGGTGTTCAGGCTGGACATCAGGAAGAGGTTCTTCACCGGGAGGGTGGTCGCACACTGGAACAGGCTCCCAAGGGACGTAGTCACGGCACCAAGCCTGTCGGAGTTTAAGAAGCGTTTGGACTGTGCACTTAGTCACATGGTCTAAATTTTTGGGTAGACCTGTGTGGTGGCAGGAGTTGGACTCGGTGATCCTTGTGGGTCCCTTCCAACTTGGGATGTTCTATGGTTCTATGCCAGGCGGAGCAGATGTACCTTCATCTAATGGTTCACACTGAGAGGGAAGGGTCAGCACGGAGCAGGTGTTGCAGAACCAGCATTTTCGGTGTCTTCTGGCTGAACAGTGGGGACACCTCAGGCTGCCCGAGTGGGCCGCAGCGGAGCTGAACCCTTCCAAAGATACCTTGGCTTCAGAGTTGTGCAGTGTGTTATGTGGGCGAGCGATCCGGTCCTGCTTAACTGTTGTGCATTTCTTTTCCTCTGTTCTTTCTGGTCCTCAAGTCAGCCTTGCAGTATGAGGCTTTCTTTACTTTATAGCTTAACTTGTTTCGTGTCATCTGGTTGAAATACCCTCTTGTTTTCAAGTTTCACTTTTTCTGCATAGAAAGACTGTTTAAATTAGATACATTTAAAAAGAAAGTAATCCCTTCAGAGGTGATAATTTATCTCCATTTCCTTTAATAATCATCGCTTTTCGTTTATTTTCTTCACGTAGCATGAACTTTCTCTGCTTTTTGTTGCCCTTTGTCATCCCACAAATCCAAAGAGGCTGTGGTGAATTTGTATTTCACATCTTCCCTTTATTCAATGATCGTCCAAACTGAAAGCAAAACACACAGGCAAAGGACCCTCGTACCTCCATGAACATCCTCTCTTGGGTTTTGGTATTGCCCCTCATCTCACCTTTTTCACTAAATGTAATAATTCCTATAACTTGTCTACTGGTATTTAATACTTTTACTATTGTCATTAGGAATAGATTTCCTTTCCCATGCCGAGCTTACTCAGAGAGGCTGTAATCACTATTTACTGATTTCTCTCTTCTTTCAGTGTTTTCAAGAACATCTTCCTTAATGTTCTACTGGAAGATCTGGTAGATTCTTCGTTGATAATAATTGCTGCATAATGAAGCGCCCTTGAAAGTCAGTTATGTAAATGAGCAGCCTTGAGCTGGCCATCAGAACAATGCTGGCTTGAACTTTAATTTAATAATTGAGGAATTGGAACATAAAATGGTTCTTTAAATCTGAAATCGGGTAGAATCATATTTTTATTAGACAAATTCTAATTGCACGAACTATGATATATCACTGGTATAAAATTTGGTTTAGCTGATTAGTTTGCATGCAGGCAAGCACTTTAGATACAGTTATTTCTTAGGAAGAATTCTTGCGTTCAGTTGCCTTAGGTGTTTTTAGGTGATTATTTTGAAAGAAGTTGCTAACTTGTGGCTTTAAAATACCAAGTAGGGTCTTTTTTTGAAATACATTGTTTGTGTCTGTTTTCCTCCCTTTCTGCTTACCTTTGTTATGATAAAAATCACAATTCTTATATAACAGTTCCATGTATTTTCCTTGAAAACACATCATACCTGAGTCTTTTGGCTTATTAAAAAGTCCATGAGATGTAGACAATTGATGGCAGTTACATCATCCAAATAATTTTGTCAGTTCAGTTAAAGTTTATTCATTGTTACATACAAGATATGCAAAAAATGGTGGATGCAAAGTTATTTGCAAATACAGCCTTGGCAAACCTCCTCTGGAATTCTGAACGGGTTTTCCAGCTAGACTTAGTCATTTTTTCCCTAATGTCTTGGCATAGCTGATCACTCAGGAGTGACATATGGTAGAAACATGCTCTAAGGGACAAGTCTCCCGGATGGCGCACAGCACCACACAAGATAGACAGATGGTGGCTTATTCAACCTTGGAAAAAGTTTAATCCTACATATTGGCAAGGCGGCCTGGGTACGGAGAGAGAGGCACACACATGCCTGTGAAATCACAAAGCTTTTGCGAATTTGCTTGTTATTACTGAAAGAGCTAGAAGGATTGTGGTGACATTATACAGTGTAAATATCTGCAAAGTTACATGTTCAGCATGCTATCAGGAAAAAGTGAAGTCACCTAGAAAGTGGAAATCCCAGAGTTAGCGGAAGACTGCAGAAAATAAAGTTTGCTGAACTTTCCACAGCTGTTATTAGACTAAAACATCTTTATTCAGCAGAGTTGCTGAGTACTTACCCTATGTACGAATAGCTGTTGATTAAATGAAGTATCTAATGGGAGAAAGGGTATTTTATGTTTCTCATGGTTTTACTTAAGTTTCAGGGGTTGTTATCGGTTTTGTAAAGTGTGTTAAAAGCATTTCAGAGTACAGGATCTGTAATGTTTAGTTTAGTGATCTTAAATGTAAGTTCAAACAAAAAGTTACAAATTGCCTGACACTAAATTTAAATTTATAGCAGAAAATGCGATCTGTATGTTATAGTTTTAAAATAAGAGCATCGGGCCTATCACTTAAATATCTTTGTGCTTAAGACAGTGAAAACAGCCCCGGAGTATCTCAAATGGAAAAATGAATTGCTGGTGTGCTTTATTGAGATACCTAAGAAAGAACACAATCTGATGGGAAATCTTTCTGGAAATCCAGTAGTGACTGATTTTCTGGAGGCAGCACAGTGTTTTGTAAGGACCTTGAAAATACTGACCCACTGAGAACATGAAGGATTGTCTGCCAAACATCTTTTTCACTCTATTTTCTTTTATTTTCCTGGTAGATCACGCTCTATATTCATAACCAGAAGGAACTGGAAGAATCTCCTGACTCCCTGAACTTCAAGGATATCACTATGTTGTATTGGGTGAGTTTAAACTAGACAAGACTTTTCTTTCCGAAACACTTTTAGAAAGGTAAATATAATTCAAACAAACTATTCTTTTATTGTAGAGGAATACTTTAGTCAAATTAATCTCATGCCAATAACATTTCAGCCCTACCGTAATGTGACCTTTTGGATACATATTTGATTGCAAGTATATATGTATGCATGTTTTGATGTGTGTGTATAGATAGGTATTCATATGCATAACTGTAGCTAAACGTTACTAGTAATTTTTAGATATTGGCATATTTTGATTTATTAGCCCTGGAAATAATATTGTGGAAATATACTGGTTTCAAGGAAATCTCTCAGGTGAAAGTGATGAAGGAAGGAAGGAGGAGAGAAGTGATATGCTTGGAGCAGCCAGTATATTGCTAATTATTTGCCAGGATGTGGAAGACCCAGTTAATATTACTGTTTAACCTACTGAGAAAAATGACTTGAAAATGAGATCCTAGTTGCTGAATTCTTAAGTCAGATGGCTCATTTGGCATTGAATGACAAGTACTTCTGAAACGCGGTGCAGTGTCAGAGTCTGAGAGGCAGTTACAGCAAGAGAGAGCATAATTCGATAACCTGTTTAGGTTATGGATTGAATAAGTAAAAGACGTTACATTCCTGCTTTCAGCTGAGGGTGCTCTTGTGTAATATGATGATATGCTTGCTTTGGGGCTAGTAAACATGAACGTTCTTCCTGAGTACCTTTCAGGTACTTATTTTCTTGTCGCTCTTTTCTTTATTTTGCTGTGCTCTGTTGTGAGAAATGGTGACCATATCATAGCTGAACCTGAAAGCATAATGTAGTTGCTGCAAAACTAGTGCAATCTTTGATTTATTTTTTCAGCTTCTATAGCTAATTATTACAGGACTAAGCCAGTACAAATATGATTAATTAAATTTTGTGTCCAAGTGCACAGTCAGCAAAATAAAACAGACATCAGTTTACTCCCAGCCTAGACATTGCAATATTTTTTTACATACCACATAGAAGAAGCAAGCGATTTGGTAGCCCATCCTGCCCCCTAAGGCAGAGTCCTGGCTTGTTGTCACAAAGCATGCCTGTGGGCCTTCCAAACATCATTTATTTGTGAGAAAGAGAGCTACAATCTGGTGAGATGATTAAAATTCTGCAGATCCACAGCTGACACCTTTTTGACCCAGATCTGAAGTTCAGGCTTGGAAGTACTTGAGTCCCTTGAAATTTTAAGTTATGCTTCATGGAGTTGCTGTTTATATAATTCATAGGCTAAGCGTGATCATATCGTTGCTGAATTGCTGAACGCCAGTGTGTGTGAATCAGCCATCTGCTGTCAGGGCTGAGTCTTGTATCTCCCTGGCCAGTGACAGTGGAGGTCATTAAACCACGATGGCTCTCACTCAGATGGGCATGGTTTGAGGTAATAACATGGCCGTGTCAAAAAAAAAAAGTCACTTTTCTTCAGCCTACATATAGTAATGACATTTGAAGGACTGAAGTGGATGAAAGTGGAGTTGGAATAGGGGAATGGAGACGCACAGAGATGTAAAAGGGTTGGATATGTGAGAGGAGCAACGTCTGGCTTTTGTAGCAGGGTTTTTGAGTTAATTATGGGACCAGATGAGGAGTGGAGAAACCATGTACACAGGAGAGGAGCAGCCTTCAGGATTTGGAAGGGAACCTGCATGTAGTAGGTGGGCTTTCTTTTTAGAGAACCTTAGAGTGGTAAGGTAAATGAGATATAAAATGCATGCAGTCTTATTTTATTTTGTCTAGACTTGTGTACCTTGTGCACTTCCTAAGTGGAGAGTGATTGGGCTCTTTTGTAACTCCTACAAAGCTTCTGTGTGCTTTGCTCCAACGGCCGAACGTCCTAGAAACCCAGAATACTCGCCAGGTTAGATCTTTGTGTTAAGCCTGCTGTGAAGTTTGATCAGGATGTGGGTTAGTGCTAATCATAGGATCTTGCGCCACTTTGCTCTGCCAGATCCTGTTTCTTTGGAGGTGTGGTAATCAATACCTAAAAGTCAAATGCAGAAACAAAGGAAAATACATGACAGGGAGATAACTGAGCCAAACCAAAGGAAACTTAGAAGGTAGTGAGGACAGGACACAACTTTGTGTACAGCAGGGGGAATTCGGCCATGCTAGTTCCTGCTAATTGCTGCCGGGCTGTTGAGAGCCTCTGAAGTCAAGGTCACACTGAAACTTGAAAATCAGGACTGAAATGCCTTGCACACCTTGAGGAATACATTTAGTCTTTATTCCAAAAGCGGTATTGCCAAACAGGGAGAAAGAACATAAATCCTCATTCAGTCTGTAATATGGTAGTAGGAAAGTGTGAAGTTGTAATTGCCTTCTCTACTTTGATTTTTCCTTGTTGTGAGGTGGTGAGGTTTTTTTTAGGTATTAATTCCTTATTTAGTAATTAATTCTGCCCCTCACCCCCCCCGTTTCCCTTTGAAGCCCTGGTTTAGAAACGATACCCCGCAGGTCTGCATGAGCAAGAGCAGTAGGGCTGTGCGCTGGAGGCGGCCGGCGTACCTCTGTCGGATCTGCAGGTAAAGCTGAAAATGGCTGCGATCACTTTTATGCTTTCTGTCTGTCCCCCTTTGTTCCTTCTCCCTCCCGCTTTCCCTCGTGCTCACTTGCTCTCTCTTTAGTTTAACACAGTTGAACAGCAGTGAAGTGTAAAATGTGCTTTTGCCAAGGTCAGTTTCTTGTGATTACTCGCCTGTGGCAACTTATGCCAGTTGCAACAGACTGAGTCTCAGCAGTCCACAAAGTCACACTGGTGCTTATGCAGAGGACACCCAGTGTAGGTTATAGTAACCGTAGACTGGAATAGCCTGCAATGCTGCTGAATTTTAGCAGCTCTATTTAACTCTTCCCATCTAGCTTGCACTTGCTTCAGTGGTTTGGAGCCTGTTCCACGAAGCGGTAAGATTGTCCTGTTCTCTGGGGACCCTCGAGGAGGTTTTTGCAAAGACTAAGTTCTTGTTGTTAGAGGTTGTTTGCTTTCTTGTAGTGGATTGCCCAAATTTCAGGACGTATTCATAGGAGAAAATATAATAAAGCATCACTGAGGCATTGCATCTTCTAAATGTTATATATTTTTGTTGGCTTGCTTTTGGAGAAAATCCTATCAAATACTGCTCTATTGAAAATGATATAAGACAGAGGAGAAAATTGATATTTACATAACAAGAAACGTTATGGAAAAGTTTAAGAAGTTGCTTATTAAAGCAAGAATGCAGAAGATAGTGAAACAGTCTTTATACCCCTCTTTAAATGTTGTATACACTCATAAGCATGAAACAATTTTTTTTTTTATTAGAACCTAATAATGGTTTTGACTACTGTGACTGAGGAAGGAGTGCGAAATTCAAGAACATCTGCTTTTGGAGACATGAATTGTTGGATCCCATTGTGCTTGGGTACCACTAGATGGGAGGTACCCCAGCTTTCATTCCCCTTTCTCATGTATGAGCAAACTTATCCCTTCATGGAAAACTACTATATTTAGAACAAAAAAGTGTGAACTTCTGATATTATGTTGCTTATTTGTATTATAATTGACAAAATACGTAATTTTTATTTTGTAAGTATTTACTTCTGTAAGAAGCATTTAGCTCTTCAGCTCTCTGATACTGATTTTGGGTTACCTGTCTATCACTACTGACTACTAGGGAGGCGGTGAGTTGTTTAGATGATCAGCTGAAGGGCTAGAGCTGAACTTGAGTGACCTTTGAAATTCAGTTAAGTGCAAAATTTCATTGCTTAAAATGGATTATGCATTTGATTCATTTTGAAACCATGCACTTCTATATTAAACACCGCTCTCTCGTGTCTGGCATTGGAATGATTGTTGGACACAAGTAAAATAATGGGTCAACAACTGAGTCTTGATCTTGTAGACACCTGTGCACAAAGCACACAAGAAAATTCCTGTTGAGCTCAGTGTAACTGCCCACAAAACAAGGTGAGGACTGAGAAGTCATTTGAAGAAGAAGGGTCCATCATGTATTTTCTGTTTAATCTTGCTTCCAGGCTTACGTAAATTGTGTGTGTGTATATATATATATTTATATATATCTTTTTTCTTTGAGGCAGATGTCACTTGTTGCTTTTTTGCATACGTAGAAGGCAGTGGAATGAATCTTTTGTTGCAAGTATGTTTTGGACTGACATTTGCTTATCCGATTCTATTGCTATTCCAGCCCCTACTCCTTTGCTTTTAATAACATTTTTATGGGCTCAGCTCTTACGGAAGAATATGCTGTGGTAGCTCTGTTCTGACTTTGGGAAGATTGAACCGTCTGCTTGTCTTTAAGGTTTGAAATGCATGGTGGAAATGAGCATTGTTGCGTGTGTGTGTGTGCTGCGGTATACAGGCTTGTAGCATGTGTCGAGGTGCAAGGCGTCTTCTGATTGTTTTAGAGGGACAGTGGAAACACGTGTTACCCTTATGAAGAAAGTAGTACCAGGAGAAGCGCAGCTGAGGTCTTCAGCCAGCTGAGAAACGAACAAAAGGGTGTTCTTGGGTGTGATAATACGGAAGAGTTGCATTGTCTGTGCTCACAAGAATTTATCCTATTCATTTCTTTTGATCTTAAGGAACTTGAGAGAAGGAAGGAACTACTCAGCAGGTTTTCTGGAACATTCCTAAAGACATTCCTGCAGCGGGCTGCTGCTGATGCATGCTCAGAGGATTTCCTCATCAGTATGTCTAGCACAAGCAAAAGGTTGACAGTTGAGATCGAAGAAGCCTGCACAAAACCTTGAACTCACTCAAATCTGTGTGCAGAGCTCCTAAACAGTTTTAAAAAAATTCATTAGAACTTTGCTATTTCTCAAGTTCTTGCTTCCTTGATTTTGGATGGTAGCAGAAATACTTTGCTATGCACAGGAAGGTGTATATGTGTGTATATATATATATATAATTTTTTTTTCTTCTGGGCTAGTGAGAATCAAGAGCTCTTGAAGTCTTGCAAAATTTGCAGCCTATTTTTTTTCTTTTAACTCATGGGTTGAGATGTGAAAACTTGTTAAGGGAGTTATCCATATAATTTCTGGCAGTTTTAAAGGGAGCCCTCTGAGTCAGTGTCCTAGTCAGCTTTGAAACGTTTACTGTGCTAATTCAGCTGCAATGGAAATAAGCATTTTGACATATGGATAAACTTCCACCTTTGTAATGCATCTGCAGTTTGTGAGTATCACAAGAGGTTTGTGTTGTACAGCAAAACATCTCTCTCTTGAACTCTTAGCGTTTATCTTGCTTGGTTTGGGAGCAGTAGTAATATCCCCTCTTAGCATTCAGTTCACCTTGAGACATAGGGGGTATCTGAGAACTTGGAGCCAGGTAAAGAGAAGTCAATACACTTAGAAAGAGAAAATGCTCTCAAGTCCTGTATGAAAGATGTTTATTCCAAACGAAGGCCTGTGTAATTTGAGTAGCTCCGTAATAGTTATCACCCTTACATCCTTGGAAGATGAAAGGGAAACCAGTTGATAAATCATGTTTCCCCTTTTAATAGGAAGATTATTTTTAAGCTTCTAACAGCTTTTAATAAATGCTGGTTTTCCATCTCAGTTATGACAAGACAGCATCATCCTGATGGTTTCCTTCTTATCAGATAGGCAAAATTCAACAATTGAGTGAACATAGGAGGCAGGGTTTCTTATGGTTTGTTACTTACAGCTTTGACACCTGAATCACTGCAAGGACTAGGACAGTCTATAACGTGACTTCAGCTTCCACATGGGAAATATTGGCTAATAATTTCCTGCCTCTTGGGTGCATGTGAAGATTAATTTCACAGAACGAGTGAAGTATTTATTAATAAATGGCCATTCTTGGGATGTCACTTACTTGTTCATAGCAGTGACACGGGTAATATATTGCTCCTGAGAGGAATGTAGATGAGCACATAAAACAAAAGACACACATTTGAGTAATTTTCATCATCCTCCCTGAAAGCATGTGTATTCAGTAGTGTCCATGTTAGTACTTAACTGTTCTGATGATTTTACCCTGCTAAAGAAGAAATACCGCCAAATATGAAGGAAGAACCCAAGGTCATGCTCACTTTTTCTGCTTTCAGGTTGCACCTACAAGAGCACTTGATAATCTTTCTTTCAAGCAGCATCCATTTTAAATCCAGCTAAAATTTAGAAATTTAACGTTGTTGCGTGTTTTCTGCGGTGCAAGTACGAGGTATGATTAAATTGTGAAGTGTTAACAGAAGTGTGGCTATTTTTTTTAATTCTTTATTTTTTGTAAAACAGTTACATAAAATATTTTGCCAATCCTTTTCCAGTGTCAGAACTGTCATTTGGTCTGTGACGGGAGATGTGGGAAAATGAGCATTACTGTACATTTCTTTCAGTGGGCAACTTGAAGGATATGACTGAACAGCAAGGTCATACGGGGTTTTGAAGGAGTTTTAGATGCTTTTATTATTTTTTTAGCTTCCTGATGAAAAAAAAAAGCCTCTGGATCTGTATGTATATTTTTTGTTTCTTTATATGTTTAGACTTCTGTATTCTACTATAAATATTAAAAATAATCTTATGATAAATATCCTTTGGGCTTAAATTGGAATTGCTTCACAGAGCCTCTGTTTTTGGATGTGAGTTGGAAGAAAAGAAATGTCGTAAATTTGAAGGCCAGGGGAGGAGAGTGCACTTGAAAACCTGATTTGCTATAAAAGCTCAGGCACAGAGGTAATTTTTGACAAGGTGCTGAGTATCTGTCCTGCAGACATTGGTTCCTCTGTTGTTGTGTCATTGCACTGAGATAGTTTTTAGTGCTGTAGTCTAATTTACCTAAACGTTACATTTGGGAGAGGAGTGGGGAGGGTGGAAACAACAAGAACAATTTAGTAGCTTTACTAAATCTCAACTGATTTTAGAAATTTGTGTTATCTATGGTACTGGCAGTGCCTGAGTTGTGCCTTAATGAGTCTTTTCGTTGTAATTTCAGCCAGAATGGTCTCTTTGCCTTTGCGTCCCGCAGTTGACATGAGAGTTTGCAGCTGTGTTGAATACAGCTTAGGAATGTGGTGTGGCATGCTAACTGTCCTCTGCAAGGTTTCTCTGCCTGCAGGAGTTGCTGAAGGTTACTGGTGGTGGTTTTAAACCATTGTTACGAACACATATAACAGCACAATTCAGAACTGAAAAGATGTCGTTAATTTATGTTGTATTTTATATTTTGTAATTAAGATGAGAGTTAAGTTTCGATCTTATATTATTGATGGAGTTTTTTATCTCTCAGGAATTAAACCTGAAGCAATAACTTATGAGTCATACTCTTTGTCCCGCTTACAGACTAACTTGACTCATCAGTGATTTTTCTTCTGGCATGATTTGGGGGGAAAGCCATTTAATTTCTCGTGTGTGGTTTCTAATCATTATTGACTGTTGAAGAAAGACAGAGATGAAGACAGTCCAGCTAAACAGCTGATTTTATTTAGAATTGTGCTTCTAAAGAGTCACATCATACAATAAAATATTATGATTGCACAAGAGAGACTGTAAGATGCAGATCTCTCATTCTTTAGTGTCAGACAAGGATGAGTTGTAAGAACTCATTATTATGCTCATAATTCCTTACCTATTCGTTTCAGTAGTTTCCATATATATCTATATATATAAGATAATTAAAAAAAAAAACAACTTCATATGTGGAAAATGTTTCTTGCAGATAAACCCCAAAGCACAGAGCTTTGGTTTTTTAGATTTTATTTAAGCTACTCACAATCTAATGATAATTTGAATTTGTATACAAATTATACTGCTCGTGTGACTTTTGCCACACTTAATAATCCTTATTTTATTGGGTGACATTATTTTTAATGTTATACTTGTAGTATAACCAAATGCACAACATTGTTCAGTGCTAATTTTGTAGCAATTTGAAAAGCAAAGCTCGACTTCAGTACTGCTTTACAAGTTTACAAATGTATAATAATCTAGAATTAGCACATTAAAGCACTATAAGAAAAGTTTCTCTTATTACTAAGAGTAACCATATACCTTTTTCTGTATTAAACTGTTCCACACTAATTTTATTCCTATGTCCAAGATTTAAATACTTTTATGTCCTTTCTTGAATCTGTAAAAGCTTTTAACTAGTTTTCTCAAAACGTCAGTTTGTTTTTATCTGCCATGTGTTCATTAGCCCTGATGACAGAAATCTTTCTTACAAACAATAAATAATTTAATCTGTTTGATATTATAGAATCTCTCCTTCTTGCTATATGTTCATTGTCAGAACTTGACTAAAGGAATTTATTTCATGCAGTGCAACACTTCTTTCCTAATTATCTGTAAGGAAAACACAAATGGATGTGTCAGTTGTACGGTGATGGAGCTATGCAAGATATTTCTTTAAGAAATCAATATATATATTTTTTGCCATGTATGAAGACTCAAAATCCACACCTTCACTCCATGACCAATTAGTAGGTACTTTATCGTTTAGTAGAGAGTCACTTTAAAGTCACTTTACATCATTTATGCTGCAAAAATTGTTGGAGTGACTAGAGAAGAGAGAAATGTGTCATGTGTATGATACCTACAAGAACAGACGACAGGCAAATGAATATATCATGGGTAAGATGTGCAGATTCTCTCTGCAGGTAGGGGGGAATCCAGACCGTTCTCCTGCATCCTGTTGGCACTTGGTCGTTCATCTGTGGGGAACGAAACCCCCTTGGTTCTTATCTAGGTAAATCAGACTTCTTAAATTGCTGGTATCATTTTAAGACAAATATTTCTTGCCAGTTACACAGCGAATGGGAAAATTTTTAGGGAAGAAACAGAACTGATTGATAAATGTGACAGAAATATTTATTACAGGGCTTTTCACTGAAGAATAATCTCTGATATGAGCGGCTCTTACTTCCAGGTGATGTTTACCTCCTTTCAAACTGACCAAACAGCAATCCTTCCCTCAAAAACGTAAAGCAAAACTTGCTCTCGAATTCTTCGTTTCTGCTCCCTGCTGGAGTCATCCAGTTTTGTTGATCATGATGTAATCTGTTGCATAACCGGAGAATACGGAGCCTACTGCTACAGCCTGCTTCTTTCTTGGCACTGCCGGGAGGCTTCAAAGAGCGACTGTGCGTGTGAGGCGGCTGCTCTACCAGCAAGACCAAGAGGATCAAAGCATATGTTTAGAAACGAAAAACAACTCGAAGGAACGATGACCACATGACTGCCATCCGGAAAGTGAAAGTGCTCTCACAAAAATGAGCTATTTTGAAGTTTAGAATAATTATTTCAAATTTTATGGAGCCAGAAAAGATCAGGGAAATTCATAACGATCTTATTTTGTAGCTACTTGATAGGAGAAAATTTCTCATGTTTTGGATGATTGGATGTTTTGACAGTTGTATGCAGTTTAATTATTTTGTGCAGGACTTTTATGCTGCATCATGTTGCTTTCTTGGCTTTTTTTCTAGTGTTTGTAGTTAGTTTTTACCTAAAATCAGTAGAAAAATTACTTTGAAAGTAAGAAAAGAATTGCAGGAAATTTTTTATGTAGAATTTTTCTCTGAAGGTTGAACAGTTGTTTCAAGATCATGTTTAATGAGCTTGGGAAAAATACAGATTTTGTTCTTTAATTTCACAATAAATGGAAAGAATTTGTCTTCATAGTATCCCTAGACAGTTCAGATGAAAATGCCTGGTTTGTCAGGAAATACCTAATTTAAGACCATCTTAATTATCTTTCAGAGAATTTCATTAATCAAGTTTTCTTTATTATTCCTTGTTCTTTAGCTATGCTTTACATTATGATATACCACATGCTTAAACCGCTCCTTTTTCAATGTCAAATGTTCAATTTTTTCACTTTCAATACTGAATATTTTTATTTAAGCGTTTCCTGATGGCATTAATATTTACCTGTGCTGACGTAGTAAGTTGTCATAATGGGGATGTAGCCTTCTTTGCTTCGTGTTTTTGGTGAAAATGGGTATGATACACAAAATATTCAAAAGAAACCGTGTGGCTTTCACACGGTCAGCTTTATGGCACTGTTCTAGCTCCTGTTCCATTTGCTGTTTACCTTCATCCTGCTTTGTGTTTTCTGTTACAGGGAACATGATAGTAGTTTGCTTTTTCATGCACATCAAGTCTAGATGTGAACCTACTAGAGAGGCAGAGGAGTGAGTGTTGAAGATGGGTGAGCTTACTGCTCTCTCCTTGCTGTCCTTCTCTAGTCCTCTGCATGGTGAGCCAGTGCCTGTGCCTCTACTGTTGCAGCAGTTGGCACGTATGTAGTGTTTCTCATATGCTGTGAACCCTAAGAAAAACTGCAAAGCACAATGTGATCACTCTTGATAGACGCTCACTAAAGTGTAGCACCCTGATAAAGTGTATGGCACTCTTCCCACGCTTAACAAATCTGGGATTATTGTTTAACCAGGATTTGGAACTCCAGCGTCAGAAACACTCCTCCTCTCCTCTTATCCCCTCTTCTTTCTTTGATAAGCCTCACTGTGTATATGTGCAAAATTACATGCTCTGAGGAGAGTTTGTTCTGACGACTGCAGGAGGAAGCCACAGTTGGGATTTCTGCTTTCTTTCTGTGACCGCTTTGCCCTCGGTGGTGGTGCCTGTTCCTCCTCTGGCACTTCCTCCTGGTGCAGGGAGGAAGGGATGCTCTGTCACACCGGGCCCTCTTGAGACCACAGCTGCGAGACTCTTGCTTACATTTTAAAGAATATGAGCAACCTGTATCTTTTCAAAGATGTGCTAGCCAAATTCGGAAATTATCCTGAGGATTACACAAAAGGTGTTTTCCTTAGACAAAAACTACCCCGGACCCTTTCTTGGAAGCATCAGTCTTTGAAAGCTTTCCTTTAAAAAGTCTTTCTTTTTAACAAGAGCCAAATGAGATATTTTTCTTTGTCCTCCTTCATGAGCCAGCTGGCTGAAATTAAAATACTTTAACAATTAAGACTTAAGGCAGCATGACTCAGCATGAAAAAATTCAGATCAATGTTTAAAGCTTAGCAGAGTTATAAATAACTTCAGGGATGGACAGTGCTCTCAGCCCTGATGGTAAGGCTGAGGGGCAGCTGAGAATGTTTTCTACTGTGCGTTTACAAATTCGAATATAAAGCTCACTAAAGCTAACCAGAGGTAAAGATCAAATGTTCTTTAGTTTCTTTAGCTCTTGGGTGTTTTTGAGGTAAAATTCTGGCCGTGCTGAAATCTATGGAAGATTTAATAGGATAGGAGATAAAATGTTATGGGTTTTCTTTTGCTTTCTTTTTCTTGGGTAGGAACTTTGTCAGAAAATGCTCAAAGTTCTCCTTTTTGCAGCTTTAGTCTTTAGGAGGAAGACAACGTGCTAGGTGAACGTGGTTTTCTTTTTTTTTATGCTATTTACTATGTCAGCTTCTTGTGAAAGAGCTGGATTTATCAGCCCTTTTGACATCGGTCTTTTCTGTCACTAGCTTTGAAATACTACCTGCACTGTAGAATGGCACTTAGGGTTTTAAATCTAAGCTTACTGCTAAATTCTTTTGCATCGCATTGTTCAATTGCTAGGTGTGTGTATAGTAGAAGAATAATACAAAATCATGTTTTCCTTTGGTTACATTTGTCCCTTGGTTTAAGTAAGCAGTGGTTGTTTTTCTTTACTAAGCACAATCCTTGCACATTACACTTTTGAGCTGCTGTGCAATTTCCCTTAGACCTTCTAAACCGCTGCCTACCTTGCTGTTAAAATAAGAGGGCAATTTCTTGAAGACACCGCTGGAAAAATCAAGCATGCATTGATCTTGTTGAAGAAGGACCATCACCAGTTTACTAGTTGTGATAATAACGTTATTCGGCATGTGTTAAATAGCCTCCCTTACTAGAAAAATAGATCAGTAGCAGTGAAGTTGTGTTGTTTAGTGGAAACTCCTCTTCTCCTTTTTTTTTTTTTTTTTTGGGTCATTGAATTCTCAGCTTTTGAGAGCCTTTTGTACTCTGTTTTTATGTTGAGGGTATTTTTGACAGGGACTCAATGCTCATTGCTGTTGCAGTTACTATGGAGAAGCTTTCCAACAGGAAGGCTTATGCTGTGTTTTCTGAAGATGGTCAAAGACTGAATTTGCCCAACTTCCTCATAACTTGCAGTTACGAAGTTCATTTTGTAACAGTTGTCTTTAGACTAAAAATTCCTTTGGCTCATCTGCGCTTCCTTTTAGGCTTCGCAATCTGTAGTGTCCTAATGGAAAAGATGAGAAGCAGAATGCAAAAGTAGTATATCCTGCTCATCACAAGAGGAATGAATGTGCTATTTTATGGCTGCCTTGGAAATGAGTTTATCTGAGATTTCTGGTGCATGCTGAGACGTGTCTGTTAGTTTTTCCACTTGTTGGGTATGATTTGCATTGAGAGGTCAATACCTTATGCAGGATGCTAGGCTGTGGTGTTCTCCTTGACGTCGTGGAACAGGAGCCTTTAAATAAGTTTGTTTCGATGTGAAACGCATCCTGGGTCTGATGCTGAATGGCAACAATGCATATGCTTTGATTCACATGTGGGATTTTTATTTTTTTTTCTGGTACCTTCTGTAGTTTTTCTTTGTATCTGATGCATTGAATACCACTTAAAGAGCTACCAGCATTAAGGTGCAGTTCAAAGTGGCAGAAAACCATATGAAGCTGAGAACTTTACCCAAAAATAGATTGTGAAAGGTTCTGAAAGCATTTTATTTTCATCTTCTCTGTTAGTGTCTTTGCTGATTGAACGCTTACTCTTAAGCCCACTGTTCTCAGACTGGTGAGGTTGTGTGATTTTTATTTTATTTTTTTTAAGCTCTCACCTCCTCCAGTGATAGGAAGGCGATGCTGTATCCTTTGAAGGGCCCCAAGGTTTGATAGCATTGTGCTGCAGTGCGGGCTTTCAAACTGATCCTCTTCAGTCCACTGTGATGTGAAGGATACAAGCCTTTTTCTCCTCGTCCTTTTATTTCTTTCAAATCATCTGTTAAATACCTGAGAATGAACACACTTTTGGGGAAAAGTTTTCCATATAATAAGGAAAGTTGGAGAAGAGGAGATTCAGAGAGGGAACTGTTTTCTAGGTTATGCCTGAAGGATTATTCCGATACTGCAGGAAAGACTTCATAACATGCAGCTAAGCCTCAAATCTCTTCAAACTCCTAACTGAACTTTCATCATTTATCTGTAAATACAAAGGTATTTTAAAGCCCTTTCAGATGGCTGGTGTCAGAATCTGAGCACGTGGGAGATGCTTTCTGGTCCTGTTTTTTTGAGGCATGATACAAGATGAGGAGGGAGTAAACTTTTGTAGAAGATCTTAAGGCTTCAAAAAATTGAAGCAGTAACAATGGTATTGGATAACATAAAAACTGCCTTGTCCAAGGTCACACTGCAGATAATTTTTAAGGGTTGGGATTATAATGAAGGTGTTGTGTTTTTTTTTTTCTGCTTTCTGCCCTTCCTAGCTGTAAAAATCTAAATGTTTTGCTTCCAAAATTTCAGTGCTGAAATCCCTGAGTTAAATCTGAAGCCATTCTTAAACTGCAGAGAAATTGTTTGCTGAACAGATGACAAGAAAACAACCCTGAGGACTGCTGTGTTTTGCTTCCTGTTCTTTTTTTTTTTTTCTTTTTGTGGCTCTGTCTCATAGAGCTTTGCAAGCCAAAGCTTGTGAACTCTTACTGAGGATAAAGGCTGAAGCTTCTTGTGTATAATCATGAGTGAGCTGACAGATAGACTCTATCAAAGTGACAGTTACTGTGTGTAAAAAATTAGTGATAGATGGGAAATATTTTGTCATTGAGTCTTGTCCAAATTGTGAACATTTTCAATTGGTGACCTTTTCCATTTTAATTAGTGTAAATCTTAAAAGCACAGGATATCGTGATTACAGAAGACAAATGTTGTTCAATTATATTGCTGAGCTTGTCCCCTAAATTTGGTATGAGGTCTGGTGTTCACTGCCAGATTACAAAAATGAAGTTTGCTCTTAAAGAAGGATCATCTTGAAAAATCTAATGCGTATAAGTTTCTAATGTCACCTTTACCTCTGGTATTTTTTCCTGCTATTAAGCCAGCTCATATTTTTTTTGTTAAAAAAAGTCTTGGAAGCATCAACATGTACATTAACATTTATGAAGAAAGCAGCGATTGGAACATACATTGATTAAAAAAAAAAACAACAGCAAAACACTTCTTGCAGCTGGCCCAACAACTACTAGTCCTTTGAATATTTGGTCCTCAGTAAATATATATGAAATTGGAATTATTGATTCATATTAATGGATTTCTCAGTTCATTTTTTGGGGGGAGGAAAGGCAGCAGGGGCAAAATACTGAAGTTTCATGGTGCCATGAAGTTTAATTACCTCACTGTGTGCTCATTTAATAAAGTCTGATGAAGTTTGTGTCTGTTTTGCTCTGTCTTTGGAAATGCAGTTTATTTCCTTATAAAGCAATAACTACAGGGATGCTGTGATAGCTTGGGTGTTACTGTCCCTATTTCTTTCCAATTCCTTATTGCAGGTGTGTGTTTGAGTACCATGGTGAAATTTTCTCTCCTATGTAATTGACAATTCCAGCTTCTTTCCAGAATTCTCAACACAACTCAGTCACCAGACTGCTTCTTGCTGCCTGAAGGGTGGTGACCACCTCCATAAAGCGCTGACACAAAGCAGGAAGGGTCACAGAGGAGAGGCTGAGGGCCGCATCCACTGGACAGGCACTAGTTTCAAGTCAACATTTTAGAACTATGAACTATCAGAAATACACAAAAGTTTTCCTGGCTTCCCTCCGAGAATTGCATGCCCATCTGATAAGGGGCAACGTGACCATGGTGTATTATATCAACAAACAATTAGGAGAAAGTTGTTTCTGTGACACCGAAGCACAGAGCTACTGCCTTACCAGCAGTTCTGGTAAGATGCCTTACCATCTGCTTTTATACTCCAGTTTTCTTGCAGATGTGCTGAGGGGAGAGGCTCTTTTAGATCACAGCTGGGATAAAAGTTTCATTTACCTTTGTGCCCTTAGATGCGTGTGTCAGGTTGTATGCCACCCCCAAAACAACTGATGGCTGCTTCTGCCAGCAGGGAATGGTAGTGGTATCTCTCTCCTTGGTAAATTATGCCTGCATGTGTCTGTGATAACATGTTGCATAGGCAGCTGTGTGCGTTTCCTTTTTCTCACCCTTTCTTGGAAAGGTGCTCAGGATGAGGCAGACTGGTGATCCTTTTACCATCGCTGGGGCATGCTCTTTCTTGGTCCCGGGGGCTTTGGAGCACTGAGAAAATGTCTCCGTCTCCCACATATCTTGTGTGGATCATGGAACTGGAGCCCAAATTTTACCCCCCACTGTGCTCTCTCTCAGGTCCCTTGGTAGATTGAGAAGCCAGTTCTGTAAGAAATAATAAAACTGTCTGCTGAGTCATTAATGATATGAAAGTAACTACGTGAGGTTATTATATTCACCAAAATGAACATACGCACTGTTCCTCTGCACCTGCAAAGTGAAGATTCCCTGGTGGTATCTGGAGCTCTTTGAGGGATACAGGCGATGCATGCCTTTGTGTCCTCCTTGTTTCCACCCTTCCTTCAGAGTCCTTCAGAGCTTTCGGTTGTACCTCTGCAGTTGAGAGGAAGCTGGAGGCATCCTGAGCACACTCTGTCATATACGTTTGTGTTGTAAGCTCAGCAAAAGGAAACGCAAGAGCCGTCTGTGCCTTCTTCAGAGGTGAAAGCACTCTAGTCTTGAGCACTAGCGTCTCTTACACGTGGTGTTATGGTGGGCACGTGGACTTGAAGTGTCTGAAGAATTCTGATTTCTAAAGTGAAAATTTTAAGTTAGTTCTCCTTCTGCAGATTTTGTACTCCCTTAACAAAATGATTACAAAGTTACTTGAAAAAAAAGCTATTTTGAATGCTGTAGAGGAGGTAGTGTTAAATCTGTAAATTATGGAGATGTTCTCTATATTCTTTCAAAGAACTGAAGATTATTCGAGGCATCAGTAAGAACATCTGCACTGGGTAAAGAGGATTGAAAACAGTAATTTTCCTTCTTCCATACAGTGGTAGCATACCTTTCTGAAACTTCCTCTAGCTCAAAGTTGTGTGGATATTTTTCAGGTGGTAGACTATCACTGCTCTTTTAGTTTTATAAAGTTCTTTATAAATAATTTTACTTATTTTTTTATATTTTTATAAAATTTTATAAAGGAATCAGAGACTATCCTGATGGTAAAAGTTATTTGGATTTTAAAACAGATGTAGAATTATGTGCATGTATTTGTAAGATGTTCATGTAGAATCAGGAGAAAAGGAATCCCAGGCAATTTTAGAAGAAACTATTACTCTCTAATACTGATTTTGTATTTATTATGCAAATGATCTTATGTATACTTTATTTCACTTTCTTGCACTATTAAGAAAACAGCATTTATAGGATGCGTTTTAATTTAATTGCACCCTTCTCTATTTACAA
The DNA here is from genome assembly GCF_964211835.1 of Anser anser. Taxonomy (NCBI): domain Eukaryota; kingdom Metazoa; phylum Chordata; class Aves; order Anseriformes; family Anatidae; genus Anser; species Anser anser. Next base: position 56,103,607 of record NC_139721.1, read on the forward strand.
AAGGGTTATCTGTGAGGATGTGCTTTTTAGTGTTTGTTTTTTTTATGACTTGGTGTTGCGTAGTTGAATAAATAATTTGTGTTTGAAATGTGAAAAAGTCAACAGCGCCTTCACTTTAGCAAGCTGATCTACATCTTTGTCTAAGCCAATTCAGAAGAACACATTTACACACACATGATGAAATCCAATGTCCAAAACATGACAGCAAAAAGGATGTCTGTGTAAGCGGTTGGACACCTTGAAACCTCTTCCACTGTGGGTCAGCAGAATTTTGTAAAGCTGTGAGATTTTTGAGGTTTAGTAGACAAATCTTACAAAGACTTCAGTTAAAAACAACAACAAAAAAACACTTTTAAGTATGAAAGAAAAACAGATTTTTCCTGTTTTATTTAGGCGGCCTCCTCCAGCTCCTAACCATAGAGATGATGGAAGGAGTAGACCTGTCTAGGCTGTAGCCTGAATGTTAGGCATGGTGGCATCTTCTGTGGAGATGGCAAGAGATCTCCCAGATGCAGGTGGGGCCCTATATTACTACAACCAGATCCTCCTTACCTACACATGAACAACAACAACTTTGTTTTGGTGTTTGTAGTACTTTGAAAACATACGTTTTAAATTATGACAGACGTGTTGGTGACGAACAAACTTTTTTGTTTTCCTTACGCAACTTGGCATACAGATCAGGCAATCCCTTCTGTTTTGGGCTTCAGCATAAAGTAGAGCTCCTGATGCCTTCAGCTATTTCTAGAAGTAGATCCACGCTTTGGGTACGATTAGTAATTTATTCTTCTCTCACAAACTGGTTATTTCTTTTTCATATTTTAAGTGTTACCTTATTTGGTTATGTGGCTTTGTCGAGACCTCATGAAGTTGATCTCCTTTCTAAGGAAAATTCACAAGACCCAGAATTTTGATTGCAGTTTTATGTTTTTAACACAGTGCTCTTCACAGCAAAACCCATCTTGGCTGACTACAGATTATTGATAGAACAGCTCTCTTTGAAATGAACTTTGTTTGAGAGCAGGAAGAATTGATGGGGCCTTGTGAAGGTGATTAATAGAATCACTGAATCGTTAAGGTTGGGCAAGACCTTCAAGATCACCTGGTCCAACCAGCCCGCTACTACCAATGTCACCCACTAAACCATGTCCCTAAGCACCACGTCCAGCCTTTCTTTAAACACCCCCAGGGATGGTGACTCCACCACCTCCCTGGGCAACCCGTTCCACTGCCTGACTGCTCTTTCTGAGAAGAAATGTCTCCTAAGGAGCATTAAGGAGCAGGGATTTTTTTCCTGGTTTTCTTAGGAGATCCTACACTTCCCTTCTTTGTTCTTGGTTTTAGCTTTTTTCTTTCTTTTTTTTTTTTCTTTTCCCCTCTATTACTGAAGATATGTTTCACTTTAAGTCAGGCTTCACAGAGATGTTTTTGTGTTATATTCTGTTCATTGAATATTCATTAGCATTCTTCATTATTTGGAAGAATTTTAAGTTCTGCTCAGTTGTAAGAAGTCATCTGAGTTCAGAACAAACTTTGAAGTTTTCATCATTGTGAACAACTGTTTTAATTTCAGGCAACGCATAAGCTGTGTGCATTCATAGGAAAAGCATATATCTTCCGTAGCTTATACGTGCAGATGTGCAGATCGTGTTGTCCTCACTAACAAACAATGCACTTCACTGCAGTAGGAAAAAGTAACAGTAATGCCAGTTACCACAAAAATGTCAATTGCTTCCATTGAAAGGGCCACAAAACCTTATGCTTCAAGGCTTAACAAATGTCTAAGACATAGATCAGTGAAGTGGGGAATGTTTTTATACACGTACACACTAATGGGACTTAAATTATTCCTGGAGCGTCTGTTTAGGCTGTTGTCTAAAGTTACTTGGTTACATAAACCATAGACGTCTAGTGTAGTGGGATCTAAAATATCCCAAAGGATTTAATATAGCAGTTGCTGTGTTTTTATGGCAGTATTACCATTTGTCCCTTATTTATCACCTATGAAATTGATGACATTTTCAATGATATTAATTTATGACAGTAGGCTTAGAGTCTAGATGCAAATTGAACTTTTGATTAGCTATTCATTGATTTCGTGTGATGTATGAATTCCAGTCAAAGTATATGAAAGTAATTTTTTAAAATGCCATTTCAGTAACGTAGCCGTTACTACGTGGGATATTTTGCTGCTCATCTGGTTACTGAAGAAACACAGTTTTCACTTCCTGGGCATGCAGTAACTTTCTGAGATGCATCCTGCCTGGAGAACATTATGGCTTAACTAAGGAATAACCGTGGAACTGTAATTAAATACAACTGTAGTGTTAGAGCACGCTCAATAAATTACCGTTTGATAAAAGCTTCATGGTTCTGAGGATTCTCTGTTCTGATACAGGTAGATAAATCTGAATGATCTTGTTTTCATTCTACATTTCTGTTATAAAAACTTAATCTATTACTGGCTTTCTAGTTTTTTTTCTATGTTTCCAACTTGTTAGCTTTTCCAAACAATTTCCAATGTTTTTTTTTTCTTAACACAAAACTCAGTAAAGCACTTGAGCATGTGTTTTATTGTTCTCTTAAATCAAACCTTGGTCATCAGGGCATGAATCCCTTTTCTTATTAAACTACAACTGCTGGGAAGCTGTAAGGGGGTTGCATTCTCCAGTGAAGTATTCCAGGTTATAACAGCAGCCTTTGCCATGCACTAACTGTGTTTTATTTTAACAGCATTTATAGGAAAGTGATAGTGAGGAATAACTGTGAAATGAAGAGTTTGTGTTTTAGCATGAGGTGTTTGCTTTAAAATTGCTAATTATAATTTTTGATGATGAAATTGAGTTGAAGTTCTAGAGAGGGAATATACAACTGAAAATATAGGTCTTTGGGTAAAAAATACAACTATACTTTTTTAGTTTAGTTTCAAATTTTCACTTGCTGACTTCTGAACAATCTGCTTTCTTAAGCTAAAATCAGCACATTTTGTGCAAAATGAACTTTAAATTTCAAAACGCTAACAAAAAAAATCTGTGAATAATCGGGCCTTTGGTGGTACATTAATATTTCATACTGAACTATTTATTAATTACAAAAGTTTTTTTTCTTTTTTTTTTCTTTTGATAAGTTAACATATTTGTATGAGGTATGGTAGACTGCTGCCAAAGATCTTGTCTTCTGAAAATTGCGTCAGCATGAGATCAGTCTGACGGGGATTTTGCAGGTGTGTGTGGCTGTTTGGCAGTGGTGTGAACAAAGGAGGAGGATGTTGGTGAGCTGGCTTCCATACATGTGGAAGCTGCAGTTTGTTTCTAGTCATCCATCTTCATTTGTACCCTCTCAGTGGAATATATAATGTTAGGTTTGGATTTCATTTTAATACAGCTAAAGTTGGGTCTTGTTAATCGGGAAGTCCAAAGCTTGTTTCTGTTTAAATTCTCTGGAAAATGATGCATGCTTCAAATTTATTTTATTTTATTTTATTTTATTTTGTTTTGTTTTATTTTATTTTATTTTATTTTGTTTTGTTTTATTTTATTTTATTATTTTTTTAATCTAAAATGCTACTCTTATTTAAAGGATTCATGTCAAACTTGTAGATCAAAGACAGGCTATGTAGAGGCACACTGCTATGTTACTACATACTAAGGGAAATATATCACAAAGAGCTTATACTTAAAATGGAATACTAACAAATAGGAGTTTATAGATCTGATGATCTTGGCTGGCAGGCAATGAAAATTGCTTGTCTCCTGCATTAATTTATGTGTGTTAAAGAGCTAAAATACTAACTGGGGAGATGGAGTGGATGGTCACTTTTTTTTTCAGGTTTGCATATCTTGCAGTATTGCCTAGCAAAAGTTTTGATCCATACTAAGTATATGTAGAATCATAGAAAATCCCAAGTTGGAAGGAACCCATGAGGATCATTGAGTCCAACTCCTGGCCTCACACAGGACCGCCCAAAAATCAGACCATGTGTGTTTCTCATTATTCTTTTATTTCATCATTCCTTGATTGTTGTTCTCTGATGTTCTTCATTGTACTGCTAGAAAGTCTTGTTTTAATATATTATAAATATTTTCATTAATGCACCCTGTTACAGTTAGAAGACTATAGGCCTAGGCATTCTTAGAGAATAAGTTTTAGTTACAAATATTTGTACCTACTCTTCCTGTTGATCTCTTTTAACTACCTGACATGTTGTATGATGTCTTTCAGCATTCTCCTATTTCAGTGACTACAAGACACACGTAGTTTTGTGTTCAAGCTATTCAAGCCATCAACTTTTTGACAGCAATTATTCTAAATCCACTTCAAACAAGGACAAAGATGCTGGCAGCTTTTTCCAATTCAATGTACAGGAATTCTTTCAGATTCTCACTGGTTGTAGAAAAGGAGAACTGGGTAGTGCCATTTTCACTTTAGCTTTGTGAAACCTAAGTGTTACTTTAAATTTATTTTTGGTTTTACTTTTTTTTGTTTCTCCTTATGGCATTTCCCTAAAATGTTTACCAATCCTATTCTCTTATGAGGTTGGCGATTTCGTGTTCTTAGTATCCACCTGTCCTTAACTCTGATTTTTGCTTCTGGATGAGTAACTGCTCAGCTGAGAACAGTGCAGACATGACTTCAAGAAAATGCCATTAGTTTTTACAATACAGTCCCTTTCCCTTTGATAAAACCATGAAGAATTTAATTGGGTGTACAATAAGAGGTATATTATTTGATATGTATATTTTTTTCCTTAAAAAAGTTCTGTTGCTTGGAAAGTTGAAAAGTAGTAGGAAGGAAACACAGTGCAATTAAAAATACTGACCATTTTTGTTTGTCATGTAAATGGAACTTGAAGTTCGTCTTATGCAAAACCTCCTGCTAGAGTACAAACTGGAATTTGACTTTGCTATATTCAAACCTGGAAAAAATGGTATACCTACTGCTGAATGGTTCTTTTATAGTGCAAGCTAGCCTTAATTTAGTACTGTTTCAGCTAGTCAGCTTTCTGTAGGCAAAATTATTGCAATGTTAGCAGTAAAAGAAAATGCATGTTGAAGAACTGAAGAAAAAAGCAAATAATTTCCTGAGCCTGACCTCACAGAGAAACCTCTTCCTTCCCCCAAGCCAACCATGATAAAATGCCATAAATTTTCTCCACATGTTCTAGCTGTGCTAAAGCAGACACTACTAAAGATTTGAAGCTTGTAATAAGATACGGTTCATCCTGAGGAGTGGGACTGAATTTCACCTTGTTCTTTACTGAATGTTTTCTTTTGGCTAGACATTTGAGTTGTATTTGTTTTATTTTTTTCCCCCCACAGGATATCTGCTAGTGGAGGGTAACATCGTTGGATGTACATTTCAGCATTTAATTTTTTGGATCAATGACCCATAGCTCCTTTTGTTGATGTTTTGGGGAGGGAATAGATCAGTGTTAGTGCTGTGTCTTATATGTGAGATAAACTTCTGCATCACTTAGTGCTAAACCCTAAAGACAAAGATGCAGAACAAAGACAATGGAACATTAACTTGCAATATTTATTCTGAAATTGATGTATACAGGTTAAAGTTTGTTCCTCTGTGTTACATTAGCCAGAATTTTATGATTTAAACATTACTTTTTATGACTTCAGAATTGATTAAAATGTATTACACTATGTTACAGTGATAGAAGTAGCATTTAAGAAAAGTTGGGTAATAGGAAGCTTTGTTACGAAAATGTTTAAATAGGTAAATTTTTAGTTCAAGTCCTTTGTGAAGTGCTGTTTGTTACCCTTGGGATGCAGCCAGTTCAGTTTGTGTTGCTGCTCTTTGTAAGATGAAATTTTTCTGGCTTGTCTAACACCTACTGCTTGGAAAACAAACAAACAAACAAAAAACAATTAAAACTCTTGGGTTCGTACTAATCTATATCCTTGAAAAAGTCACATCCAAATCTGGGGGAGCAGATCTCAGATTCGTAATTGCCAGACCATTTTTTTTTTTATCTTAATACTTCAGAGGTAAAGAATCCCTGTTGTCCTGCATTTCCAAAGCACTGAGCTATGTTGTGTCTTACAGCTGAAATAAACGTGCCAATGAAGATGAAACCAGTCTCTCCTCAGGAGGAAACATGCCTCTGGTGTGTCTAAGAAACTGGTGAAGCCAGGTGGGCATGTGCACAAGTGCCCAGGCACAAGGGCTTGGGGGTGGCAAGTAGCCCAAATGTCTGCTCCTTTGATAGCTTTGATAAAACAGGGAAGAGGAGAAGCAATTTTTGATCTCTAGATTTGAAAGTTACATTTTTTAAGCAAATTCAAACATTTTTATGAATCACGAGCTAGCTCTGTGTCTAGGTTTACGTGCTGAACAGAATGGATACAGAACGGTTTGGAGTAACTGTAGACTGCTGCTTGCGATCCGAGCCCTCCTACCTTGCTTGCAAGATGACCTTGAAGGCGCGAGGGGGGAATCCCCTGCTCGGGCGACCAGGATTGGGTGACCACCAGAAATACCGAGGGCAAAACTGGTCTGTGGTTAGGGAAGAAAAATCTTCTACAGACTGCTCTGACGTCTCTCTGCGTGACCTCGGGTTGCTTCATCAGCTCTTTCTTTTGCTTGGTAGCGTCTGTATGGGAAGGGTTGTGTTTCTCTTTGGACTTGGTTTCCTCCCTTTGTATACCTGTGCTGACTGACTTTGCTAGAGTTATTTCTGGTCGGTACAGATGTAAGATGAGAGGCCGGGTTTCTGTTTACATTGTCCACATACGTTTGATCTCTTTTTAAGCTTTGGCGTTCAGTCTCTGCTCTATGCAGAACTTAGACCGATACAAACATTTTCTTAATGCTCTGTATAAGATGGAAAAAGTTTAAGATGATTAACTCCTGAATGTAAAGCAATGAGCAGGTCCAAGACTGAAGTGCTAACAGTTAAGCTACTCTGGAAATGAGTTTCTTCAGTATGAGGTTCGGTTTTACATGCTGATGAATTTTGGGTACGTAGAGAAGCTCCGGGATGTCAGGCAGAATGTCAGTAAAGCTGTTTCACACTTAAAGTCTGTCCTACAAGGAAAGGCCATTGCAGTCTGGAGTATTCCTCCTCTAGATATGCTAATGCACTGTGAAAGTGCACATCATGCCTGGATGGGCCCCGCTGATAAAATACTGCCTGGAGATCTCGCAAAGTGCTAATGTGTCAAAGTGCCCACAAGCAGAGGGTGAATAATACTGCTTTCTAAAGGTCACGTCTGTTGAAGTTAGCTCGTGCGCTCTTCTGCTGTGGAGCTGGATTGCGCTTTCAAAAGTTAGCTTGTTTTTAATAACATCAGAATCTGTGTTTAATTGATAAAATCAACAGGACTGATAAAGTGTCTTGATTTAGACGGGAAAGAAAAGCAAACACTGAAAATTTCAAGTCAGTCACCTTTAAACTGGCTTGTTGAGTTAGTGTGGCTATCTCACCTACTGTGGTATTTTCCCCAAATGTGTTGCCCGTGTGGGGAATTTCCTTCTTTTCTTCTCATTTCCAGTCTCTGTGTCTTTACAATTTAATGAGTGTACACTTCAACTTAAGTGTCACTTTCTTGAAGCAGGTGCTGGCAGTTATGTAGAACCATTTACCAAGCAAAGTTATAGCTATTCTCACTAGAAGGTGGATATTTTTAAATACTTTTAAAAACAAACAAAAAAACCACACAACTACAATCTTAGACTAATTTTTTTCTTACATTTGCAGTAATGTTAATCTTTGCGTTCTTTGTCTTTCTGTTTGAAGCCTTCAGCCCTTCTTGTGCTTTTAATATTTAACGTCATTCGTGAAATACTGTGGGTGTAGTGTATCCTTTGTGTCAGTAACATTAAATAAAATGTATGTGAAACTATAGTATAATTTGAAGTAGCTTACCGATTATTAGGCTCTTGCAGTTTTATTTGGGACGTGGTTATGCTTAAACACTTCTCATAAAACAAGTATATAGGCAACTTACATGTTAATATAGCTAAAAAAAAATCTTCAAATGACTTTTATTAGTAACATAATCTATCAAACTTGTCAACTATTTTTAGTGTCTTGCTGGACGTTTGTATTCATAGTAAGTACAGGACAGGAGGTTATCTTGTTTATACAGTATGTGGCTGTCTTGGATGTGCAATTTTTTTTTTTTTTAAACTTATTCCTATCTCTGAGTTCTTCATGATTTTGCTGTGCATTTTTTTTTTCTGTCATGAGGAAGAGACATTTCCTATTTAGTCAGGAAAAGGTTTATCCTTTTCCTCTTAACTATTCCAGTTAGGAGAGTGCAGGCTGTAGTGAAGCTTTGTGAAGAGGAAATGCTCTTCCTCCTTTTGTTTCCTTTTTTGGTTCTTCTCAATGAGTTGTTTCTTGACACCACGTGCTTGGTTTAGAAGCTCTGTTTCATCAGGATGGTATCTTCCCTAAATGTTCGCTTAATAAGGAAAAGCATTTTTGAGCCCGCTTTTATGAGTATATTGAAGTAATGTTTTTTCTTCTGTTTGACCTGTGTTTTCATTGCTCGGCTTTTAAAGGATAGGTGAGAGTTCATCTTTCCAGCACATACTGGCCGAGTGTTTCTATGCGCTCTGGTTGTTGCTTATTTAAGCTAGGGAAGACATTCTCAGGTTTCGTTTGGTTTTGTTCTTCCATTCCTCCTATCTGCTGAGGATCTTTCCATCAGATAGAGGAGACTTTGCTGTCCTAACTTTACATTTTCTTTTTTGCTGCTTTTTGAGGCATCCATTTACGGTCACTGTTGCTTCTTCCCTCTTGAAATTAAGTTTATTCTTAAAAGCTCACCAAGAAGGTACCAGCTGATTTAGCTGCCTTGTGAACTGCAAGGCACGGGAATTCCTACACGACAGCCCTTTGTATATGTACAGAAGCGTAGATATTTCCCTTTTTAGCCTTATAGCATGGCTATCTTAGGTCTCATACAAGTTCATTCTTGTGATTCTGGTCTAGTTTCAGCTGCCAAATGCCATTTCCAAGGCATTTGCATGCGTGGTGGAACCTCCTGCTGCAGGAAAACGTGGTGGTGCAGCACTCAACGGTTCCAGTGCCGCGTTTCCTATTGCCCTGGGATGCCCTTCTGGCCCTCGCGGGCACTGTGCTGGATAGGGCCTTGGGCCATTCGGAAGGATTGGGAGTTTTAAGGCAACCGAGAGCTTGATTATTGTCAACTGACTTGCATGTGTAAGCACATGGCTTAAAAATGAACCAGAACTCAAAGCCCTTCTTGTAGGCTTGATGCCATTGTCCAGTCTCCATTGAATGAACTGGGGTATGCAGATGGAGCACTGGTGGTACTCATAGTTGCTTGGTGCACCAAGCAAGGTGTCTAATAGGTGGCTGTGCTTGACAGTAGTTATTAAGCACCTCAAAATTTGAAAAACAGGACATTTAAAAATGTTTACAAATTTAGAAGAGCAACAGAACAAAAGCTTGACATCAGTTTGTGGTAAAACTAAATGTAGTACCTTAGTGGCAGTATCTGGTGAGACTGTGTATACCAATATATTTTTTTCTGAAATACTTGTTAAGTCCTACATTGTAAAACATGGTGAACTTAACTAGGTGTCAGGTACCAGAAAAATCATGCTGCTTATTTTCATTTGCTGTTGCGCGTTTTTGTTCTTTTTTTTTTTTTTTTTTCCTAAGGGGAGAATAAATTTGATTTGAAAAAAGAAAGAGGAGTCTTACAGAGGAAGTACAGACCTGATTACAGTCAGGACAAAGATGCTGAAAATGGTTTGAATTTACAGAAGTGAATTACAAACAAAATTTGAGGTAATGCGGATATAAATCTGGTTAAAATTATCCTTATGGCTGTACACATAACTAGAAAGATAGTCCATCCAAACCAGAATATTTGGATGTACAGAAGGTAGGATACTTCTCCCTAACGTAGGCCATTTGGTCAGCCTAAAGATACTCCAGGAAAACTTTGCTCTCATAATTGAATGATCCAAGTTACTAATTACTTTCCCATATTACCATGCGAATCTACTTGATTCTTTACCTACGTGTTGTTTTTCCCTGCATCTCAGCAGCTTCATCTTTTCATTCCAGTGTTTTGGTAATTCAGCAAAGATTACATGTACACCTGCTAAATTATCTTCCCTCTTCCCTATGCGTTATGATTTGGAGCTGTTCGGGAAATGCAGCACATCTCTCTTTGCCTTCGTTAAAGAAAACTTCCCAGCCAAGATTACTGTTAACTATTCCAGACATTTTCTTCAGTTACAACAGAAAACTTTTTTTTTTCTCTATTAATGCAAGCTGGGGGCAGGGATTAACAGGCATTGGGAAAATAAGGCTCCATTTTATATTCAGGTTTATAGTCAAGAACACATCAATGACTTCTTAATGAATGGGTGAGCAATTGCCAGTGTACAGTGTGCTGATACCTTGTTAAGTATCAGCTATCCATCTTTCAAAGAAAACCTCATGATAATTGATAGCCACCTTTTTTATTTATAATCACTAATAATGTTTAATCAATCTAGTCAGCAGTGTGTATAGAAGGTGATAATCTGTATTAATTGATTACAAAATGAAACCTTAATATTTAGTAAATGTGACAGTGATTACCAGAAATAAAAACAAACATTTCTGTAAAACAACATTTCTTCCCAAATGTTATCATCAGTTATTGAGTGATGCTAAAGGTATTCAGCCCTTTTACCTTATCTTTCCTGGGGTTTACCATGCTTTATTCTTCTCCATTTGTAGCTAAAGGGAAATTGTCTCCTGCAGGTTTCTGGGTGGAGAGGAGGGTGAGATTGGGATGGGAAAGAAGGGAAAAGGAGCTTATAGAATAATCGAGACAGTGTTTTGGTTCTGTCTCGTCCTTCAGGGTGCTGCCCCGCTTTCCCCATCCTGAGGCCTAGGGGCCTCTTTGCCACAGAGCACGGAGCCACCCCTTGTGCCCAGAGGTTTAAAAGCGTCCCGCCTATGGAAGGTTTCCTTGTTACTTGTTTTCCTAGGTGTGGGATGAAACCTGGTAACATGTAGATAGTAGCAGATGATTGATTTATTAATTAGCTGTCTAGTATGAAATAGCAGGAGGAGCGTGGTGCTGCTGCACAAGCCCATGAAAGAAATTTATTGGGCTGTGGAGGCAACCGAGTCTTTGAGTAGAATGGAATGTGCTCCTCAGAGAGTGCTAAGGACTGTGGCTTTTTATTTATTTATTTATTTATTTAGTGTTTGTGAAGGAGCTCATGAACAGCAAAAGGGTTGTGCTTGTACCTCGCGGGCACTGCTGCTGTGGCGGCACAATCTGCAGTGCCAGCGAGGCCTCTCCCACGTGGTGGTTTGTGCTCGGCTGTCTCAGAAGAGGAGCGTGGTGGTGGCTTCTGAAGGAGCCAGCAAGGATGTGGATTTTGGTGATCTAAAACATAAAGAAAAGGAGACACTTTGAATTCAAAGCCATTACGTGACTGTCATAGCTGGTCAGACCTCATGTTGGCTGTTTTCCAGGCCCTACAGAAATTCTGTTTGAAAAGAAGCAAATTTGATAGGAAACCTTAAATACTGGGCCCACAATGTAAACAAACATCTCAGTCCGTTGGTAGAGCTCCCCTCCTGTTTCTTATGAGTGAAATACTCCACCAGTTTTCTTCAGCTCTTCCCTCCAGTGTATTTTTTGGTGGGCATGACTATGCAAAATGCAAGAGCAAAGGCCAGCAAGAATCAAAAATAAAATAATATAAAATAAAATCATGACAGGGTGACGTGAAGTGCAGGAGGGCAGCAGAGCATGGGCTCTTGGGTTGTAATGTCTTTTTTGACAAGTGTGGTTCCCCTGGGGCAGCAAAGCAAGTTCATCTGCATCTACCAACTGCTTCAAGGTGCGTGTTATGAGGAAGGAAGGAAGGACAAGGAGAAAAATGTGCCCTTCTTTGGAAATATGTGATGCTGTTTCGGTGCCGCTTGACTCAGGGATCATAAGTGCTTTAAAGATCTCGTTAATGATAATAAGCTAATATATTGAAAACTAACGGCCTTATATCTCCATTGAATGGAAGGGTTGTTGTACTTGATTTCTTTAGTGCAGTTGTAAGCTCGCTTGGGTAATGACCTTTCTTATGTGGTTTGTAAAGCGCTGTGTTTACTGATGGTATTCTACAAATTGCCGTAAAAATACGGGGGGTAATGTAGTGGCACTTACCTCATCTAATCTTTTTCTCTTCCCAGCGTAATAAAATGATACAATTATAATTGAAGAAGATACTAGGCTAATGTAGTCTAATGCTGTTGTTTTCAAGGAATTAGAAGCCATTTATCAGATATTTAGAGTAAAATGCCTCTTTTAATTCTTTGAAAATCGAGATGACAAAGTTTGGTTTGAAAAAATCTGCTTTTATGTACCTATTAACTTAATTTTGAGGATGTTTAAACACATATAGTTGGTATGTCCAAAGAAAGCGGTAAAATTTTAGGCACATTTTCTTTAAAAGCTGTGTCATAGTTGAGTTTGCTTCAGATATTTCTAAACATAGGAACCAAAATTTGGTTGATTCCAATTAAATAAATAGAAAATACATATTTTTTAACTTGATCCAGGTTCAGTCATGTATTAAAAGATGCTTGAGTATACATGGCAGAAAGGAAAGGAGAGATTTTTCCTGTTTTGAAATTTGGATGTTAGTTTTTGCGGTGTTTTCTGCAATATTCAGTGTTTTTATGGCTTCAAATTGTAGACTCAGTTGATTAGATGATAAATTTAGTTTTCATTGGAAGGAGGGGAGGCTGTGTTCAGCTTTGCTGATCCAGAGAAAAGCTGGAAAATGCTTCAGAGGAGCCCCGATTCACTTTATTCTTTGAGTGCCTTGATTTTGAGGACTGCAACCTGTGCCTTTTAAAAGATGGAGTTTGCGATGCACAGAGTAGCACATATCGAACAGGGAGCAATATTGAATGTCGGCTGCCGTTCTGTAGTAATGAATCCGCTTATGAATGGCTGTGGCAAGTTTAAAGGTTATTATCTCATGTTTGTTTACTTTGTAAAGATAAGATTTCAGAGAAAATCGAAGGGCACTGTCTGGAATTCTCAGTCACTGCAGTTCCATGGAGAATATTGATCAGTTCCTAGAGGTTGCAGGGGACTCATTATCTCCCTGCTCGTTGTAGGCTGCTGATGAAATCTCCAATATTTAAGCTTTGTGATTCTTTTATTGTTGTTTTGGCAGTTTGTCAAAATTAAATGGCTTAACCAAATCAATATGCTGTCTTGCTCGTTAACATCTGCATTTCACATGTCCAGATTTTTGTTGTTGTTGTTTTGAACATATTCAGAGTGGATTGAGCCACAATGATGACAGAAGGAGCCTTGGCCTCCAAAACTCTTAGCCTCTAAGGAAATTTTCTGGAAAATAAACTCTTCACTCAATTCTGCTGTCACAGTCTCCACCAAAATCAGTGATAATGGCACACGTGCCCGTGGGTAAGAATCTGCTGCTAAGGGATAGACACAGCACTGAACTTCATGAAATTCACTTAATTTAGAACAATAATTAGTGATATTCAGCAATGTTTAGCAGTGAGACAAATAACTGCATAGTTAAGAATAAATGAATAACTTCCTTTTTGTTGTGATGGCCTCTGTTTCCATTGGGTGACTATGTTCTTCTCACTGACTAAAGTTGTGGTGGTATGTGGCTTTAGATACATGTTTATCATTAACTAAAATAACACAGCTGTTAAGAAAAGGTTTATTGCCATGCCTGTTCTGCACGCTAAGCACATTCTGCGTGCATGTCAAACAAAATGCCAATTTAATAGGCTCCCTCCGAGCTTCCAAAGGAGTGATGATGAAAGTTTGGCAAGTTCACTTGTGCAGCTCTGTATAAAATCTGCAAGGCCATTATCTACCAGACACTTGCAATATGCATAATGCCAATGGTGTTTTTACATTCTTAGGAGTCTAATAAGCTACACGCGTCAAAACTGTAAAGTTGAATTATCTTAAGTGTGTGTAAATATGGCAATACAGATCTTTTCTCTTATTCATGTGGAACTGTTCCTGATCATAATAATTAAAAAATAAACAACATCAGAAATATTTAAATACAGCACAAGTATTTTAACATTTCACTGCTGTAGAGTGGGGTGGGAAAGGGAGGAGGGTTTGGAAATTCCTCCTGTGAGCGGCTGGGGCTCGGAGCAGCAGGACTCAGAGGCTTGCTGCCCGTGGCAGCTCGGCTGTGTGCTGTAGGTGTCTACTTTCGGTTTGAATCCAGTGACTTCTGGAACTAGCAAAATCTAACGTGGATTTAGTCATCAGTTGTTCTATTTCTTAAAAAAAAAAAAAAAAAATTAAAATTAAGACTCATTAATTTGATCTATTTGTTTTGATCAGAAATGTAAAGGAAAGCAAATAAAAGGCTTGTTGCAGACGCATCTGTCTACATCCTTACCTGACACCTCAGTAATACACTTAGCAGGTTGGCAAGTTCAGGCTGTCAGAGAGAGCATGCAGTGGTGAAAAGCCGTGTTTGTCCCAGAGTAGTTGGGGCACTGTAAATGGCCAGGATAGTGCTCTAACCTTGTTTCTGCTGTCCCTTTACTTCTAGCTTCATTCAGCTCTCCGGTCTCTGCAGCCACAGTTGCACAGGAGCTCTGTAGCCTTCCACAAAACAAAACTTTCCTTCTTCCAGGCAACGTCTAAAGTACTTAATAATACACTTTGTAATTTCCCTTTTTACCTCACATCAGATGACAGCTTGAAGAGCTAGGGCTGAGGGAAAGGCAAATTCAGGCTAACATTTTTCACAGAATCTATTTTGGGCATCAGCTTTGGGTGCCAGGCTTCAGAGAGCAACTTTGGCTTAAAGAGAAATCGTGCGCTCTGACCTCGCGCTCACTCAGGTTTGAACTGCGGGACTCAGCACCCCTGTCAGGCTTAAAATGTTTCAGACAGAGTGACTCTTTTTGATAAACTGGACTTACGTGATTTGCCAGAGGTCAGATGAACCCACCCGGATCCAGAAAAGGAAAAGAGTTGTCCGAATGCCCAGTTTTATGCTTTGCTTTCAAGACTGACTTCTCCAGCCTCTTGGAAAATCTTGTCTTTAATGACAAGCCAGGAAGTCTTTTCAGCAGACCTGAACTAAACATTTATACCTTCACACCTCCCTTTAATGCCTTCCTGATTAATAGTAACTTTAAATCATGTTTTCCAAAGTTGAGTTTTGCTGCCTTCTGTTTTCGCCTTATCCAGGTTAATATTTGAAAGATAAAAAGTGAATTATGGAGTGTGTTTTCTAGCCACAGTGTCATATTTATGCTGATGTATCTCAAGTGTAAGCAGTTAATTTTTTCTGTCATAAGTGAGGAATAACTCGATCAGGATTACTGGGTGCAGAGGATAGCTCATGCACTTCCACGTTGATCTCTGATCAGATAACGGGCCAGCAAAGTTGCAATTCCAGCAAAAAAAGAGCTGTGTTACTCTCAAAGGGAAAAGTGGCCTACTGATGTTTCAAATGTAAGTCTTCCACACATACAAACCCGCTTTTCTCTGCATATAATGCTGCTTCTGCTAGCAATTAGGAATTAGCTGCCTCCTGACCCTCCTGGAGATTAATGATCTTGGTCTACCTGGGTGCAGCAGCCAAGTGATGCAAAACTTCTCCCTTTCCCCAGTTCTGATCTCTCATCCCTGCCCTCAATGTTACCAGCATTTCTATGCTTATTGTCAAGTTTTTCTTTTACAGTCCACTAATATGACTCGGGCACAGTTGCCTTTCTGTTCCCATGGGACTAAAATCTCTGCTCCTGATAAATTGGAGCTGAAAATTAGTGGGACTGGAGCTGGACTGTACAGGAAGAAGAAACTCCATGTTACTGAACTTAGCCAAGTTGGGTTGACAGTGTCCTGTTAAGGCCATGGTGTAGAACAAGACCTTCCTTAACCAGCTGCAGGAAGCTTGCGCTGCCCTGTAGTGTTTTGCAGCTTTAAAATCTTTGTACTAGTTAGCTAATGTTTTTTTCTGTGTCATAGGAATGATAAGCAGACCTGGCCTGGGAAGTAGGGATATTTTTGGGGAAAAAAAAATCAAGATTAAAAGAAAAAAAAAGCATTTTTATACTTGCTTAAGTAATGGGTATCTGACTGTACATGGTGTTGTAAGCTTGAATTTTGACAGCTGTAACAGTCAAGTACAGTTCTGTTATTGTAGTCTGAAAACATCAAATGCGGGTGCCTTTAGTTACCTGGCAGCTTTCTGGTGTTTTGATGAAGAAGCCAGTTGTTTGCTCTGCTTGCTGCAGGAGCAGAGAGCTGATGTCTTAGCAGAGAGAAAAAATACCTGGAAGAAATACTGGATGGAAAAATACTTGAGGTATTTCTGTATGTGGTAGCGAGTGTCTGAGGTCAGTATGGTGCAGGCGGTCGGCTGGTCTGAGGTTGGCTGTGATGTTTTTCTGCTAAGAAATAACTTTTTGTGAAGCCCTTTAATCACATCACCCCTTGGTAGCAACAAGTTTTCTGTAGAGAAAGGCTTAAAAAGATGAAAGATTTAAGGCTGCCTGTTAGAAGAACTTTCCCACCCAAGACATCTGCATACTTGCTGATGCCTATCGTATTGTGCACACGTTTCTACGCCACTTTTACATTAACATCAGACGTTTTCCATTTTCACCAGTGTTGTAGTTGCAAGGTTATAGACAGCAACTTGTGCATTGGCATAGAGATATTCCTCTCAACCAGACTTTGATAGGACAAACACATAATTTTATCTGGGAAGATCTCCTCTGCAGAAGATTGTGATTCATCTCTTTGTGTTCAGCTAAGCCAGGCAGTCAGCAGGAAGCTGCTGAGCTGCAGAAACATTTCTGCATAAGCTTTCAGCTCCAAAAAATACTTTGCTGCTTCTTGATTTGGTGTATTGTTGCTCTTAGTCATCAGAGCCCAGTGTCTCACCGCACCACTGCCATGTGTGTAAGAGCACAGCTTACTTCTGTAAGCCAAAAAGTAGGGTTTGTTTAAGAGCTGGGGGAGTCATTAGTGATTCTTACCAGCTCAACTGCAAAGTTTCATAAAGTAGCATCCATTTCTTTTGAAAACTCTTTCCCTTGCTTATGCTTCTCCCCTGTTGGCCTACAGTGAAAGCAGCTATTGAAGAAGCCAAGGATTTTTTTCCCCGGCAGCCTGATGCATGTCCAAGGAGGAGACAATCTGTTCAGCAGGGGAAACAGGCTACCAAAAGCTTATGGGGGTTCTGTGCGTGGTGACTTCTTCAGCCAGCGGCACTGAAGGTTGTCTTCCCACATTTCAGCTGAGGAAAGCTGAAGAATAAGTGGATTTGTGCTTGTGCATTTAGAGATGGCCTATGGGGAACCTGAGGTAAAAAATAAAATACAATTGCTGGGAGGGTCATGTAATCTCTCCGTGGGTCAGTGTACAGTGACTGTAGGCCCCAGGATTTTCGTTTCAATGCAAGGTGGGACCTGATAACACGTTACAATATCGTATGGACCTGGGTTCCATCAGCACAGACATAGCTGTGCTGTTTACTGCCCTGCTTTCTCTTGCTAGTTAAGAAATGTGTCAACTGTATCACTATTTGAGAGTGATAGGTGCTGTAGATGGTCTCTGTTTCATCAGTAGATAGAACTACCAGCTCCTTTGGATGGTCCGGAGATGTTTATTAATGTAATATCTAAATTAGTCCTCTGTAGAGATTATGAAAAATTGTTTTTACGGCATGGACTTCATCAGAAGTGAATGTCTTTGCAGGGTTGATGTCACTTGAGGATGAGGGACGTTCTGCTGCTTCACTTGTCCTCTCACACCAGTTAAAGCACCTCGTGTGGTGCAGAGGAACTCGGATACCAGGCCGGTCATTAATGGCCACGTGACGATATCGAGCCAAGTTTTGGGATAAAGATGTTGGGTGGCTCAATTCTCTTTAACTTCTGATCGATACAGCTCATCCTGAGCACATCTTGGGCTCGGCAGGCTGTGAATCAGGGCTTGATGCTGGTCTTTTATGGTCCTCGCTGGAAGGAAGGATATGGGAGTATGGTATCTGGTTGGGTGTAGTCGTAGGCTGCCCTGATCTCAGACACTCTGCAGTGAGAGAAGCAGCAACAAACCTTCACAGGCTGTAGGATCTCCAAATGTAGGCTCTGGCAGGAGTGCCACAAGTTGGTCGCTAAATTTCCAAGCAAATCATTGACCCTAGGGTTTTACCTAGTAACAGGGAACGCTTGAAATGTAGCATTTCACGTTGGTATGCCTGACACGGGGACCTTCTCAGGATTTATGTTCTGCTTCAAGTTTCTGTTATTTCAGTGGCGAGCCTGAAAAGCCAACATTTTATAGGCAGAGAGCGGACACCTGCTCCACATCTGTCCCTCTGTTATCTCACTTCCAAAGCTCTTTTAATGTTGTTACTGTTATTTATACATCTTGTGTGCTCTATGCCAAAAAGATTATGGGTCTCGCTTGTAATTTTAGGAGACAAAAAGATAGAGAGAAATCTCCTGTGATTGCTTTGCTAATGTTAGTTGTGGCTTGTGAAGGTATTGCTTGTACTGCAGAGCATCCTCCAGCCTCAGGTGGCTGGTTTGTTTTGCCTTCTTTCCTGAGCTCTACAACCATGTTCCTATTCTGCTGGAGCATCAAAGGGGCAGATGGGCAATCCTGTGTCCTCGTAGGGTCTGTGTTAGCTGCAATATATGAAACAAATGTATTTTTGGCCTTCTCTTTCTCATCTCTTACAGTAGCTTTAAAATTAGGGAAAAAAGGCAACATGTTCAGGGAATTCATTAAAGTTTTCTTGCCAAATGTTTAATGAAAATATCACAGATTCAAACAATTATCTTTGGCTTCCTAAGTGTATCTTGAAATTTAACTTTAGAAGTGATTTTGTCCAGTTCCATTGCTTTGTAATCCACAATCCAGTTGAAAATATAGAAGCATTTACCTGTGTGGAAAGCCCCCATTCACTGACTTTGTGGCAGCTCATAAAAAGTGATGCAAACTGCTGTCACGTTTTCTAAATCGAATCTCTTAAGACTTTAGTTCCTCTGCAGTTCTCTGTGACTGACCTTAGCCCTGGGCATCTACTGGGTGTTTGATGGGTGTTTAATGCACCTGAAAGATGTGTAAAACTGAGCTGTGTAGAGGTGCTTGTGTTTGCAGAAAAGATGCTCTGCAAGTAACTGCTCTGTTTTGTGACAGTAGTTTTTTGGGCAGACATAAATCCAGTGAATGCAGTGCAAGACAGAATCCATTGAATTAATTCTGACCTAAAATATTATTTGGTAAAGCATGGATGCTCAAGTAGATAAATAAGAAATGATAAGGTAAAATAAGTGGTACTTTAATGTAATTCTTTGCAGCAATGTCTTCAGTTAACTAGGATATGTAACCTGTACTTCATAATTAAGAAACAATGAAGCTTAAGGTAGTGTTCTCTTGTCCATTGGGTTTTGTATGGCGAGTATGTCTCAAAGTTGTGATTTTCCATAGAAAATGATTCTCGATTTACCATTGCCAGGATTTTTAAAAAGAAAAAAAAAAAGAATAGAAGCATCATGCAATTGACTTCTTGTACATCAGTTTGCCATGTGGATGAAAAGATTGCCAGTCAGCCATGTGGGAAGTATTTTTAAAATGTTTTGGGGTTTGAAAACTTACAACTATGAGTGTTGCTTTTCAGATGTCTTTGAGTTGAAAACTAAAAGGTGGGACCTTATAGAAAGGCAGAGTGAGAGCAGTAGTGTGGTGGTATTTTTGTTAGTGTATGAAAACAGACACGAGACTGGAAATCTCATTATTCCAGTAGTTTCTGAATGTTAACGTTCATCAAACAATGTCTCTGAGAGGGACAGGAAAGAAAATTAAATGGGTGTTACAGTCCTCTGTTTCTGTCTCATGAAAGTGTAGCAGCCATGGAAAATCCAAATTTCTCGAAAAGAATGAATGTTTATTACAGAGAGCCTCTAGTATCTGAACAAAACAAACATCTGGTAGCCTGTATAAAGAAGGTTAATTAAACCGGTTCTTTCATGCTTATTTAAAGCTGTCAAGATGAGTTCAGCACTAACTTCCTAATCTTTTGAGAGCTGCTTCTTGTCTGCATGTGAAAACTAAAACAACAAAAAAAAGTTTGTTCTGATGAATTGTATTGATGTGGATAAAATAAACACTTGCTTCACTCACGTGTAGACAGATGTCTTGCTCAGGTATGTATGTCTTTACTGTGGTGGCTGTGACTTCCATTGCCTGCAGTGACCCAAACAACTTCTTCAGGACAAAATATCGTCTAACTGAAAAGACAGGAGCCAGGCTGAACAGGAAAAAATGAATTTTATGTGCCTGTCAGTCCTACCAAAACCTGTAGATATTCCAGGGCCAGGAGGGTAGTGTTCACTGGCTGCTATGGATGGATCTTCAAGGATGTCCCCTTTATCTGTCCGAAAAATTCTTTGTTCCAGTTCCTCATGGGTTATTTCCGATGGCTGTAAGTGAGGCAGTGGAGCATGGCATTGGCACCAGAGACTGCTCCAGTCTAACCACTGTGCCTGTGTGAAAAAGCTCTTGTCTGTTTTCCTGAATCATATATTCTAACACCTGGGTGAGTTAACTCTTTGTAATTATATGACAAGTAACACTAGTTTTCTTTTGTGGCAAGCAGTAGTCATTACAGAAATGAGTCATGGTACCAGGAATTCTGGCGCTTAACAGCTTTTCAAACATGAGACCTTACAAAGGGGAAAGAAAAAAGCCTGGTTCAGAATCTGAAAAAGGAGAGCAGTGCGTAAACAGTGATAAGTTAAACAAAAAATTAGGAAAGACAGGTTGGAAGATAAATGTAGGAAAGGTAGATGAATCACTGAGTTGATGGGAATGACAGACTCTGTGTCATAGCAAATGCCTGCTCTGTGGAACAAAAGAATTAACAAGGTAGTAAATAATTTAAACACATCTTATATAAGATTTAGTGTTTTGTCTTAAAGAAGGGTTTATTATGATTGCCATTATGAAATCTGCATGAAGGAGAGAGGGATTTTTGCCTAAACTTTGCCCAGTGCGTTAGTGCCCCAAGAGGGGATTTGATGGGGAAAAAATGCTTTTAATTTTGGAGTAAGAGTTTGACTCGTTCGTTGAAAAAAAAAAATGAATCTATGATAATAGCAAATTAAGCATACAGAGTATTTGACTTACTTAAAAAGTCAAAGAGAGAGGTCATCGAAACTGTGGGCAACAATAAATATTAGGATGCTATATCGTTAATTTTCCTACTGTAATTACTGGAGTCTTTGTTAAGAAGGAACTGCATGATAAGATCAGGCCTTGTAAAGCTCTGCAATAACTATTGGAGCCATTAGGATAGGCTACTGTTTACTGTTAGAGCATTATTAATATATATGAAAATATTGGTTGTTTCAAGGTGGCTGAATCTGCTAATTTGTATTTGCTGAGACTCGTGTTGCAAATTACCAAATTCTGTGAAAGCATAAACAAACAAGCCCAATCAGTCAAGATCACTTCATCTCAAAGAGAACTTTATTTAACAAGTCTGCTTAGTTTTAACTGGGTATGGTCCCAGATTTGAACCCTAGGTCTAAAATCCTCAGGAAAAGTTTGAATTGGAATTTGGACTTCACAGATTTGATTTTCTTAGTTATAGGGAAATATGGAAGAGTTTTCTGTGCTGCAGGTTTATTCGTGATAAGGTAGCAACCCTTTTATGTTAGGTGTTATATAAATGTGTGTCAAAGACCAGCATTACTTTTTATTGAGCTGCAAATAATGTGTGCAGTTTGGAGTCAGGTTTTTATGTGCTGAGAGCCACCAGCATGCTGGTCCCCAGGCTGAAGAGGCAACAGAGAATTTGGACAAGAAGAAGGTGTGAGCTTTCAACAAGGGGAAAACGTCACCAAAAAAATACTCTGCTGCCTTTTTCTTTGCTTCTCAGTTTTGCTGATTGAAATAGACTTTGTGCATGAGGCCTTCTCTTTATCAAGCAATTCCTGTAGCGTTCCTGTAATTTGGTGGTATGGTGAGAGAGCAGAATCCTGAGGAACCACAAGCCTCTCTAAGTGCTTAGAAGAGAAATCTTTCTGGTTGTCAGCAGCCGCATTTGATAACAAGAGAACAAGAGCATCCTTCATGAGGTAATAACCAGTATAAAGCTTTCCTGATCCTTGGTTTCTGGTGGGAACACGGGGATGGTTGGCATTTCATTTCAGGGAGTTGCTGTTTTATATTCCAGTCATCTGGAACTGGTCCTTAGTCACAGCTAGGAACGATTGCCTTCATAAGCAGGTTTTGTAAATACAGGTCCTAGCCAGTGTTTTGGACTGTTTTTTATTTTCTTTAAAGAACAGGTAAGAAGTGATGAGGCTGTATTTGGGATTTGAGAAAGAGAATTTTGCTTCTGATGTGGAATTTCTCTGTGGAGTTTGTTTTGAAAACCTCAGAATTCGGGTCTAATTTGTAGCAAAACCAAACATTACTCAGGAAAGATAGTAGTTGTCCGTGCAAATGAATCCAACTTTTAAACGAATCCAGGTTTGCTATTTTTTTCTATTTACTGTGGACTTTTCCCCAGTCTGGAATATGTCAATGAAATTTATGTAGTTATAGTGCTTTCTGTACTACGTCTGTGCAGCTAGTTAAGGTAGAGCTTTTTTTTTAGCGTAATGTTGATGGTATTAATAATGATATGTACAAATGAGGAAGCAGATGAGAGTTTTTAAAACATCAGATTAGAGTAATCACAATGTAAACATGTAATACACTGGAATAATCAAATGACTTTCCAGTCAGATGGATTTTTCTTGCTGATTGCGTTAACCTTTCTCCTGACTAAGTGGGGTAGCTGTGTGTTTGTCTCAGTTTTATTCTTTTATGGTCCTACATGATTCATGTGACTGCATCAGTAGACAAGGGAAGACCAGCCAGTGTCATCTACCTGGACTTCGGTAAGGCCTTTGACACGCTCCTATATGACATCCTTACTGCTACATTGTAGAGATACGGATTTGGAGTGTGGACCAGTCAGTGGGTAAGGCATTGGCTTGAAGGCTGCATCCAGAGAGTGGTGGTCAGTGGCTCTGTGTCCAGGTGGCGGCCGGTGACCAGTGGTGTCCCTCAGGGGTCTGTCTGTCTTGCAGCTGGTGCTGTGTAATACCTATATCGATGACAGACAGTGGGATCGAGTGCACCCTCAGCACATTTGCAGATGACACCAAGCTGAGTGGTGCAGTTGGTACAACAAAAGGAAGGGATGCCATCCAAAGGGACCTGGGCAAGCTGGAGAAGAGGGTCCATGTGAACCTAATGCGGTTCAACGAGTCCAAATGCAAGGTGCTGCACCTGGGTCAGGGCAATCCTGAACATGAACACAGACCGGGAGAAGAACTCACTGAGAGCAGCCCTGCAGAGAAGGACTTGGGGGTTCTGGTGGACAAAAAGCCTGACAAGAGCCAGCAGTGTGTGCTTGCAGCCCAGAAGGCCAACTGCATCCTGGGCTGCATCACCAGAGGAGTGGCCAGCAGGGGAGGGAGGTGACTGTCCCTCTCTGCTCTGCCCTTGTGAGGCCCCACCTGGAGTCCTGCATCCAGGTCTGGGGCCCCCAGCACAAGAAGGATGTGGGGCTGTTAGAGAAGGTCCAGATGAGGGCCACAAAGATGATTGGAGGCTGGAGCACCTCTCCTATGAAGAGAGGCTGAGAGACCTGGGAATGTTCAGCCTGGGGAAGAGAAGGCTTCAGGGAGATCTCACTGAGGCCTTTCACTACTTAAAGGGGGCATAAGAAAAGATGGAGAGTGACTTTTTACATGGGCAGATTTTAAACTGAAAGAGGGGGGATATGAATTAGATGTTAGTAGGAAATTCTTCACTCAGAGGGTGGTGAGGCCCTGGAACAGGTTGCCCAGAGAAGCTGTGGGTGCCCCATCCCTGGAGGCGTTTAAGGCCGGGTTGGATGGGGCCCTGGGCAACCTGATCTAGTGGGTGGCACCCCTGCCCGTGGTGTTGGAACTAGATGGCCTTTAAGGTCCTTTTCAACCCTAGCCATTCTATGATGATATGATGATTTCTTGTCAACTTTCTTACTTAGAAGCCAGCAATTTTTGGTGTTACTCCTTTACAGGCTTTGATCTCTTTTTACAACAGCAGTTGGAACTATTTTTTGTACTGTCTTTTCAGGTAATTTTTTTTTTTTTTGGTAAAAGATAGATGGAAAAATGTTGCTGGTTTTACATTTATCACTTGTGGTATAGTTAGCAGGAAGTGAGATGGGTACTATCGGTTTGTATCACGCTTGAATTTTTTCCTCAGCTTTCGGTTGTATGTTGTAGTCTCATATTCAACTATTAAAGAGTAGAAAATAATTTCAAGCTTTTTAACATAACCCTTGTCTTCACTAGAAGGAGAAAGGAAAAAATCTTCTGCACTCTTAGAACTGAATAGAGAATTTTCAGCCCACCATGTTAATTTTTTCCAATGTTTGCTTTTTAATCCTCGGTGAATGTCTGAATCAGAGTTTAGTGATGGGGAAAACTTCCTGTATGCATGCTATTAGAGATAAATGATATTTCTGCTGCTGGAAAGTAGGTAGGTATTCAGTAGCTTGTTAAAAACTGACATTTCCTCTGCCACATAGATTTGGTTGGTTTGTTTAACAGAACACTTAAGTGAATTTTTATGTGTTGGGATTTTCTCCAACATTGAAGACAATTTTGTTCAGTTGGATTTTCAAACGTTTAAAAATTGGAATAAGAAAAGCTGCACTGTTTAGGACCCTGGCTAAGGTTTTAAACAGAGGAACAACTCGTAGTGTTCGTTATTAAAATTAATTAATTGCTACTAGTGGGCAGTAGGGCTGAGTTACTGTTGCAGTGAGACCAATAACTTAGAAAATTTTGAGTCCTTTATCTTTAGACTTCAGTTAGAGCTTTGCACAAGAGAAGTTTGATTATTTCACTTAAAAATGTTTTTCTTTACTTAAAAGGGCATGGAAGAGCATCTCACTCATGGATTTTTAAATGCTTTCGATGTTTCCACGGCTATATCTTTGGTAGGAATTTGGTTTAATGGCAGATAAAAAAATCTTTACTATTTGATACCTGCTTAATGGTGAAATACATGCCATTAATTTGATCTCAGTCTGTTTTCTGTTGCACAGATGTTCACATTACAAAATCATTATTGTCTACTCGTAATCAGCACTCCTATTGGAAAAGCCAGTATAGGAATGGGGAACTAAATGGGTGTCTGAAGTCTCATCTTATTCTAGAGACAGTCTTTCCAAATGAGCAATAAAGGAGGCTGTGTGAGGAAACACATCTTTGGTGTGTCTGATACGTCTGTTCTACAGCTAAAGGGAATACTTCAGCCTGACCGTTCACTCACTCAGCACCAAGCCTTTCTGTACTGAATAATTATTTTTAATGAATAGCACGGGGAGTTAAATCCTTATGACTTAGTTATTTCTCAAGTGAACTGAAAGTCTGTTTCCATAGTGAATATGAAATCATAATTTGCAATAAGAGTTCGGAGTAATGTAGTTGTGCAAACCTTTATTATGGTCAGATGAAATTTGGCCAAACTTTTCAGAAAGATTTCGATTAGATTATGTGAAAATAAAACTAAGGAGTTTCTCCTGACCTTTGGCTGAAATTGAAATGAATATGCACAATGACTACCCTAAGTTTTAATGCATTTAGGTACACATGTATTCTTTTTTTTTTTTTTTTTCCAAGTGAAGCTTGAAAAAAATGAATAAAATCAAAGATTTGCTGATTTCTTTGAGTTCTTTTCTCATCGTATAAGGCATAACACTCTTTGGTTTACTTGTAAAATTGTGAAATGAACATGGGTCCCTCAGGTAAAATTCTGGTCAGAGTGAAGTTATTAGCAAAATTCCCATTGAACGAGAGCAGAATTTCACTGAAACACAGAGCACTTGAAATCCAGTGTGAGGTTAAAAAATAACCCCAAAACCTAACTCGTATTTGAAAAAGTCTGTATGGTTCTCATGTACTTCATATCTTTATTAAAATAAAATGTGTTTATTTTTCTTCAGACTGACTCTCATTTCTTTAGACAGTATTGCTAAGTTAAATCAGAGCGAGTTTGTTAGTAGAAATTAATTGCTCACAGTGTTCGTAAAAACAATTAGTAACGTACTAGTAAACACTCCTCCAGTTTGATAACCTTTCTTTGCCAATTTACGTTTCCTTTGACAGTATATAATTGGTCTTTGACACAAAGTATTAAAAGTGTTAATCCTAAATAGATGACGTGTTCATGTCATCCCCCTTCAAGTAACTGAATTTTGAAAAACAAAAGCCTTTTTTGTATGTAGTTTCAAAGTGACTGGGCAACTTACTTTTTTTGTTTTTAATTTGTGTTACTTGGTGACTCATAAAAGGAATTTTAAAACCAAAGTGGCAATGCTGTCTCCATCGCTTCCTCGCTTGGACAAAGGAAGATCTGATACTGTGTCTAAGCAAGGTTCTCAAGAAATGTAGCCCAGCATATTCAGCAAGACTGCAGCACTGAAGGAAATCCTTTGCAGCTTGTTCTTAAACTCTCCACTTAAACACTCCTTGGGGCTAACAGCAAGTAATGCAGCCCGTTTGTCTTGGAGAGGCAGGACTTCTGCCTGTACGACTTCTGGAGTCAATGCTACTTGTGAGAGACAAGCTCAGAGCTCGGGGAATCATTAATCCTTAGCACTTCTAAGAAGGAAAGAGGGCAATGTCATGCCCAACTGGGGCTGAACAACTGGTATAATTGTAATGTGCTCAGGGAAGGAGCCATTCTTTCCAAAATTGTCCAACAGATACCTGGACCAAACCTGAAGAGAGGCCTCTGTGAGACCATTAAGATGAGTAAAAGGAGCAAACCATTTCACACAGAGAGTGCTAGGGAGGACCTAGAGCTGAGAGGAGGCCCTGGCTCCATGACACCTTTCAAGAGAAAAAAGCTACTGCTGGGGGGGCAGAGAGAAAGTCCTATTGTATTATCCCTTGCTTTCTCAATGAAAGACTAGTTTCTCAGCTCAGAATAAGAAACAAGAGAGACTGTTGCTTTCTAGGTTGGTTCTTTTGTATTTTAATGAGAGTTATTTGCTTTTTTTTTTTTTTTAATAGACAGATTTCATTTCTCCTTGCTATGCAGAGACAGCAGACTGTCTCAGAAGCATTATCAGCAAATGAGGTTAGAAAGTATCCTCGTTACAGTTATTTCAGCTGCTCACTGCTCTTTGGGGAAGTAGCTCATACTGGGGGTTGTTCTGTAGTGCCTCAGTGAAAGGCATTTTCCTTGGTAGTATTTTGGCAGTTGCCTGTTACAAAGCATTGCAGCTTGGTCCTTTCTCCCCCTTCTTGCCTTACCTTCATCTCTGCTTCTCATTCTTCCATAATTTATGGGCAGATAGTGATAGAACACAGGGGAATGGTTTTGAACTAAAAGAGGGTTGACTTAGATGAGATGTTAGGAGGAAATTCTTTTCTCAGAGGGTGGCGAGGCACTGGAACAGCTTGCCCAGAAAAACTGTGGATGCCCCATCCCTGGAGGTGTTCAAGGCCAGGCTGGGTGGGGCTTTGAGCAACCTGGTCTAGTGGGTGGCATCCCTGCCCATGGCAGGGGGGCTGGAACTAGATCACCTTAAAAGCTCCCTTCCAACCCAAGCCATTCCTTGATAATTTATCTAAACAGCTTTCAACAAACCCAAAGAGATTGTACGCTTCAAAGCTGAGTTCTATTTCTTAACTCTCATACTTCTTGAGAGCTGTCAGAAGGTAGTTTTACATGTGGAGAGAGAATTGCTTGTTTCACCTCAGCAAGTATTTTTAGTTAAGCATTTTTCCTTTAGGCATTTTCACATGGTCTCTACTGGATCTTTAGTAACATACAGGCTAGTACATTTTGTTTTAAGTTGTTATTTGTAGTTTTGCTATAATTTGGAGATAGCCAGAGGCTGTACCTCCTGTAAGAAATATATTTTCATCTTCCTTAACATGAAGGAACTTGCTCTGTTAACTGCAGCTGACTTAATGTTGGGAGCTTAAGCACTAACCTGAAAGATGTCCATAGGACATTTAGTTTAAAACAACAAGGGTGTAATTCACAAGTCATATTTAAGTAGTAGCATCGTTTAAACCCAGTTAGCAACTGGTTTTAATAGACTTTGCTATTGCAACCTTGGTTATGACTTTCCTAGTTGATAAAATTATTTGTTTAAAATTCTTTTTTTATTCCCCACTTACTTTTGCTAAGAAGTGCTTAGTTATCATCTCTAAAAGCCTGATCAATCAGTTTGTTAAACATATGTGTACTAAGTTAGAGAGACTTTTTCTGTGTGCTGAAATTTATTTTTGGCCTTGGGTTAGGAGCAAAGAAGGCTGGCAAAGCAACTTTTGCATTTCAACTTCCTCCCAGCTCCTGTGTCTGGCAAATCACAGGGCTGTAAGAAGTACTTCTGCTTCTCGTTCATGTCCTGCTGGCACTACCTTCCCAGTGGATTGCTTCCCCCAGTGTGGCTGGAGTGGGCTGTGCGGCACAAGGCAGGCGGTCCCTGTGGGCTGCTGGTTCTGGTCAGGTGTGCAGGCACTCCTAGTCCTCAGGTGAAGCTCTGTCTGCCACAGTAGAGCTTGCTGTGTCTGACACCTCATGTCAGACAAGCTCGAGAAGAAAGAAAAGTATTTGCCCTTTCTTTTGACATGAGAATCCCCTTTTCCTCCAGTTTTCTGAAAATAACACATTAACATTTTATTTTTTTAATTAATTGTCACCTGTTAGTGGTGTCTGCAGTAATTTTGTTGTCATCCTCATGTCATAGGAACATTACAACATATATGTCTGCCTCTACCTACAAGCAGGCAGAAGCTCCCAAGCATGTGTTTTTTCCTGCTCCTGTATTGTGATGGTGGAAGATGCAGTACCTGTGAAATGGTTGGTAGCCATGGCCATCTTGATGATGGCTCATCCAAGATGTTAGTCAGGGAGCAAAGAACTACCCTCCCACCATATTAATTAATTTAAAAAGTTCACTTGTGTAATCTTACAACATGTATGTTAGTGTCGTTCCTTGTATGTTGTTTCTTATGGGAAAAATCTGTGGGGAAGCCTTCTCCTCTGAGATTTGGAGTTCTGCTCCCCATCTTCTCGGTTGTCCAACTGATAGGAATAAACTCAGAGATTTGAAGCTTACAAATACGTATTTTATACATACAAAGAAATGCATCAGATTTAACTTTAAATATCTAGTATACTCTCTCCAAATGTTTGGATGGATGCGTGTGTACATGGAAGAACAATGTCTTGGTAAATACCTACCTTACTATCTAAGATTTTAGAGTCATATTCTTAGAGCTAATTTATTTCTTAGTAATGAAAATTTTATCTGTTAGTGGAAGTATTTCTTGCAGTTGTTTTCCATGGAAGCTGTGCTAAACACCGTGCTTCCAAAAGTGAGAAGTGAACGTGTGTGCATGATACACATGTATAAACTATAAAACAAATGTCTGTAATCTAGCTACTGCTTTTTAGTAAATATTTGCTATTGTATGACTGTTTTCAGCTGCTTATCACTTGACGTATCTTTAACTTTGGGTCTGAAGTTCTCCATGCTGACTGTCTGCGTTCCAATGTGTTTTGTTTTAGTGGAAATGGCTGCGCAGTTTCCAATAACAGGATTAATAAAAAGCATATTTTGCATTTTTGAAAAGGAAATACACTGGTGAACTTTTCTTTAGAAGACTACAGTCCTCCCTGATTTAGACATTTGATGGGAATTTGGTTTTTGCTTCTTAACTTTCCAGTGCTATTAATATATACTAGTAAAACGTTTCTTGTCTCGCCTAGCTTACCCACATCGAACTGATGTAATGAGGAAGCCCCTAAGGAGATGCATGGTTCTCCTGTCAGAGCAGGGTCTGAAGTTGTTAAACAGGATTGAGGCCATATGTTGAGTACAAAGAGGAAAAGCACTATCAGACGTTCATATTTCATTTCTGAAGGCATTTTTATACTTGGATGTGAGCAAAAAAATCTGTAAAATGCTGTGTTGTGGAGTACTTGTAAGGAAAAGTGGATATGAGCAGGTCTGAGCTTCTGGGCTGCTGGACTCTGGGAATAGCGGGACTGGGGTTGCCCTGAATTCTGCTGCAGAACCTGTCAGTTAGATTAGCTTAATGCATGTCCCCAAAGTGACCGAGGACAACACAATCTTTTTTAGGAACTTGATTTGAAAATCTTAGTGATGTTCTCTGTACTGTGTCTTCAAGAGTATAGTCTGGGAATGAAACATTTAATCATGCTTTTGTCAGCACAAGGCTTATACGACTGTTATTTGAGGGTATCAGAGCCTATCTGTGGTTTCCAGTTTAGAAACTGGGAAGATAACATTTTAAATTTTGTTTATATCTCTTGATTGTGTGTGTATTGTTTTTAGTAGCATTTTTGAAAAGTGAAAAATGGTTTCTTAATATTGTGAAATCAACTAACTGCATTCATTTGCGTATGCAAGGATCTGTGAAGGGATAAAGGATAAAATTCTCTGCAGCTATGTACCTCTAGAATAATTTTTGTGAGGTTTTCTATTTCCATTTTATAGATTTTTAAATGAGTTAGAAATCTGAAGACTTAATGGACAGTATTAATCTACATAGCCATACTTAAGCAATCATTTGCCTTTTTTTTAAGAACTAATTAAGTTAATTCTGTTCAAATAGGTTTTATGAATAAACATAAGTTTACATAATGGTTTTCACCGTTTAAAAAAAGCCTGTACTGGTGCAGCAAACCTGCATGTGCTCACAGTCTCACTTTTTACCCCTCATGGGGTAAGATGCAGCACAGTACGTGTCGTGGCTGTCATGTGGGGGTTTGTCCAGGTATCAGGCGCCATACTGTGGGCTGTGCTCCACATCTGGGTGCACATCTCAGGGGTGGGTTTCAGAAACATCACGTCTCCTCTGGTGGTACCCCCGTGGGAGCTGCCAGGCATGAGCTATGCCGAGCTCAGCGAGGGACCAATTCTCACCTGAGTTTCTCACCTCACCAGAGGTTGTGCCTTGGTGCTGGGGAAGGCCTTGCTGGTGCTGCTAGCTCAGCCAGCCCTGGAGAAGCTGACCCCTATCTTTCAGGCAAAGCAGAGCCTCAGGGTCTAAAATAAGCCATCCGGTTATGGATGTGGTTAATGCATTCGCTGGTACAGAGATTTCATTAGAGAAGAAGGGAAGGATCGCGCCCTGAGGGATGCTGCGGTGCTGGTGAAAGTTGCTGGTATCAGTGTGGCCTCCACTGCCTAGGTGTGTCTGTCTTCAAATAACCGACTCCAGATCGTGTTCAGATTTAGGTATGGGATAAAGATTGGTTAAAGCTGTAGATTATTTAAGTAGCCAGAGTAGGATATGAAACATTGGAGTTCGTTTAAAAGCTCATTCATGAGACGAAATGTTCCTTTGTTTGCCAGGCTGAAAATTACAGTATCATTCACTTAATTTCTAGTAGCACCCTTCAAACTTCTGAGGCCCCTGATTTTGGTGAGAGAAAAAGGAGCACAGTCAAGGCACGGTGGTTTCAGAGAAGACCAGGGTAGGAAGGAGCCAGAGCCACTAAAATTAGATGGCACACCAAGGTGAGCCTCGGTGAAGACGCGTGAAGTGTGTATCTGAGTGGCTCACAGGCTTGAGGCCTTGGAGCTGAGGTGAATTTTTCAGCAGTGTTACTAGTAATGGGCTTTTAAAGTGTTGGAAGGGAAAGGAAATAACAGCAGTCCTGTGAAAGAGACCCCAAGAACCACCCCTGCCTTTATCGCTGAGTGAAAAAAGCAAGTCTTGGTATAAAGATTTTTTTGGGGAAGAAAATGAACTTGACTGCAATGAGCTGATGCAGGCAGTACAGTAATAATGATAGACTTTATAAAGCAAAGTGTATTTTATTAATGTGCTGCAAAGCACTCCGGAGATTCTCAGTTCCCAAATTAAGCTATAAAAGATAATAGAAGGGTTTATAAAGTTTCTGCACAGTGAATGATTTCATGGCAATGGCTTTGTTTGTTTTAATGATGTGAATGGAGGGCATTTGCCTGACATCTTCAGCATTCCCAAGGAGAAGAGCTAGGTCCAGGAGTAACATTTTGCATTTTACTGACATAATAAGGACCCTTTTACTGAAGCTGTATCCTGGTGCACTTTGTAGTTTGTGGGTTTTGAAGTTAAAAGCTTCAGTAAGGAAAGAGAACCAGAAGCTTACTATTGCTGTTACTCAGGCGGTTGCAGAAATAAATTCATTTGGATGGTAGTTGAGGACCAAGACTTTTTTTTGGCATCCATAATCTTAACATAGTTGTGCATGGACAGGACGACTTCTGTAAGTGGTGGTGTTTTGCTGACAAGCTCGCCTGAGGAGTTGAGAACCAGTATGGGAAGAGAGACTGAGCGGCCTCTGTCTTAGACCAGCCCTTTGCCTTTCCAAAACCAAGCATACGCAGACCTTCTTTGACTGTGCTGTGGCCAAAGGGCACCCTGCATGCTGTCCCTGAGCGCGGAGGTGCGTGCTTTCTCCAGGGGCAGGGGATGAACAGAGAAGTTGTGCATTTTTCATCTGGCTAAATGGAATGACAGAGAAAAGTCTGACTTTTAGAAGTTAGATCTGAGCTACTGCTAATGTATTTTAGTTTGTGTGCAGCATGTTTGCTTCTTGATATTTTTTGTTAGGTATCCTCCTTTGCCTCCCTTCCATTCATTTTCATGGTTAAATTGAATTATTAATCTCAGCAGAACTACCTGCAAAAGTACTGCATTGTGTTATTTTGAGGTTAATATTTTTAGTGTAAATTAGTTTCCTCTTGAAGCAGAAAAATATCTGCATTAATGCCATGAGGTGCTCTAAAAGAGCATATATTGCAGGCACAATGTGCGTGCAGGGCTTTATATAAAGATGCACAGGCACAAGTGCATACACAAATACCCAAACAATTTTCAGAGATGCTTTGTATAGCTCTTACAATGCTGTTATGTCATTGAAAGTTGCTGTAATATAAAGAGGTTGTAAGAAGGCTTCTCTGTGAACTGGGAGAAGGTATGGAGTTTTATTCACTAACAGTTAGAAAATCACTTTTTCTTTTCCTGAAGTCACCACATATCAGACTGTTTATAGGCTTTGAAAAGAAAGATTTTTTCAGACTGTGAAGGTATATATGGTGTTATTTGCTTTTTTTGTTTTAGCAGATTCGTCTGTTGTTTGAACGAAGGATTAAAATAAAGTGAAGAAACTCAATCCCCTTCTTCCTTACAGGGGTGGAGGCTTCATCCAGCTGTGAGCTCTTCTGGCTTCTCTATAAAATGCTCGTGCATTGCCCAACTGCCTTCATGTGTTTCAATTAAAACTTGGCATTGTCAGATCAGATTTGTTGTAAGTGCAGTTTGGTGGTTTATATTATGCAGCTGAGTAATGGAAGGCAGAGCATATGTGTGCAAAAAAGGCATCTAGTTGGAAGCTGGAGCTGAACTGCATTCAGTTTCTGCCAGTGCTGCTTTTAAGTTTGTGCTATTTTAATAGTTTCCCAAAGTGACAGCGTTACTGAAAGAAAATAGCCCTCTGAGCTGGCATTTTTGATGTTTGCTTATGGCCACAAGGTAAATTTGGTTTGGTTATTTGTTAAAAATCCACATAGTTCTGTCTGCAAATGCATATTGGATGTTTTTCCTCGTCTGTTCCGTGTGTTTTTAATAAATAATAAAAAGGCCCAGGGCTTTTTTTGAGCTCCTGTATGTAAAATAAGTTTAGAGCTTCAGTCTTGCCACAAAGTCTGAATTATAAAATGGTTCTGTTTTGATGTATAACGTGATTTAACAGGAGCAAAACCTTTGACATTTTGTTGGTAATTAAGTTTTAAAATTGTGAAGATGTACGTGCTTGAAAATGACCTATCACAAATTCCAAAATGTGTAGTGAATTAGCATGCTAGGGTTTGTTTGTTTGTTTTTGTTTTTGCTAGGGAACAGATTTTGTATGCTACTTCAGTTAGTTTTTCTTGCATGTTGTTTAAAAATGAAGAAAAACACTAACAGAGCCAAAAGCATGAGTGTTAAGCCAGAAGGGGTGAGAAAAGTCAGAAAAATGCCTAGGTAAATCAGGGTTAGTCTTGCTTGCTTATGCATACCAGCTCACAACTTACTCCTTCAAGAAAAAACAAAAGGGGAGCTGGAGGGGGGACTGAAGAGAACGAGTAATTCTCCCATTTTGTTAAAGGAAGATAGCTGTGCACAATTCTGCTGGATATCGTCCTCTCAGTGACCATAGTGTGGCATTGCTGTTTGTCCCATTCTGGAAGATGGGGCAGGAGAGGAGGGCAGGACAGTGATTCCTGGGGCATGGGGCATATATGACTTTGGGCTGGAGGTGGGAAAATTCAGTTAAGCCTGCACATCGCTGCTGAGCAGGGGATGCCTGTATAAAGACCTGGCTCTGCCTGTGGGATCTGGGACCACCATCCTACCTCAGAAGAGTTTTCTTACACATGGGTGTTGCCTTGCATCAGCGGTGGAAAGAAAGTACCGCATACCTCTACAAAAGTGATCGTTGTTGTTTGCAGGATCAGCGTTCAACCCCCAAAGATTTTGCGTTTGAAAAGAATGTGAAGTGCGGATATTTAATTTGATGATAATTAACTTTGAACAGTGTACCCAAGCATTTGGCGCATTCTGAAGTGCTTTAAAATCAAGGTTCCAGTTGGTTTCTTAGAAATTTTGTAGTTAACCCAGTTTCTGCTCTTGATGCATGACTGACTGGGTAACATATGATGAACTGCGTTATATAAGATGCTCAGATTGTTGATCCAAAATTCTAGATATTTAACTCTTCTGAGATCCTAGCGTTTCTTGTTTTATTTTTGTCCTGTTTTCTCTCTTTAGTATTTGAAGTGTTGATATGAAGCCCTTTTCTGCCAATGCTGTTAGCAGAAAGAACATACATACACCCATCTGCCTGTTCCTTGGGCATGAGAATGGGTTGCGCTGTCAAAAGCTTTAGCTATGTGGTGTAGTTTAATACAGGTGGGATTTCTCCTGCTTTCCCTTCTGTTTTCTTTAAATAGGTGTGTGTCTTGCTGTGGGATATAGTGGAATAAGAATCATCAGGGTTATTGGCTCCAGCTGCCTCCTCAGCAGAAAACTGCAGTTTATTTGGATGAGCTTTGCTGTCTCTTGAATATTTTGAGAGGAAGACAGTCTCTTCCCGTCCTTGCATCTTTCCAGCCCAAATGTTTGGCTCTTTATTATGCTTTATTAATAAGTTCACTGCTTTTTCTCAGCTATAGGGCTGTGATGCAGGAGGCAGATGCCCCTATTTGAAAGCATTCCCTGATCCTGGAAGCTGAATTATCAAAGGCACAACGTCAGACTTTCATTATGTTTTCCACCTGTTTAAAAAGAAGAAGAAAAAAGGTATTCTTTGCTTTTATGGTAAGACTGATGATAAGTTCGCCTCTGGAAAATACGAAGCTATAACTCCGTGGCTGAGGAAGACGGTGTTCATGTGCAGAGATCATCGTTTTCTTCTGAAACGAGATTGAAGCATTTCTGGTTGTAACTGTGAATGTTTAATAACGTTTCATAATTATCTATAAACTACATAGGTGTTGGCCCTTCCTATAGGAATCTGTGTCTATTGGCACAGGGTAGG
This sequence comes from Anser anser, assembly GCF_964211835.1. Taxonomy (NCBI): domain Eukaryota; kingdom Metazoa; phylum Chordata; class Aves; order Anseriformes; family Anatidae; genus Anser; species Anser anser. Next base: position 56,139,264 of record NC_139721.1, read on the forward strand.
GGTGGGAGAAGACTGACAGGTAGGCTTGAAGGACCACACATGTAATCTTGTGGGTATTGGAAAGTAACCATTGTGTTCTGGTGCTTAAATGGACAACGGGAAACAAGGCGAGAGGTCAGATTTCCCTGAAGGGGTGGGTAGTGCCAGGAGAGCAGGTGAATGGGATGTTTGCCGGAGAGAAACTAAACAGCCTGTCCTTAATGCAAATACCAATTTTTGAGCTGTTTTGTCAAAAACCTTAGAGTGTATTTTGCTTTCAATTAATTAGTTAATGGAGGTGCTGTCCATGTTGCATTGCTAACAAGCTGCTTTAGTTGCATACAGTTACAGCACCTCAGCTGCATCCAAATAATGGCACATGAGCATAGCAAGAAGGGTTTTAAAATATGACAAAGGTATATTAAAATACATTTGTTAATAAAAATATTAGTAAAAAAGATGAGATGCTTTCTGAATTACAGCTGAAGCAAGAGATTTGAAATGCCTGTTCGCCTCCTTATGTCAGTACTAAACGAGAACTTCCTGACTAGAGGAATTATTCAGATTTAACTGATAACAACATTAGTTCCCATGCCTTTATGCTGTATGTTTATGTAAAAAGCTGTCCTTCAAGGACAAGAAAAAAAATAACCTCTTTGCTTTTGTTTGTTAAGTAATGAGGGATTTGAACTGAATCCGTGTTGTTCTCTGGAAAATGAGATTTAGTTGATCACCGGAGGATACTGCTTCCCAACTGTGTTCTCCGCTTGCATTTTGTGTTATTTTATGGGTTGTTTTCCAACAGATTTTTTAAAGAAGGACAGTCTTAAAGGAGACTGTCTTGTTAGTAGTGCCTGGAAATAAAAAAATTGCTGGCCTATTACTTAGTAAAAAGAGTTTCTTTGGGGTGATTTTACAACACTAATGGGATTGTTTTGGGCTTGCAGAATGATATATTCACTCAAGTGCAAAATCAAATTAATCAAAATACTGCTTTAGCTTTTTCTCTCTATTTTATTAGTAAACACACCTGTTACCTAAGCGTTTTGTAGCTCCTTAATCCACAGGTAGAAGTTGCAGCCTCTTTACTGATGGGATCAGAGCCTAGAGAGATCAGGTAACACGTCCTAAAAAACAAAGGCAAATCTCCCAAGCCCAAAAAAAAAAAAAAAAAGAGAGAGATGCTAAACCATTATTTTCTTCCTTTCCTCATTTCCAGGCTGAAAGTTGGCGTAAAGTTGTATTGCTGTAACTAAGAGCTACTGAGGCAACTGCTTAAGCCCCACTGAGCGTGGGGTTTAGAAGGAAACGTGTTTCTGTGCTGAAGGAGTGCAGGAGTATCGTATAGATGAATTGATGTGGCCTGGCATGGGCAAAAGCACCATGGACTCGAGTGAAACTTTTACCTGGATATGAGTTTACAATACAGGCTTCACATTAATCTGGTTGTTCCCTAGAATCGTTCAGGGGATAAAATTCAAGTAGATGCCCAGGAAAGCAAAGTGTCTGGAAACCATGTTACTGGTTTGGGTCTCAGGGTTGTTGCATTGAGTTCGGATCTCCGTTGTAGCGTGATGGTGATGATACGGGTTAACCTCGCTGGTTTTCCTGGCCACAGGGCAAACGGGAGACCTGGTCTTAACAGGTGCAAACAGGAGTCTGAATCTCCGTTGCCATATGCAGATTGTTGTAGCTTAGTGTGAAAATCAAAACTGGTAGAATATGGAGCAGCAGGCTGCAGAATTTTTCAGTTTTCTAACACATGGTGGAGTTCGGCAGGGGAAGGTTTAGATATTTCTTACAACAAGAATCCTTTCTGGATATAGTCACACTTTTTTGTTTGATCATTTATTTTCTATGGTACTGAAGGTAAAACGGATTGATCTGTGCGGTATGTGATCTAAATAGGCCGTCTGAAGCACAAAAGCTTCCTTCTGTTAGAAGAGGCCTACAGCTGGGAGCGCCCTGTGTGCCTGGTGCCTGTCCCCGCTTTCTTTAAACTGGGGTTGCCCTCTCTGGATAGCTTCTTTATGCATCTGGGCTGCTAAGATGCTGTAAGTAAACCAGATGAATTCTTGTGGCATGGTTTCCTTTGCGGGAAACCAGAGCTGGCTGTGTGTAGTAGTGTGTGTGAAGGCGTAGTGGGCCTTTCTCCTACGTTCCTTGCACTCCTGCTCCCACCAGATGGACTTCGATAGCACTGACTGATACAGCCTTCCAGAAAGCTACAAAACTCTTATCAGTGCTTCTTCAATTAATATGATGACAGTCTACGCTAATTAAGTTGTAAAGTTCATGTTTTGTTCTTTAGCAGAAGAGGATTTTCTCTGGTCGTGGTCCAAGTGCCCAGCGTGCGATACCCCTCTGAGGTGGCAGAGCACCCTCGCTCCCCAGCGGAGCATGCAGCAGATCCAAGTGCTGTAAGGGCAGTAGTTTTATTCTCCAGCAGCTTCCTTGCTCCTTGAGTCTCTTCACCATCAGTTTATTTTCCATTGCAGTTAGCAGGCTTTCAGTGCTCTCTTCTGCATTTGCCAAAATGTGCTTTTTCATTCATACCAAGTGTTTTGACAGAAGCTGGAATAGTTTCTGATGACTCCTCCTATTAAGCTCTGAATTTTCAGCTTCCCATGGGTAGCTGTTTCCACAGTCCCCGGCCATGTCTTAAGGGAGGGCCGCACCGTTCTGTGTCCATACGCTGCTTGACAATTTCATGTGGGAGATGCTGTCTTCTGCACTTTCCTTCCAGAGCAATCAGAGTACAGATGTTTCTGCTTTCAAAAACTTAAGTGCAGCTTGGCCTAGATTCCTGCAGTCTGATTTTTATGCACAAAATTGGTGCCTGTGTATGGATCTTCATGCATGTATGTGTGTATTAGGATTTTGGGAGGTGTTGGCTTTGGCTGTGTACCCCTTCCCTGGGGGGTGCAGCGCCCTGTCCCCAAAGGGGCTGTCGATGAAGAGAGGAAGGGTGCCCCCAGGTCTCTGAGGGATGGGCATGGTTGGCGTGGGCTGACAGGTATCGTCTGCTGCAGGAAAAAACACCGTGCTCTCCTGAGATGTTTCCTCTGTGCTTGCACGTCCTGCGTGGCACAGCAGAATTAAACGGGTGACATCCTTATCCTGCTGCCACTGCGTACCTGGGTGCTCAGGCTCAGCACCTGTGACTATAGTAGCTGTGGATGCAACTGGGTGTTGCATCCCTGGAGTATCATCCTGGTATCATCCCTGGAGTCACTTCCTTCTCTTTTATTGTTTCATCTGCTGACAGAAATCCTCTCCTCTCCTAACATTGCTCTTTTATTTAACTCTGTGCTGTCAGCCAAATGAGCAGATATATTAAGGCAAATATACTGCACCACCACCCCACCACGGCATGTACACATGTAATTCTAAGCACATAAACCCTTTTTTTTTTTTTTTTAAACACAAATGAGTATGGTTCACTAAGGTATTAAGACCTGTTCATCTGCATGTTTTACTTTGTTATATACACTGTATTTGGTTTGAGCTGCATTTAGAAGAGATTGCTGGGAAAGCGTCAGAGAAAGGGGACAAAAGTAAATAACACAAGGCAAAACAGGCTGTAAAAGAGAGAAAAAAAATGAAGGAAAAACAATTGGGCGTCTTGAAGGCTTGAGGTGTGCACCATCCGCCGGGTTTCTGGCAAACTGCTCCTTTCTGATACAAGTCACAGGGACACACGGCAAAAAATTCTGCTCTTATCCAGTCTCCTCAGTGTAATTTATACTTTTACCAGCCTTCTGCAAATTCAAAACCAATGCCACGTTGCTTTGGAAAAAGATTAATTGAGGCTGGATTCTGCTCTTACTACCTCTTCATTATTTTGGCAAATAAAATTCAGAGCTCAGGTTTTTCTCTAACTGTTGAGGTTCATAGGGCAGCATGATTAATGATTTCTCTTGACAACTTCTGGTAATTATAGTTTTATTAAGGTCCAAAAATAAACAATGCAATCTTCTCATTTGCCCTGCATAACACAGCTTGTACAATTTCTCCCAATAATTATCTCATCCAAACCCAATAGCTTGTCACGGAGATTTTAGTAAACTTTTCCACTGGGGTTTTACTGCATTCTGTCAGCAGAGCTATAGGAAAATGTATGGCTCCTTAGTTTGTTCACAGAGATAGAAAATAGAGGACTCAAATTAATTATTTCAGTTAAGAAGATTAATGGAAGGAAATATGGCATGCTCCTTTGTGTTATCAGTTATTTATAGGATTTGTCCAAGTGAAATACTCCTTGCTATCTGATTACCAGAGGCTATTTGCCTTGGCATGAAGCTACTAAACAGACTGATTTTATATCATTGCTTCGTTCCAAAAAGAAGTAAACAAACAAGAGGAGGAGTTGGAGGAGGAGAAATGTCTTTGCTGAAACATTTATTCTTTTTCTTTTAAACTAGACCTTGCCTGTAGTGTTTTTTGCAGTGTATGCTGGCATTGACATTGGGGATACATCTTGCTTTCTAGACCATTTTCTAACAGGCTAGAAAAAAAGATGCTTCGTGATGGCAATGTGCCCTCTTCTCAAGACCCATTTCCTGCTTCAGCTAATGCAGAAGGACCACAACTTGCTTTGATCGTCCTCACGTTTGCTGCAAGTCAGGGAGTTCTGTAACAAAAAGGAAGGAAAAAACTTGGACACTGTTCCTGAACAAGCTGAAGCATATCTGAAAGAATCTGTAGGAATAGAAATATGTATGACATAACATTGAAACTAACTTTGTCAGTCACTGCAGTTCACTAAAAAAGTGAAATACAGCAGCTGTTTAAAATGTCACAAGGAAGCTGTACAAATATTGAAGATAGAAAGTGAAAACAAATGATGTATATGTGTGTGTGAGAAAGATGTGATTAGATAAACATATTTTAAACATCTGGTTTTCAGTTTGATTTGTGTATGTTCTCCTGTGAAAGTCGCCTTGAGTTTTCTAAGTGGTCTTTGAGTTATGAAGCACAGTATTTCCCAAGAACCAGGATTCACTTAGCACTGGTGCAGTGTTATCTTAGAGGGAAGACAAATTATAGATAGAAGTAAATAAAATAAATGAAGATCTCACAGTAAAACACAGACCTTACCATCTAAGAAAGAGTAGGTATAACTGGTAAATATTAATATCTAGTTTAGAAGTCTCTATAAGAAGCAAAACCAAAGCCTGGAAAACTCTGGCTGACTCCAGTAGGGGATGGAGAGGTAACCTATATGTGTGCACACATGCTTCATTTTAAACTGAATTAGCAAACTTTTAAAGATTTTTTATTTTTTTTTCTTACAAATGCTGTTTTGTAAATACAGAATGTTGGATTTATTAATTATTTTTTTCCAGCCAGAAACTTCTTAAATCTCCCTCCAAGTCGATGCTGTCTTAAAATGTAGGAGGTGCAGGCCTTATTACTTCAGCAAAGTGTAGAAGCATCCGGATGGTTCAGAGCTCGTCCTGGCTCCAGGTGTCCTGCTTTTATCCTCGGGTCTGGAGGCACGCTGGGCTCTGCTGCTGAGCTGGGGCTCTGCTGCCAGCCCTGCAGGTGTTCGGCACCCACCGCCTGCAGGGCCCACGCTGGGAGCAGCGCCGGAGTCTCGCTGCCCTTTTGCGCTTCCTTAACCTGAAAGCTAAAAGCTCGAGCAGTGAATCCTCCCTCCCTTGCTGAAGTTAAATTAAGCCACAGCTGTCCTTGAGGACGTCCTGTGCCAAGGGCAACCACTGGAGATGCTCCTCGTGGCTGTAGCCCTTCTGCCAATGCATCCAGCGAATTCTTGCTGCGTGTGGGAACCAACAGCACGTGGCCAAAGAGACAGGCTGTACTTAGGGAAAGGAAACGGGAACAAAAATAAAAAAAAGAGCTGCAGTGTTTACATTTTGGTCAATGTCTCTGAGTTGTTCAATATGTTACAGAGATACCAGTCTTGGAAAAAATGCTATTTTGCTGCTTCTTTGCATGCAAGTTCCTTGAGGCTTGGTCCTAACTAATGATTGTACAACACTTCATAAAATGTAGATATTATTGGAGGATTTAATGACACTCCCTGGCTGCTGCTTTTCTCTCTCAGATTCTTATTTAAAATTGCCCTTTAATACTGAATCTTCAAATATTTAGAAAAGAGCAATAACAGGTCGGCTAGCTAAACATACCATGAGAACCTATAACTCACATCGTGTGTTAAATAGTCAAAATATTTTGTTTGCAATTTGTGTGAGGTTTAGGTGGTGGCGTCTTTCCCAGGACTATATCTGAGAAAAGTAGAGAGGATGAAAAGAAAAGGGTTTGATTTTTCTCAGGCATTCAATCATGTAAGTGCATAGTAGCTGAAAATCTTTCTAGAACAGCCACGTATTTATAAAACACAATGTTTTGCTTTGGTTTCCTTCAGAGACTCATATAATACTGCAGTGGGTGACTGAAAGCAGAAGTAGAAGCCGAGTTCCCATTGCAATTGGGAAAGAGGTAACAGATGGAGCAAAGAGAAAATATCTAGTCTTTGTCTTCTAGATTTTCTCTTTGCCATCTGATCAGTTTAATGGGACGTGTTCCCCTTGAGGTCTCCGCAGGTTGTGGAGACTGTAATAGTTACACTGAAGATTGCACACTGTTGTAGTGCTGTCAGCACTGCTTACTTTCCTCTCTCCTTTCCAGAAGAGTATTTTCAGGCACTGTTCCTGTGAGAGGGTTCATTTAATGTTTCTGCACCACCCCGCAATACAAGGATCAAGGCTTCGATGAGGCTGGCTGAGCCATGCTGAACGGTGTCACCAAAGGTCCTGGCCCGTGGTGTGCATGCAGACATACCAGTCTGCTAGGAAACAAGCACAAACCTCTGCATAAACATCAGTTCCACTTGAATGGGAAAAATTCTGAATAATGTAGAGTACAGTAGAGTAGTTATATTAGAGTAGTCATATCCTTACGTGCTGTTAAAAGTGGAATTTGCCATTTTCCCGATGTGCTGTGGTATCAGGTGCTCTGCTTTGTCTTCTTCATCTTGGGAATACTGGAAATTTGAGAGACTTGACATTGTTGTGCAAATGTGACTGACTGGCTGGTGAAAGGTCTACCTGTTGAAAACACTCACTAAATCACCCGCTTAGCTGTAGTGTGAAGCAGTTTCTCAGAGCCCAACCGGGTTTTGAGTTATGGAAAGGCAGAGGAAGCTCTGAGCACTGCACAGGCTTCCCCCCTACTCATGTCCTGCCAGAGCAGCGTCTCTGGAGCACAGTTTGTCTGCCAGGGGAGAAGAGTGCTTTTGCAGCGACAGAAAATGCTCCTTTAGGGCAATCATCAGATATCAGTCTCTTTTTTTTTTAATTTGGGGCCTTAAGGGAGGGCTTAAATGTGATGCTTCAGTGCCTTTCAAATTTCAAGGTCTGAATGAACTCTGGAAGAGTTTCAGTGTCCTGTAATGTTACAATCGCGTGCTTTCTGCCTCCAGAAACAGCAGTTGCTGAACGTGCCAGCATTGTAGGGTTTCTGCGCCACTGCTGGCTTCTTAACAAGTTTAGCAGAGGCGTTGAAGATGTGGAAAATAATTTTTCTTCTAACAAAAAGTTAATTTTCAGGAAAGTGGATGTATTTTATTCTCTTCAGAATCAGAAGTATATCTAATACACAGATACAGTTATTTAGTAGCAATGAGAGATTTTCCCTGGTTGCTAAGGTATTGGTGTGCGTTCCTTGAGAATCTTTAGGATGGGGAGAGACATCAAAATGCTGAAAATAGAATGCATCAAAATTGTGGAATTATAAACCAAAAGCTGTACGGCTGGAAATGTGAATGCAAATACGGAGCTATTCTTATAAATAAAAAAGAAACTCAGACCTCTAGAGAAACAGCTTGGGAAATGAGTGCAGCATCAATCTGTAGTCATTATAGGATAGTTAGCACACTGTGAAGAGCCAAGAGGAATTCGTGCTACGGTGTATGTATATTATACTTGTTCAGTACTATGTACTTTAGGATAAAATGAGCTCGTATTAAATCGTTATTAGTTGTACAGAGCACTTTGAAGGGCTGAAATTGAGTAGTAGTAGCATTTTTAGCACTCTCTAAAATGTTATTCAGTTTTTTTGATAGGAAATGTAAAGTCTTTGTAGTTTTTTCTTTAAGTTGCACGTATTTTCCTGTTATATTGAGATGTTTAGGTAAGAAGTGGGGAAAATGTCTTGAAACTGATCTGTAACCTTACATGAGTTGAATGCAAGTTACTGGGTTCGAATATAATTGACTAATTAGTTAGTCCTGTGCTGTTTTTTGAGATAAACTTGTGGTTTTCAGAAATACTGGCTTCCTAAAATTGAAAAATGGTCGCAACGTTATTAGGATGGAAAATTCAACAAAGCAACTAGCTTTCATTCCGTATGTTCTGAAGGAAACTGCACTCATCAGGTGTCAAGCTCGCCTGATCGCAGCAGCACACCTGAGAACAGATCCTTTTTGTCTGTCAGGAAGGAGCCCTACGGAAGACCCTGAGGGCCAGCAGGCTGTGCACGCAGCGGCATGTGCAGAGCAGAAGGTGCTGCAAGGGGTGTGAGAGTCTCCTTTGCAGTTTTGGGCCATCTGAGATGTGCAGCCTTATGCTTCAGGGCACAGGGTGGCCGCTAGATGTTGCAGGTCAGGGTAGACCCTGAACTGGGGCTGCGGTGCGAGTGGCAGATCCTTGGCATCTGCTGAGCCACGGCTGTGCTGGGACTGGCGGTGGTCCTGGCACCCTCTGCTGCGGGCTGCTCCAGTCGATGGACCTCTGGTCTGATCCAGTCTTGCAGGCACTGGCTAGACTCCTTAGTTTAAATCCGTCAGTAGGTTATAATACCATCACTGACGTAGCTTTGACCTGCCCGTGCTACTGAATTAGGTGAGCCAAGCACTGCTACGGAGGAGGATGGCTGGGCAGTGAGAGAGTTCTTCTCCCAAGTCATCTTTTCTTTCTGTGAGCAAAACCATCCCTTTTTTCCTAAAATAATCTTTTCCTTAAATACATACCTGTCTGCTGCACTCCTTCACCCCGTAAATGTATCCTAGTTTTAACAAAGGTGGATATGTAGCAGCTCTGGTTTTCAAGGGCTTGCAGATAGCCATGCTCCGATGGAGAAGTAGTATCAGAACAACTTATCCACCTTTCCCTTGCATAGCCTGTGGGTATTTTTAACATTACTGAATCTGAGTTGTGTCATCTGCTTACAATTGAGATTTTAAACAATCAACAGCACAGACGTATAAACCCCAGACGTTTTTAACCTCAGAAGACAGAATGGCATGTACAGTGTCAGCATCCAGTGCTCCGTTTCCCTGCTCCAGAAAAGAAGGGAAGCAGCTATATGAAATGCTAATAATCTCGCTGTGGTTTTTGAATAGACTAGACTTGAGAGCCTTGAGTATTTTTCCTTTTCCCTTTTAACTGCAATTTTGTTATTGTATTGCTGCCCCCATCTCTGCTAAATATGGCTTTTGAAATGTAAATCACATCATGTTCTCAGAGATGCATATGACACCCTAGCACTGTTCCTCTTTGCACTTCAAAGAGCTGTGTGGTCACACTTTGCATCTCAGCAAAATCGCAATATTTGCCTTCTGAAGATCTCCTTTAATGTGTACAATCAATCCCTGATAATGTGTTTTGGGTTTTTGTTCCCTGGAGTCTGTTAATTTTAATGTTGCTACATGTCATCAGGAAACATAATCTCTTCTTTTTTAATTTCTCAGTGAGCGTGCCTGAGGGGAGACAAACACAAGAGAGGAGAGACAATTGAACATCACCATTGGCTGGGACCTGAAAAAATGGTGCTGGATGAACAGAGGATTAGAACTTAATTGTAAAAGGGAAATAAAGTCTTGCCGGGCTATTTTCTTCATTTCTGCATTCATCATGGCCCAGATTCTCTGGCTGGCTGGTTGATGGGACTGTCCAGCGCTTGCTGCTTGGCTTCAGTGCAGATCCCCTGTGCCTACAGACTGAAAGACCTGGGATCAGGTGGGAATTGGATGGTGCCAAAGCCAGGAATGGGAAGAGACATGGACTCTGACGAGCTAAGATGGAAGTGACTTGACAGCTTCAAGCTCAGCAGTTGTCTCCAGTAAGGACAGGTTAAGGTTGGAATCACAAGCTTCACTGGGAGAGCAGTATGCAGGAAGCTGGTTTTCAGGCCACAAATGCTTTCACAGGTAAGGACTTCTGCTCTAATTCTGCTAATTATTTTGGGACAGCTTGCTAGAGTTGCAAAAAAAATTGTGTAGCATCTTGTAGTACTTCCAGTTTAAATAAGATTTTAGAACATTTCACTTGAGAAACAGTTCAATACTTGTATTAATAGTGAATAGTATCTGTATTTCTTGCCCCCTGAAATGGTTGGTTATAAGCCTTGGGGAAGGCGTATCTCAGCTTTCCTCATTAAAGTACTCATCAACAGCTTAACAATGAGCGGCCTCCTGGGTCAGCTGGGCCTATTTGCATTGTATAAAATATAGTCTATTAAGTTGCTCTTATATTTAACATGGGAGTTTGGCGAGGGCGCAGGACGGACATTGTTTATGTCAGGAGGCTTCTCGGAAACACGGTAGCGTTGAGTTTTCTCCCTTCAAACAGAACACACCTCTGTGCAGGGCTTGCCAGATAACTTCTGCTTGGGCTCCCTCCCTTCCTCCCCACGTGGTCCAGTTGCAGCAGTACTTGATATGGCAAAACCAAAGGGTTTAACTGAACACCGTTTCAACTGATTCCAATGTATTTCCCCGTAGACGTGTTGAAAGTAATTTAGTAAGAGCAAGGATACGAAGGTGGTGGGCTTCCCTGAGAAAAGCTCCCTCTGGTGTGAACTCCGCTGGAATTCACTGGGCGCTTTGTGTCTGAACTGGTTTCTAATCCGAGAGTTGGAAGAAAGGAAATGGGGGTTAGAAGATGCTGCTGCCGTTTCCACACCTGCTGGCCAGCTGCGGCCCCGTAAGAAATGGATGGAAAATCAGCTGGATAGTTCTCTTGGTTTAGAGGGCCTAGGTAAGGGGTTAGTACCACAGTGAAAGTAACCAATGGGCGAGACATTTATTTTTCTGATGTAGATTTTTTGCCTTTAGAAGTTTGCTGGATTGGGGGTTGTATGTATGGGATGATCATTTTCTGTCTCAAGCTGCTTTCCTTTGGGCTCCTTGCTATTCTAGGAGGTCTTCCCAAGAGGGAACAACAAAACCGTTCGTGTTCCTGAGGGCAGGCTCCCCCTTTGCCCCATCTCACAGCAGATCCACCCTCACAGAGGCTGGTCCCACCCTTCTCACTGCAGCGGGATGGTCGCTGCACGGCCAGGTGCCTGCACTTGTGCCTCAGTTCAGCACGGTAGTGCACATCTGGAGGAAATCCCATCATGTCCCCCTTGCTGCGTTGTTTTTATTTACAACATGACTTCCGTGCGTGTGAGCGAGATGCCTCTTGGAGGAGAGCAAGTGGGAAGCTTTGCTCCAAATGTGCTCCAGTGCTGATGGGAGATGTGAAGTCAGGAACCACCGCAGGGCTCTCCTGCCTCTGCATGACATGCAGCATGCTCCCACAGCTCTCTGGTGTGGTGCTTGGATGGTCTGTGCATCTTCCTCCTCACCACTCTCTGCTAGCCCTTCTCCTCCTCCTGCCACTCCACTGGAAGTCTTCCTATTTGGATATCTGTTCCCTCCTTCTGTGGCTCTCCCCTCTGCTGAAAACGCTGTTACCTTCAGCACCTTTGTAATATGATATTATTTTCTTTCCAACTTCACCCTCTTCTGCCACAGCCTCAGCTCTCCCTTTGCTCCCAGAGGGTCGGCATTCTTGGCACGCGGATGAGACTGCTCAGGCAGCGGGGCGTCAGAGAGTCGCTGACCTCGTGACTGCTGCTGGGTGGAGGGGAATGGCAAAGAGGGCTGCATAAATTTCAGAAAAATGAAACCCGTGTGCCTGGAGGCCTGGGACAACAATCAAATTGTGGTGACAACCCAGCAGATTCCTACCCATTTTGGACACTTTAACAGCATGAGGGTTGTGCTCTCTCTCGTAAGGAGTTCTTTTATTCTTTTGGAGTTGCCCTCAGGTAAAGAAGTTAATAAACATTTTCAAATCTTGTTAGCTGTACTAAAGAATTATTAAACTTTCAGGCAAGTTGCACCATATGTTCAGGAGACATGCAAAAGAAATGGGCAGGGGACTTGTAAAGCAAACAGGCTGAATTGCCATTGCTTTTAGATGATAAGAAGGCAAGGACTTCTGTTTCTCCCAACTTGAATCAAATTGATATCCACTTTTTTTTCTTTTTTTGGAGGTCATTCTTTTTCCTTGGTAGATTTATATAACACATTCAGCAGCAAAAGTGGGTAGTTATGTTATTTCTTACAGAAACCCATAGGAGCGTGTTATGCCAATTTAAGAGTTGCAGCAGCATGTAATGGTAGGTGCGTATAGCTTCTCCTGTGATCCTTGCTATGTTCCTCCTTTTGTTGGCATGCTGGGTTAGCTGTAGAAGAAAACAGTAGTGGCTAGTAGCAGAGGGGGCATGACCGCATGCAGAAGCGAGCTAATTTGTACAGAAAAAGCTTTGATATCTGAAAGCAGTGCAGTGTCAACACTGAATCTAGCAATGCTAAGTGATTGCAGCTATTGGAACAACTGGGGTAATCATTTTCAATTTACAGCTGAACATAGTGCTGTTAAAAGAAGCCTTGGAGGACGATGCCTCTGCGAAGCCACCTTTGGAGTATTTCAAAATATTCCTTTCTACCTTACTAATAGCTGTGACCTGGGAAGGCTTACAGGTATGGCTAGGAGACACTTTGATCCCATCTGTACGCTGATGTTACTGGTACAGATGCCAAAGTTGCCATTTTTTGCAGATGGCTCTTGTTCCAAGACATATGCTGTATTTATCATGTATTACCAGACAACGGCGTATGGTAAAACCCCTTTAACTTTACTGGCCAAATACTAATTTCAGTAGATGATGCAAGTATAATAGATTCAGGATTACAGAATGTGGAAAAGGCAATGGGAAGGACATGCTCCTAGGCTTGATTAGGAAAGAGATGGTTGAGCCTATGATAGTAAAAGGCAATTCGAGTGATAGCAATCACAGGCAAGTGAGCTAATTCTTCAGAAGAGGAAAAAAGAGAACTTCAGAATACAAGCAATGGTATGCAAGAAAGTAGACTTAATTAACCTAATAGAACCGATAGGTAAGATTTCTTAGGAAACAAACCTAAGAAATTCAGGAAGGCTTACGATTTCTAAAGGAACTGTGCTTTTCTTGTCATAATAAAGGGTTTTAAAAGCACAAATAAAAGGTATCCCAGTAAGAAAGTGTGAGAGACAAAATTGCATGAACTAAAAAATGAGAAGGACTCATAAAGTGGAAACTAGATACGTAATCAAGATGAATACACAAGAACAGTAGAAGAATGCAAGGGCCAAATTGGATAGGCCAAAGCACGAAACAAAGTGCAGCTAGTAAAGGACATGGTAACAAGGAAACGTGCTATATTCTCACTAGTAATAAGAGGAAGACTGAGTTTCTGGACTATTTACTGAGAGGGAAAGGCAAAACTCATGATCTGATGTGTGCAGAGAGGACCAAGTAGTTAATGACTTCTTTTTGCATCCTTCTTTGCCAAAAAGGCAATCAGGTGCAATCAGGCAGCAAGGAAAGGAATAGTGCTTTGAGGCGGGTAGGAATTCTAAACAGAACAGGAATAGAACTGATTATAAACTAATTAGATAAGATAGGTATTTTAAAACAAGCTGCAGCTTATTAAATTATCTCTCCAGCATAGGGTGAAATAGCTGAAGCAATATCTGAGCAATTAGCAGTTACGCCGGAGAGCATTTGGAGGACAGTCTAGGTTCAAAAAAACTATGGAAGAGCAAACACTGCACCTACGTGTAAACTTCCCTGCGTCTTTCTTTTCCCCCTTCGGAGTAGACAGCTTAGCTTAAGTTCTTGGGGAAAAAATGTCAGAATAAAATTATTAACTGTTTTTTTTGTGTGTGTGTGTTTTTTGTTTTGTTTTTTAAACAAATAGCCTGTCGGTAATAATGCAATAAATGAATATGCATGATTTTTTTTCCAGAATATACCTTGTCAGTTGAGCCTAACTTCCCTCTGAGTAGGAAAAAAAAATGTACCTTCATTTTGGAAGGCTTTTCGCTCTTTCATAAACAAGGTGGCAATATGGGCTCCAAGGTGGGTACGCAGTTGGCTGAAAAAGCTGTTCTCAGAATAATTACTAGTGATTCATAGTCAAACTGGAAGGATATGTCAAGTGTGATTTTGCCCAGGATTGCCTGAAAATATTCAATATTTTAATTAACGACTTAGATGATAGAATCTGCATGCAAAATTTCCAGATGACACCAACTAGGGAGAGGATGTAAACTCTCTGAGCACAGGATTAGAATTCAAAATTAATGCGGTATATTGGAGAACTGATCTAAAATAAATACGATGCAGTTCATTAAGGACAAGTTCTCCATTGTGGTTGGGCAGGAATAATCAGCTGTGCAAATCAAAATGTAGAATAACTGGTGAGACAGCAGGTCTGCAGAAAACAGATGGGCAGTTGCAGGAGACCAGAAAATGGCTATGAATCAACAATACCACGTCATAAACATTATGCTAGAATATACGGACAGGAGTCTGTGTGTAAGACATGCAAAATAATTTTTCCACTCTACTTAGCACTCTACTTAGGCTGGTGTACTATTTCTGCTCTGAGCAGCACTCTTCGGGCCTGTTGGAAGCATCCAGCGAAAAGGAAAAAGAAGGCCAGAGGTCTAGACAACATGGCCCTTGAGAATTGAAAAAATGGTCTTTTTGAGAGTCGAGAAGTAATTCCCAAACTTTCTGAAGATGTTTTTTCCTAGGTTCCCACGAAGCAGAGGGGTTTTGTGCCGAGGCACGTCTGACGCACTGAGCTACATGGCAAGACGTGGCCGTAATAAGCAGTGCAGCGAAGGGCCCGCTTTGGTCTGGTGGTCAGAAGGACCGCTTCCCTTGCACACTTCATAGCTGCCGTGAAGGGTAACGCCTTCTACCTTGGTCTGACTTGGTGTTGTGCCAGTACTAGGGTACTGGTGGTGGGGATCAGGACAGCCAAGGTCCATTAAAAAAAATTAGCCACTTCCTTCACCAGTGCATGTTTCAAGTGCTGGTTTAATGGAGCAGAGCAATTCTGAAATCAGCTCTCCATCACTGGAGAATGTGTGGCACCGGGACGTCCAGAATGATCAAAGGATAAGGGGAATATTGTAGGGGGGATTAGGAATCGGTGTATGAAGCATCCTGACTTTACAGGGTCATCTTAGGTCCGTCAAGATTTTATTAGCTCTGTTTCAGCACAAGCTCTGACGGACCTGAGCTGACTCTTAGGCATTCCTGCCCTGTGACCCTCAGTACTGCTGGAAGAATTATTAGCTCAGGCACTATGGAAACTGGAATAAATAGTGTGAGGTTGCTCTGTGCAGTGGGCCCCTGCCCTTCCGCCTAGCACTGACTTTGTCACCTTCTGATCCTGTTCCATAGCTCCGTATCTTTTCCCTCATACCTGTCACCATGGAAGTGATTCTACCCTCAAATCTTTGAATAGTCCCTTGCAGCCTTATCTCAAGGTTGTTGTCGCCCAAGCTTGACCTTCATCAGTATCCAAAGAGGCAGAGTTACTCCCAAGAAGGGCTCTTCAGCTTGGCTATTACTTCACCAGGCCCTAATTCGGCAGAGAAACTGTGTTTGTTAGGATTTCCTCTTGGTCAGAGGAACGTGGCTTGAGGAGATCCCCTCGCCTCTGCTCTGTGTACCCCTGGCATTCAGGACTTCTGTTGTGTTTCCTGTCCTGGGTTTCATGCTTCCCTAACCTCTCTGTGCCTCTTCCTCCTCCAATGCACAAATTCCTTCTCCCTGTACTGAGACTCCTCCATCCCTCCCCTTCTGGGCCTCGTTTCTCTTCCAGATTCCCTACCCTTCTGGTAATCTTCCTACTTTTCAGTGCCTTCACCTTCCCTTGTTTCTGGACTTCTCCCATTTCCAGACCAACTCACAGCAACTCAGCTCCAGGCTTGTCTGAGAGCCTCTTCCCCTCTTCTCTAGACTTAACCCTTCTCCTCCTGCTCTGCCCTCCTCAGGGGTGTCTTTCCCCACCTTTCCCTGCTGCAGTGAGTTCTTCTGGTTTATGCGGGACGTTTCTTTGCATGATGTGAGAGCTTGCCACTTGGTTTGGCTCCTTTCCCCTTTAAGCTCCCCCTTTCTTAAGCTTGTTTTGCTTAACTCGAGTGTTTTGGGTGGAGATGTCTCTGGCCTGGGGATTATAGTTCCAGAATAGGGAGGCTCCTTGAAGGGATTACATGGGAGACCAGATAAATTGTTCCAGCAGATTGCGTATGCCTCAGTTGGCCATTATTCGTTCAGAGAATGAAAGAGTGAGGGAAGATGTGATAACCATTTAAATGGATATGGAAATTTTATGTAAGGAGGAAGGTAATAAAAACTGTTTTCCAGTTCTGCTGGGGATAGAGCAAGAAGTAACAGACAAGCTTACTGTGGTGGGGAGATTTAGGTTAGACGTTAGGAAAATCTTTCTAATGGTAAGGATAGTTAAGAACTGCAGCCGATTGCCTAGGGAGGTTGCAAAGTCTCCGTCACTGAAGGTTTTTAAGAACAAGTTAGACAAATATCTGTCAGGAATGGTTTATGTATAGTTGATCTTGCCCTGGGGCAGGGGAATGGACTTCATGAGAGTGCTTCCAGCCTTACTTTTCTGTCATTCTGTTATTGCTGCTTCCCTGGATAATAAATGTACATTTTATACATTAGTAATCCACCTGCACTACCCTATCTTCTCCATGTTTAAGTAGATTCTGTCGGAATAATTGATAAAGGATGGATTAAGTGTCTTATGTTTTTAAAGTCTACCCTTTCTTTTTGTTGGAGTGTTGTCCCATTGCCTTTGTTCTAGCCTACCCCAGCTTTCATTATAACTTTCTTTTTTAAACATCTTATTTTGTGAGGGCATGATATATATATCTGTATCAGAGCTACTAGTATAGAAACATTTGCACATTTTAGAAATACTGCATCCATTATTCTGTTTCACAGTATGCAAGTATTGCAAGAAAAGCTTTTTGCCACTCTTCGGTTGTAAACGTATTTAAAAGGTAATTGTTAAGAGTAATCAAAAGTGGGCCAAAGCCAAAGCAACCGCCATTTGAGGTTGTTTTCTTTATAATGAATAAAACTATGCATGATTTACTTGTCGTATGATAATAACTGGTGGATCTGATGCTGAAGGTAGGCTTATTCCTCCAAATTCTAATTGAGGCTCAATGTAAAACAGAAAAACAGGTTTGAAATGTCTTCTAATAAGTATATTAACATAATTAATATTAAAAGCAGTTGAAAACTCATTTATGCATTAACACAGGTATACCACATTGCTGCTGTCATTATTTGCATGATTTTCAATTACAGATAAACATTTCATTTAAAGAATACAACTTGAATATGTAGCAGAACATTCTCATTCCCCTCTGTTCTGATTTTGCTTTCAGCTGCCTCTTGAAGCTAGTCTGACCTTCCAAAATTCTCTGCATTTTTTTTGACAAATGCCTTCTTATTTTATGAATTTTCAAGGTTACTGTGTCACACGTGGACAGCTCTTTCTGTCTCTTAGTTCTGGGAGAAACAGATTGCATTTTGCAATGCCCCTTACTCAGCACATGGATAGTAACAGATCGTATTCCATTGTAGTCCCTTAGATGTTTTACTTAGAGTTTGCAGGGTTTTTTTCTGGGTACAGACAGTATTCTCAGCAAAAATACATGGAAGAAGATGCAACCTCAGCCTTGAAGAGTTTATCTAAATACATTACACTCAGTAGTGTTCAATGAAATTGTTTTCAGTATGGTAATGCACACCTTACAAGTCTCCTGTTCAGGGTTAAATGCTTTAGTAGAATTACTGGAGATTGAGAAACTGAAAATCAATTCAAGAATGGTGGTGCTAAATGAGAGAAATAGCTTTTGGTTACAACTTAGTTCTTCTGCTGTTCTTACAACAGGTGTTTGGAACAGCAGTGGTTTTTGCTTTAGGTCACTGTTCAGATCCATGAGGTTGGCTTTTAAGTTATGATCCCAAACTTTGTGTGAGTGAAAGAGTGTGTTTTGTTTATTTCCTTTCAACTAAAGAGAACAGTTATCTTCAAAGTCAGGTTGAAGGACTGTTTAATCTGTAACTGGACAGATACTGCCTTTACTTATTGAACTGTGGTAGTCCTTATGCGAACAGAGGGACATTTCACACAGGCCAAGGATTTCATATTTTAAATGCTTCTCCTTTCAAATTTTAATTTAACTGGAACAGAAGACCTCCTTGCCAGTTTGCTTGCTGTGGTGAAGTACTTCATACTTGCCTGCTTGGTAAGGGAAAGAATGGGGGAATTTGTGTGTCAGTCACTTTCAGGAGATGGCCTTGCTGCATGAAGCCACTGGGAGCTCAGTGAATGTAGAAGCAGAAAAAAGAAGAAAAGAAGCCAAGAGGACTCCAGAGGAAATGCAGTGCTGTGGCGTCCTGTGAAACACCTTGAGAGATACTGACCAAGGATCCTCTGCACACCTGGAATTCAGTCCCCTTATATTGCAGGCTACAGTTTCATGGAACACCATTCATATCAAGCTCCATCCTGAAATATTACTCAGATCTGGAAGGGTTTTCCTTCAATTTTTAATTAAATTTTCTTTACTATTTAAGTTAATTTAAATGCCATTAAAAATCCTTTAATTTTTCAGTGTAGGTGTAGTCTTGGCTATATGTGCATGGTCCATTTGTTCTTATGACAGTTAGTCCAGAGCCCAAATGAAAGCCTGTGAGGTGTGCAGACCAGAGTGAAAGCAAGTTCAAATTTTCAGAGACATTATGGCAATTGTGATTGTTAAAATTATTTAACGAAGTAGCGTACTGCTGGAAATGGCAAGCTCCTTCACAAAGTCATGGGTGAGAGCACTCCGACATTTTCGTGGAGGATGTTGAACCTAGATCTTCGTCTTTGATACTCATTTTTAGTAGATTATATTTGAAGCCAGAGCGTGCTGTTTATGAAGTTGATGCATCTTTGAAAATGTCCATCTGCCATTTCTCGTTTCTTAATAGTACATGTCACAGTGCCGTTGCATGAAACAACTTAATCAGCCAAATGGCCAATTCCAGACTGAATATGACAATAAATTGAACTGTAAATATGCTGCATTTCAGTATTTAATCATAATAAAACAGCAGACTTTTTCAATGAGGAAAATAAGCGTGTTGTCCCTTAAGTAAAAAGACAGAAAATCAGAGGTGAAAACTGACTCTTAAATTGGCAGTGTGTGTCAATTTAATTTAATTGAATCTTTCTGATTAATTTGGTAGCACTGGTTTGGTGGTTGTTTCATGTTTTTTTTGAAGAAAAGAGGGAGCAGGAACCGCGAGCTCTGCTCCTGGCTGGCTGCGGGCCTGTCGCCGCCGACAAGGCCGCGCGTGTGCTCTGAGCGCAGCAGCTCGCTGCCATCGCGTGAGACAGAAATCAAGCCCTTGGCTGCTGCTTTCCAAGGTGCCCAGAAGTCTAAAGTCGGAATGTTTACTTTATTTCTGACAGAATCGCTAAGTGTCCTCCGGCATCACGAAATCTGCCAGCATTGGCACTTTGTAGCCGCGGTGCGACCTGCGGTCGGTGGTTGATTCCCACCTGCTGCAGCTTGGCCACAGACACAAGATGAAGACATCCCCCAGCTCCACTGCTTAAAATTCAGCTTTGTATTGTTTTTTTCCCCTCTCTCTCTCCAAAAAAAGAAGGGGGGTCAAGGCAAAACTTCTCCAGGAGTGCCTGTCTCAGTGCGGAGCGCAGTCCTGCAGGGGGAGCCCAGCGCCGTGGGCTGGCCGTGGCCCTGGCTCACCGGGAGGAGGAGGAGGAGAAGGTCGCCAAAAGAGAAGGCTGGGCTGGCTTCCAGAGCCAGCAGGGACTGCAGGGGGGAACAGGCTGGAAATGCCTTTCATTGCAAACTTAAAAACAAACAAACCAACCAGCCTTCCCCCCCCCAAACAAAAACAAAAACAAAAAAACCCCGACATTAAGAGATGAAGCATAAAACCAAAGCTGATGTCAAACTATTGAAGGACTTCACTGAGTCCTTTTGGAGGCTGGGGAGGTACAGCGGAAACATGAACAAAACCTCCCTATTCACATAAATATGATGCAGGATGTTTCCAAGTACTCAGTGCCAGGCAGTGGTGTTTTGAGTGAACAATATGAGGCTAAGTTTTGAGTTTTGGTCTAATGGTTTGTTGTTGGTGGTTTTGTTGTTGTTGTTGTTTTGGTTTGGTTTTGTTTCTTTTATTTTTGTTTGTTTGCTAATGTCAAGGGGGCTGTTTGTTTGCCTAGAATATCAATTTTCTTTTACCGTAAAGCAAATAGTATGAACTAATGTTATGTTTCGTTGTTGTAAGCTGCAGCAGCGCCTTTACAAACCAGTCCTTGAAGAACAAGGGAGTCCAGGTAAACAGAGAAGAGAAAGTATTTAACATTGCAGGGTAAATGTAGTGAAAAGGCCTAAAAGCTATTGAGGAGAAGGTAATACCATATATAGTCAAATGTTACATTTACTTTTCTAATATTTAATTCCTTTTACTTTTTGAAAAAAAAAGAGGCCAGGATGTATGGCCATTAATTTACTTGCTAGATCTGTTTGTTTTGTTTGTTGTTCAGAGCAAAGCTTCTTGCTGGGTGGATGGAGTCCTTCCTGTGAGCCTTTCTATGAATGCCCAAGTTCTCGTGGCTCTATCAGCTGCATCTCCCCATCCTGGGGCTTGGCTTTCCTCGCTGAAGTACTTCTTGATGGAGCAATATAGATCCACCCAAGCATGCACCCCACGCTGCACCTCTCCCAGTTTTTTTCCCCAGGGACTGCCCAACCCCTGCTCCAAACCCTTTCCAGAGGGCTACTCCCACCCTCTTTAATTTCAGCTCAGCCCTCAGCAACAGTGAATAAGCAAAATGTGAAGTTTCTAGTAGGATTATTACTTGCTAATAGGGTGCAGCCTTCAAGGCATGCCGGCCTCTTACAAACACCAAAGATAATCTTTTCCCTGGAAGAGAATATGACACAATGCTCTGTATATACTCTGTATATCTGTAAAAGTGCTGCTCCTTTCTGAGACTGATCTCTTCCAAGGCACTGCTCAGGTAGGGCTTGGAAACTGCTGATTTCTGAACAGAGAGGGCTTTGGCTTTGACAATATCAGGAGCCCAGCAACGTGGGCTTCCAGTCCTTTCCTGTAGGCACCCCACTATAATTCGACTATGAAACTTACCCTATTAAACTTAACTTATGGAAAGCTTTTATGGCAAGCAAGGGGAAGGATTCCCAACCATGTTTGCATGTCCCCTTTGTATAACATGGATGCTCTCAGACCCCTTTGCTCAACCCTTGGAGAACCTCCCATTGGAGCTGGGAGCTCTATCCCTGATTTGAGTTTTTGTTGGGTCACCAGTCTGCACTACCTCCTCACCCAGCATTGCCACCAGTCTGTTCGTAAGATGTTTCATCCACCATACCCATACCTTTGCTGCTGTAATTTTACACTGTGTTAATGCTTTTTTGGTGGGAAAGTCACAGCTTATGAATTTTATTTTTTTAACATCTTACTCTAGTTCAAGCTGTAGGCCAAAGGAATCCCCTACAGATGATGTTTCTGTGGCACTAGTTGTGGATATTGAGTACCATAAAAAAAAAAAAAATTATAGATACATAAATAGGAGAATGGGTGTTATACAGTGAAGAACAGATTGAGCAATAGGTCTTTCATACATTGTGGGTTTTGATTTTATTTCTTAAATTTTTCTGTCCTATTGTGGGCTCTTCTGGAAAAAATTTGGTGTCCTTGGCTTTCTTGCTCTCTTTGCAGAAGGCACTCCCTTCTGATCTAAGGGCAAGAATAGAGAAAGCTTTGTTGAAGGAGTGGAGTTACAATTTTTAATGATGAAAACAGCCAAAAAGAATCCTGCTTTACAGCCAGCATCTCGGCAACATCTTCAATCCATGCCTCTGAGGATAAGCTTGCTTCTGTTGTCAGCGGGTAAAATGGCTTCATTCAGTGCCGTTTGACTGCTGACAACACTGCATGCCTGTGTGATGTAGGTGTATGTATGCTGAGGTGGTGGGAGGAGGATTACTCTGACCCAGGACAATGTAGTAACTTCAGAAAAGCCTGGAAGACTTGTTTGGATCTGAATTGTTCAAGAATTGTCTGTTTATCCTGGAGGCCTAGACTATACAAAACCAGTAATTTATACTGTCTGAAGATGAATTCACAGCCTGGCTCTGTATTCACTCAGTCCTTGATTTAAACGAAAAAATTGGAGTTTGTGTATGACTCTCTCTTTTCCCCCTTTCTGAGCTTTATTATACTTGATTTGTTTATCTCAAAAGAAATACTTTGTACAAATATCTGCTTCCAGTTGCTCAGGGCAAGAATTCGAAGAGACACATGACCTGCCACGACAATGCAAGAGTAAGTTTGGAAAAACTTCACTGTTCTTAACTCAGGATGTAGGTGGCATCTGTGAACTAAAGATACTTTTTTTTTTTTCCATAGTAAACGTAACTTTCGTGCCCAAACCAGTGCTGTTTATAGAAGATGTTGTAGAGTTTATGTGTAATGAAAGGAACAGGGGTAAGCTCCAACAATAAAGGCAACAAGTATGACTCTTGAAAATGTTTTTATTCGGTGCCTTCTCTAGTGTATATGTGGAAAAAGTGACATAGCATTGACTTAGTGGCTTTTGTGCAATCTCTCAAGTATGTTACTGTATCAAAAGCATTTTATTCTACTTTTTGATACAAACAAGTTAACGTTCTCTCACACATATGGCTCCTGCTGGTAACGTTCAGTGTTGCAATAACACCAAAGAGCCTTCAACGAAGATGAGAACCCTGCTGTGCTAAAACAGGGCAAGTCAGCCCATTTTGCAATCTGAAAATCATAAGGAAAAAAAAATAGCAAGATGGAAGCACAGAACAGTAGTTACTGCTGCCCTCAATTTACAGATAGACAACTAAGGCACAGAATGAAATATTTATGTGGAGTGATCTAGGAAGCTTGGCAGACCTGAGAACTAAAGCTACAGCTTCTGAATCTGAACCCAGTATGAAGGGTGAGATTATAACCACAAGTACTAATGTATTTATTTTTATCTCCAAGTCAGAGCATACTTACTGCACCATTTTTTCTTATTTCCTCTGTTGTATCTTTATTGTCTTTTCTTGCTGCCATGAGAAGAATGTAAGTCAGAATTTCTTGTGGAAACTGAAGGCTTGCTTTATGCCAGCACTGCTGAGAAGAATCTCTCTGAAGAATTACAGCTACCCTTAAAATCTGTGACAGAAGCAACCCACCTCATCTACAAGCATTAATTGTGCATTGGGAAAATGGAGGTGCTGGGATACAAGACTGCTTGAAGAATATGGCATGTTACTTAAGGCCTTAGAAAATCTATTATTTAATTGCCAACTAGAGAGTAGGATTACTGAAATTTGGGGAAACAAAATTTAGTGAGATGAATACAAATAAAGCTGCTCATACTGGTTTCACTCCTTCAAGGGTCTTTAAATGCAAAATGTGATATTCGTTAATGTAGTGCAGGCAGGCTCATTGCTTTTTTGCCTTATATGTAAGACTTGCTTGGTGTGGTAAGACTTATTTTGAAGAGTTTCAAAAAGGTCTGTTTTTTATGTAACATGCTTTCTCTGAAGTGAAAAAGGCGAGGTTTGTAGAGAGATCATATTTCTTACTAGAACTAGTGGTCAGTTTGGAAAGCAAACAAACAAGATACTGAAAACCACAAGCATTCGGGCGTATGAGCCCTTCACTTCCAGGAAATTTTTAAATGAGCATTCAAGATCCTTCGGTTTGCTAAGGGCCATCTTCTACTGCATAAACAAAACAGCATTAAAAACAGTCACAGACAGGCAGTGGGGAGAAAATTCTCATGGAAGTGGAATTGACTGTATTTCTATTGGCATTTTGATTGCAATCAGTACTGTGATAGTGACCCACATCCCCCAGTTGTGCTAATGAGAAAAATACAGAAGAAGGAGAAGTGAGATGGAAGGACAATATCTGAAAGTGAGGTGAACATGCAAAATTTCACCCTGAAAGAAATATTTGCTTGAGCCTGTCACCTGGAAACACCGTTCTGGGAGAGATGGAAGAAAAATGTCAAAGACAGCCTGACTTGTGATTGTTGCAAAAGGTAAAGCCTTGTAAAGGACTCCTGAGTACCAAAGATAAAATTAGATATGAATATAGTGGTTGACGTGATTGTCTTAACAGAGATTACTGTCATTACTACCACAATGAGAGCTCTGCCATCATTGGGTTAGAAAATGCTTAAAATACTTGTACAGAGAACAAACTCTGGAAATCTTGTCTTTAAACTGCCAGTCTTGAAACAATTTCAACTGGGAAAGAGCCGTGATTATTTTCGGAAGAGTATCATAAGTCTAGTGTGCTGATTCTTACTTTTTCTGTTCTTAAACATAGGGCCACTGTCTAAAAGTTAGATCAATGTGAGACTGCATAGACATTATACGATGCCAAGAAAGCAGTTCTCTGATATTTATAAATAAACTTTTGATGTGTTCCCATTTTCCTTCCTCTTCTCTTTGCTGTTATCCCATGCATTTGCCCCCAGGCTTTCTGTACTTGTTTATAGAGGCATTAATAGTAATTCTCTGTTTCTGAATTTTATTCTTGAAGAAAATGGATCAATTATACAGTGTTATGCCAGCTAGGTTACAGCTAATGGCCATAGCTGTTAACCTCACATGTTCTTTTTACCTGCATGGTAATAATGAATCATTAAACTGAGCAGAGCAGTAATCCTTGAGATATAGAAGTAGAAATCATTTAACAAAGGTATTTCAAAATGATTCTTTTATTGATGAACACTGTGTAATATTGTCAGTATCTTTAAACTGTTACAAGAGTTTAAAAATGCAACTTAAACTGTGAGAATAATGTATAGAGTATTTGCATACCCTGCTGCAGCAGGCATGTGAATCTTTAAAGATAATTCTTTGGAAATGCTTTTTAATAAAGAATGAGGTAGGCAGTCTTTGTATAAATGGTACAAGGGGACCCATTTTAATAAAACTTAACAGTTAAGAGCACTTATTTTTGCTAACTGCATCTACCAGAAGTTGCAAAATTCAGTAATACTTATTGAAAGTAATGCTGTTCATTTTTTTTCTTTCTGTCTGGTTTTATAACAGAAGTAGCCTCCATAGGGAGTTATAGGGGTTATAATATGTCATTGGATTTCTCTGTTTTAGACAGGTAATGGTCACTTAAGTGCAGCTCTCAGAGTTTGTATATAAGGAAGAATTAAAGAGAATTGAAGCTGCATCCTTAAAATAGCAAATAGTTTAATATTAGAATAAGGTATTAAAAAATGTGAAGGAAAACATAAAAGAAACAAAGGCTAAAATGGAGCTGACCAGAAAAGCTATGATGATTATCAGACTGAAGATATGACATAGCTTTGTTTTTCTCTTCTCAGTAGTAATACCACTTCAGTTGCTTTGTCTCCAAGTGATTTTGCTGGGAAAGAGATGACTCTGGAGTTTACTCTCTGTGACAGTGCTGATGAAGTTTGGAAGGGTTACTTTATTAACTGCTCTGCATCTGCTCCTGGACTACAGTTGGTAGGTGTCACGGAGAGTAAATTACAAATGATTTAGAGTTCGGGTATTGATATTAGCAGGTGCATAGCTGTATAGAGTGTCAAACGTAATACTTGTCCTCAGATTTATTCTGTTGGACCTTATTGCTAGGTATGTGGTGATTGTTTCCCATAATGACTTGCTCTGACAGTGGAAGGCATCGCGTCTCTGGTGAGCTCATCGGTACTCTTGTTACTGAGAAGAGCTGCTCCATTTGCTGTCAGGTATTTGACGTTGGGCCTTACATCTCCGTATTAGCAATTTCTGCAAGGCAGAGATTATAGGGAGTGGTAGTTTCTTTTATCAGTCCATCTGATTTAGTTGGAGAACACGGAGAAGCTGTGTGCATTGCAACCCTTCCTTCAGATCTCTGAAAAAGATCCTGAAGGATGGGTCTGCGTGTTCCAAATGCTGTCTATTTTTTTCCACTTGTATCAGTTGATCAATTAAAAGATAACTCGTCTCTTCTTAAAGCTTGCCTTGATTAAACTGCCACATCCACAGTGAGCCACAACTTTGTAATTTCAGCCTTTGCCATTCGGGACACCACACCCTTATTTTCTTTCAGCTGCCCGAGTTAAAGTTACTTTCCACCATCTCACTTTGTGACAAGTTCTCCCTTCAGGATTTCGAGGCAGAGCTGTCCTTCCTCAGTGGGGCTGTAGCCAGAAGGGCAAACAGTTCTCCCTAAGCTCAAATCAAACTGTGCTCAAAACCCGATGAAGCAGTTGAGCCTGCAGTTTGCTTTTCAGCTCATTCTGTTCCCATCTCCTCAGATTTCACTACAGACCCTATTGGTAGCCAAAGTATTTATTTTGTGGCCTGTCATATGCAATTCAAATGATCAATTTAAGGATTGGTTTTATACTCCTCAGTCAAATCACCCTGGTTTCAGGGACACGGCGTACAGCTTTGTATTCTTTCAAAGGGAATTTTCCCGGAGCAGGTAAGTCACTGTCTTCTTTGTAGCAATTGCAGTTTTCTGTCAGTTTGAATGTACCTCCTTCCTCCTGGTCCCCAGCTCCTCTCAGAGCTTTGCATACACGTCACTGGTAGCTTCTCTACGGGAACCTTTTGGGCACTGCTGGCCATACAGTCAATACACAGAAGAGGAGTATGGGTCCCTTCCCAGCTGCCCTATGGCTATACCGCCTTCCCACCTCTTTCTGATGACAGAAGAAAAGTGCCTCTTGCTAAGAATAAACTTCTGCGCTCAGGGCTTGTGGTCCAGCTGCTACCCTGAGAACACGGCTGCAGGGCCTTCTGCCTCTTCCCTTAAGTGGTCAAGCAGGGGGCTTTACTGGCAACCATGATGTCCCCTTGTGCAGCAGCTACAAAAATGGAGAGACCAGCTTCTACTAGCTCTGACTGTCCTTCTGCCAGCACTTGACCAAGCTGACTGTAGTGGTTTCTGTGGTAGAGCTATGCTAAGGAATAAATGGTTGGAAAACACCTTAGGCCAACGCGTTGACTGGTTTGTGCATTTTAAGTTAAAACACATACTGGAGAAGAGCAAGACTGATTTTTTTTTTTTAAGGCCACTATTTCTCTTCCTACAGGAGAGGTGATCATGCGTAAGGAGGCTTTATTACAAAATCAGGATTCATATTAGTGAGCTTTAGTTAAAAACTTTGTGTCATCAGACTATCTAAAGGGGCTCTACATATGCCATTTAAGGCTTTCCCTTGTTGGGTAGCAAGGTGTGCAGCCATTGTGTGTGTAAAAGGATGAACAGAAATATAGCAGAAAATTTATCATTAACAATTAGGAACATAAATTGGTTAGGAATATTGAAATATTGACTTGTCTGGGTTTCAACTACTACGTTACGCTCTCTCATTTCTTCTGTTTTTACAAAGAATATGCGGAGAACTTGCAAGAGCCATCATGTAACGGGTTTGTTTTGCAACTACTTAAGAGCACGTTTTGCAACTAAAATTCTTCTAGTAATGCTCCATAAAACTAACTTTTCATAAGAAGAGGGATTTTAAGACTTAAAAATGTTGCTGTAGTAACTTTTTTTTTCTTTTAGTATTAAACTAGTAATGTGGAAGCTTGTAGAATTTTCTGAAATCAGGTTTAAGACACAGGGTACATTTACACTCATGAGGAATAAACACCCATGAAAATCCTAAAAATATCAACTTTAAGGAAGATATGCCTGAGGTGCAAAGTGCAGGTAATTTGAGAACTTCTACAAATGTTTAAGAAACTTCAGATTGATGGTTCACTGTAATTTTTCATCATATGATTTATTACTAAATAATGTTGTTAATATCAGTAGTAGACCTTTCATCAATTACAATGTATGGTTTTCATGCTGAGTGCAATGGAGGTGGTTTCTATAGTATCTTTTATATAACGTATATTATTTCTATGGTGGCATCCAGAAATCTGCTATGGCAATTTAACAGTTCAGGCACAAAATTTCCTACTTTTTCCCTTTGCATTCTGGTTGGTAATAATTATTTTGTATGTGATTCACTAAAAAAAATAGTTGTGAATATTGTAAAGCTTGGATTAATTTTGATTTTAAAAGAACAGTGTCTGTTGGTTGTCTGTGATGTAAAAGAAATTAAAAATACACATGAAGCTCATTTTCAGAAGCTAACTGGTATTGCCAGTGAAACTATAACCTGATCAATATTTGTTTAGTCTGAGAACTTTGGTGCTATATGGGTGTTTTCTACATGATGACAGAAAGAAGGAAAATCACTGGATGCAAGACATAGGGGAAACTGATACGTGAATATGGCTGTCTCCTTTTGCGCCTGCAGGTAATGTTGCATGCCTCAGGACTTTGCTTACAGTACAAGGTGTTCTCCTTCAGTACTAAATCTGCCAGCTCAGTAAATCCCAGACACGCTTAATTATCCTGTTCATTTTTCTGGAATAGGGGAATTGGGAGAGGCACCTGGATCCTTCATGTGCTGCAAATTCACCTGCACGATTTATGTTGGTTGCTGCCGAGGAGACTCTTTTCCCTCAGCATCCTTCACTGATTGCTCACTTGGCGTTTGGTCCCTGTTTAGAAGGCGTAGTCCTACATCCTCCTGGAAGTGCTGTTATGGCTGGAGCACAGTCCTATTGAAACTGAGCTGTTGAGAGACGTATTATCACCTCTGTGTTAGGGACTGAGGACACAATGCCAAGCGAAAGTAAATTTGAGTCCTTGACCCATTGGTACTAGTGGCTGAACTGGCAATAAAATAAAATGACAGTTCATGTTTTAATGGCAGTTTAAGCCAAGAGTTACTGGTCTCTGTTCACTTTTAAAATTATCTCTCTCTGACATACTGGGGAATAGAATAATAACCCAAAGACAATCTGTAGGTTACAAAGCTGGATTCAGTTGCCTGCTAATTGTGTTGTTATCTTTATTCCTCATCACAATCTTTCTCAATGTGCTGGGGGCTTGCAATATTCATCATGATGGTTGCAATAGGAGCCTCAAAGCCACTCTCTCAAACCTTCACACCTTTCTCATAAATCAGAAATTTAAGAGGGCAATTTAGTATATATATATATATTTTTTTCATTCTGGACTATCCCAGAGCCATTGTAAAATGATGGCTGTCTTGGACAGGGCCAGTTTCATGGCCTCCAGGGTGGAGAGGTGACAGGGTCAT
Organism: Anser anser; assembly: GCF_964211835.1. NCBI lineage: Eukaryota > Metazoa > Chordata > Aves > Anseriformes > Anatidae > Anser > Anser anser. The sequence continues at coordinate 56,168,632 of NC_139721.1, forward strand.
GGACAATTGACATAGACCGTGATGTATTTTAGACAGTGCACATGGCAGCTTTCCATCCTTATGTCTTGCATACTCTGCTAGTAATCTTTATTTCATGTGGAGATAAAGCATTTTCATTTATCTGACTACTTTAATTTAAATAGTTGGAGAATTTGTCATCAGGGACAAAGACATCCTTGTATACTGGTGAAAGAAATTTATGATCTTTCCTCCTTTCTCATTGAAATCCCAATCCTTGCAGTCTTGTGGTGAACATTAGCTTTATTACTGACTTCACTGAGCATAGAGATTAGATCCTGAAAGAACTGAAAGATACAGGAAGAATATGGATTATTCTTGTAAGAGAATATTGCTCAGGCTTTCTCCTTTAGGTGCTATTTCTGCCTCAGGAAATGAAAAATAAACAAGGTAAAGCCCCACTAGCAGCAGTGCCAGTTATCTATTGACACAGTTGTTCTTCCTAGATGGTTTAAGAGACATTTGGAACCACTTCCGAACAACAAAAAGTTACTTTTCATGTAAGATGAGACAAGGCTATGTTTGGTGTAACTTTTTCTTTGATGGGGGTAAATGTTTGGACTAAACTAAAGTTGGCATTACATCTCATCTGATAGCTGTCTGTGTGGTACAGTTGAAACAGAGTGGCTAGTTTCCATTGAGGCGACTTGTACAGATAACAAAGTAATTAATAGTTGATGAGATTAAAAAAAAAATAAAAGAAAAATGAACTAGAAAATTATTAATTATTTTCTTCAATACTGGTTCTTCTCTACGCTGAGACGTGCTAATGTGACTCAGTCTGCTAGCACCTTCCTTCATGCAGTCATCACAAGCCTTACCTACCTGGCTTGTTTCATAGCAGCAGTAGTGACGTTACCATTATCCCAGCCCTAGGTATGCTGAGAAGAGCCAAAGAGCTTGCCCAGTGTCTTATAGACTAAGGAAGACTAAGGCTGAGGAAATAAATGGAATCTTCTTGTCCCACTATCTTGATCTAGAAAATCTTCTGTGACTTTTCACACTTCAGAAAAAGAAATCTACAATTATTGCTTAAGACAGCATAATACTTTCTACCATTGGATATTTTCATACCCAACCTTATGCATTCTCTTTGTGATGCTCTAAACTGGGAAACCATCCCAGTTTAGACTAAATCTCATGCTTTGCAAGTGTAGTAGTGCTGTACTGCAGCCTGCTTCCTCTTATAGCCACCAGCATAGCAAACCTTTTTTCTCCTCAATATTATATGAAGATAACCGAGGCCATTCCTCTTGTTTGGCCTGATGAGACATCATGTAATAAAATGAAAACTGGAAAATTGTAGTACAGCATGGAAGGAGTATTCCGTATGCATTTGGAATGTGCGTTTTCAACCTGAATCACCTAATGCAAGTCATACATTATATAATATCACCTAATTTAGACTCAATACATTTTTTTTTTTAAATAACAAATTGTTTCCTGTTGGCCTGTGGTAATTGTCACATACAATAATCCAATACTGTTGCAATGATTCTGCATTATAATTTTGAACTCTACATTGTCCTTATATTTAAGGAGTATGAAATAATTCACAGATGGAGTACTTTGTGAAGGAGTCTCAGGGTCAATACTCTACACCTCAGGCTAAACTTATGCTTCCAACCTTGGCTTACAATGCCTGTTTTTTGAGTTTGCTATCAGATATATTCATGTGAGAGCATACGTCTTTGTGTCTGTGTACGATGGTATGAATCAAAACTGAACTTTGTAAGGAAAGACTATGGAAATATTATATTTTTTGTTTTTATTTCTCTGTGATGCATTTGCCTATGTGTTCTAAAGAAAAAAATATTTTAAAAGAAAAGAACACTAGTATGATTCCTTTATTAATTAAGTTACATTTTCCTTGTTTTGCTCTTGATAGGTGACTTGAAAGATAAAAAATTTTAGAAGACTCTTGCTGATATCTTTATGCAAAAAGGAAGATTTAGGCTGCTGGTTGCTAGGCATTTGATATAAATAAGCATTAAGTGAAATAGATCTGTGAAGCCCCATTAAAGTTGAAGATCTGATCTACAGAGTTTTAAAGTGATTTAACTAGCAGTGTTCTCTTATCTCAGTTGCTTAGTTTTCATCATGTCGGTAACAGTAAATTTCTTGAGTTCTCTCTATAGTTTTGGTGAGAGAGAAAGAATGAATTAGTAAATATTAAAAAAAAAATAAGAATAGAACACTCTTCTCTTTTTTTAATGTCCCTTTTATATCCCCACCCATAGTATCTCTCCACAATCTTTCTCTGTATAGATCACCGTTAGTATCAAAGAAATGAGTGAGCAAGATATTTTAAATATATGCTTAGGAGTTGAATACAGTGAAAAAGAATCATTGTTAAAATACATGTGATTAGCCACGCCAAATCCCAACACAACAACAAGGCAGACCTGCTGCACATCAGTGTAGTATGAGGAAGGTGCCTAGCCTGCCATATTCTTCACCGATGTCTGTGATGCTTTAATTTTAACACTGATTTTGCAGACAGTCTAGGTATGTGGATTCCTCCCATCTTTCATGTCATCGAATAGAATTTTTTCCCCAAGTTTTGTCTGTAATTACACACCTAAAAGGCTGGAGGTTGGTGGTTCTCTGAAGGACTGTAATCTACCGTTTTGAAACTAAAACCAGAATTCTTTTCTTCAGCTATTCCTTTGCGGGTCTTCCTCTTACAGCTCGCATTGTCAAATGTTTCCCCTACCTTAGTAATTTAAATGATGCAGAGAACAGAATCCTACTGCTGTACTCTGTAGAAATCACCATGGAAATCAAAAAGTGATGCTTTAATGTCCTAATGAATAATGGTGAGGAGCAGAACAAAACTGAATCCATCCAGTCTGACAACAGAGGCTGTGCCGCAACCTCACCTTTCAAGAAGAGTAAGCAGATACTTTCCTGTGTCGTATCACGTGAATGTTGTTTTTAGTCACAAGGCAATATAATTTTTCTTTTATTAATGCTATGTTTAATATATGCTTGCAAAAATGTTTCCTTCTGTATTTTAAGCTTTGACAAAAGTAAGACTGATTGTGTGAGGTGGTGTTTGGAAATCTAGAAAACATATTTAAACCAAAACTGTTCTCATCTCCCTTAAATGTACTACCATTTAAGCTATGCATTTAGCAACTGTGGTACATTGTGAAGACGGTAAGTTCATGCAGTTCTGCATGTATATCTGTTTATGTTTAAAAAAACAATTCTTTTAACCCATTAATCCCATTTTGAAGCTTCTTATGACTTCATACTGTGCACCAGTATCAGTGTGAATTTATTGTTTAAAACCAGTAACCTCCTCAAAAACCCTTACATATAGAACTTCACTTTTAGATTTTCATTTTTTTTTTCATTTCATAGAACTTCGATCTATTATGAAAGGGGCTTTCTACCCTTTCAGATTACTTTTTATCAGGGTATGGAGTCCTGTCGTAGTCCTGCTTCTGTTTTCTTTGTCTTAGGTAGTAGAGCACATTAAATTTTTTGCTGTCAACTCAAATATGTGGTTACTGCATGAAATGTGGTAAGATATTTTTCAATATTATTTCCTCACTGTTATTAATTACAACTTCTCTAGCTCAGATGTAATACCTGTGTGTTTGTTCCTAATCCACTGCAACACAAAGAACAAAGGGTTTTGTAAACCATTCCTGAAATACTTCAGATGAACACTTTTTGCTTAATATCGCAAAGAATAGGCAGCGTTTGCACACTGGTTTGCATCCCAGCCCCATTCTCACAACCGACAGGCTTGGTGTGCAAATTTACTAAAATGTGCTAACGTTCACAATATTCATTTAATTGTAGCCTTAGTTATCTACCAATAAATAGCTGAGACCTTAATTGGACTAAGAAAAAACCAAGGAGTCCTTTGTTAAGTTGAGTCATAGTTTCGGTCCCCTTTGAATTTGATTCTCAAATATTTGTGTGGTAGGTTGCTCATTACCTTGTCTCAGTAGCTGCTAAACTTCCTTTTTCTTTCCTGAAGATGTGCGATTATTCTTTTTATGTTCATCTGAATGCAGTGCCTGCAAAACGTAACATGTTTTAAAAATGCAGCCTGGATTTCAGAATGACCATAACCTCTCAAGAAGGATTCTTGTATGTCAGTATAGCATTCAATAGTGAAATAGTTTGTTTTAAAGAAGTCTTTGCTAACAACAGGGAAAACGAATCTGTTTAGATACTATTTCTTCATGTCCCAACATATTTTTTACTCGGAATGACCCTAAATTAGGGGGATGTGATGGAACACACAAGGGAGCTCTAACACGTATTTTGTTCCTTTTTCATTGTGTCGTGTTCCCCCCTCCGCCCCAACCAAAGGAAAAAAAATAATAATAAATTAGCAGTATGCTTTATTAGTTGGCTTTTCCTCTTTATTACATAGAGCTCCCTAGCTGAAATCTGAGGAGAGACCAGCACTTTGACCTCAGCTTCATTATGTTGGCTTATAAAAATACAGAAATCTATCACCGTTTCTGAAGAGATTAGTAATAATGAGCAGGTGCAATATGTGACAAACTACCTCACCCACAATTAAAATACACTTAGGTGCTCTTGAGTTACCGATGCTCTAGCTGCTTATTCTGTTTCAATGGGCAGTATGGTATGCTTTTGGGTGGTTCTCTGTGTTCAATGTATCACTCGTATAATTTTGAACATGCTTTAACTTGTCATTGATACACTGATATCTTGAGCTGTAACCGGAGATTTGTCCTAGCCCATCTCTTGTCCCCACCCAAAAATTCCATAGGGCTCCTGACATACAGTGTCAGATTAAAATTAGATGGCTGAAATGGTTATCGCTATCAGCCACCTACCCCGTCCCTCTGATACCCATCATTGTCCCAAGGCTGGTGTGGCTGATCCGCATGTCAGCCACATCAGTTTCCAGTGCAGCGTCTTCAGATAAGCCACAGGCAGAAGTAATGTCTGGAAGAGCTCTAGGCTTGAGCTAATGTGTTAGGATTTTGGGGTGTGGTTTAGAGATCAAGTGCTGCTCGGCTCTCAGATATGAGGCATATTTTGTTGGTAAAGTCAGCTTCACCCAGCAGTGGTCCCCCAAGCCCTGGTCACACGTTTACACGCGCATGGCAGGTTGTCATCCAGAGGTGTGCGGGTGCAGCTGGTGCCAGTGCTTCCGTGTGAACCAGCTCTTTCTGAAAACTTGTTTTTAGAAAGAGGCGAGGATGGCTAACATCTCCGAGTCCGCTGTGCCAGCAGGGTGCCAGGCTGCACAGCTCCATGCAAGCCAGGTGTGCAGATGTCCCCGGCAAAGACAAACCCTCGCTGTCACGCCTGGAAGCTCTGGCACTCCCCTTCCACCCTGGGCTCCCTGCTCCCATCCCTCCCCACCGCTGCCCCTCCGCTCCCTCACCTGGGGGTGCCAGGGGGACAGCCAGATTAAAACAGACTGCTAAAAATACCCTTAATTTCAATCTCTCTGCCCAGAAAAGTGGCTGTTCATGGGTGGGAGCAGCAGCTGATGGTGGGGGACGGCTGTGCCCCCCTGGCTGGCAGAAGGGCCTGCCCAAAGTGTGTGGTTATGGGGAGGCAGCCCTTGAGTTCATTTATGTTGCTTCTCACAGCTGCTGTGTCATCGTGACCTGGGATTGTGAATGAGCAACTGTTTATGTAATGACAAGCTTGTGTCTATTAGGTGCTTTTTCACTTATTCATGCAGTGTATTTGCAAATTTGAATGCGGTTGTGGGAAGGGAAGATGTTTGCTTTGGTTTTCTTGCCATAAAGCTTCCCAAGATACTGCATGACGTATGTATAGACTCAGCACCGTCTAGTGTCACATCAGTCATGTGTTTGTGTTTAAACCAGAAATGTACTGTCAGGAATTATTACTTTTTTTCTACAACAGCAGAAAAATTTATATGGTAGGGATTTTTTTGGGACATCTATATTGGTGTTTTCTGTATTATCTACTTCGTAAGCACTTTGACCAGGGAAATCGTGAAGTAATCTTGGTTAAAGACTATTTAGCTGCTATATGGTCAAATACATTGCTGATGCTTAAATGGTATGGCATAAATGTAGTGTGAAAGAATCTTTGTTAAAATTATGCTGCTTAGCTTGCTAAATGAGGCACTCTCAAACAATAAAACAATGAATTTCCTCTTTGCTGTGTGGTCACAATTCTTCCCATTTGTCTGTCTGTCCTGCGCACTCAGTGTTGGCAGCACTGTAGGCAAAAGAGGAGCTTCTGATGGCAATAGCAGTGTCACTACTTCATGGCACGGATACCTGGAAGTGAAACTGAAAAAGGGTATGAGAGCCTGGTGGGGCAGAGCTCACCCCGTTCCCCACTACAGTTACTCTGCCTGTTCCCCTGCTGTCACAGTATGGTTTGGGCTGTTGTTCTGGCAGTGATATCATCAGAGCCTCGCTGCGTCTCTGTCTTTTTAGTTATTTGGGAGCATTGCCAGAAACTCTCCTGACACAGACAGTGGAAAGATGAGTGTAATTTTATTTATTTATTTATTTTTTACCAGTTTATGTTTCCATAAGAGCAGAGCAGAATTTCCTGGGACAAAGGAAAGGCACTTCTGTAGCCTGAGGCTGTTCTTCCTGCTCAGCATCAAAAACCTGCTGTATGCAGTGCACATGGGAGGGATTCGCTGAGACTTTTATAGTGGAAAATGTTAGGCAGTCCTAGTGACTACCAGCTCCACTCTAACATATAGGTGCATATAGGTGGGAGTCTGTATACATTTGTAATGCAATACATATTTGGGAAGGAGTGCTAATGGAAATGGGCTGGAGGAGAAGGCATGAGGTAGAAGAGAAGAATTTTCTAACACGAAAAGCATATTACATAGTTGAAAAGGCTAAGCCACAAAAATCCAGCCTTCTGGGAAAGGTACTAATGTGAATGACATTTGTTTTAGAACAAGCTGAGTAAGAACTGAAGAATTAAATAATGATTGGTATCAGGCAGTATTAGTTTGTAAAAACCATTGCCTGCACTGCCAGATATAAGAATTGAGGGAAATCTATTTGGCCGTACCATATATATTATTTTGTTTATAACTTTTAAGTGAACATTCAGGCACAATTATCTGAGTCAGACCCTTCTTAGGTAACTGGACTTTTCTTAAAGGGAAATTGCTTTTAAATATGAAGACTAACTGTGACAAGAAGTTTATGACAGGAACCTGCAAATCTCTGCTGGTGTGGATCGTGGAACATGTTAATGGAAAAACACCCACAACTAATAACAGTCTTCACAGTATGTAATAAAAATCTTGTCATTAGTGAGCACTGCACAATTCGAATACTGTTGAGAAATGAAGAGAGAACTCTTTTGTCCATTAAAATCTGCAGTTCACTTTCCATTGGAAGCTCTGTAACCGTCCTGCCTCTTGGCACATAGTAAATACATATATTTCTCTGGTATTTTCAGCCCAGTACACATAGGAAGATGTGGAAAAAATGTCGTCATCGCTATGAGATTGGTATCTTCTGAACAGCCATCGGAAACACGGCATACTCTCGTCTGCATTGTACATTACTTACGTGGAAAATCAAGTCTTTAGGTGTGTTTGCAGAACTCCACTTACTTCAGTAACGCTACACGATTGTAGGTGAGGATGGCATTTATTCTGCATTTCAGTGCCTCCTCAGATCTCAGTGGAAACAGTTCGTGCCTTACAGGAGCCACAGTCTGAAGTAATCTGACCTAATTTAATCACAGAGAACATAAAGACAGCACTTTTTCCCGTAAACCAATTTTCCCAGCCCCCATGTGTTGAAGTAACTGTTGTGTCCTCACCTGGGCCCGTTTTGAGGCTTGTAATCAAAGCTTAGCAATGCATCTGTGAAGTGACATGCTTTGGTTCCTATTTCTCTTGATTCGAAGATTGTGATGTTCCCTGGTAAGATGGTCTAGTCTTGAACTATTTGCTATGCAGAAGACATTCCAAAAATAGAACAAGAAGCTGCTACAGTAACACAATTTTTATTTGATATTCTTCTGTGTATGCAGCACTCCACAAACCTGGCGAGTGATACTGCTTGTGATTATTAAAGATTTTTAAGATAAAAACCAGCTAAGTTAATTTTAAAATATTTACCATAATTCAGGAATTCTTTGAATTATGATTAAGAAGAACCATAAAGTTAAGAAAATCTCATTTGCATGTACCCATTTCTTCTCCTCTCCAGTTGCCCGTGATAATGACATTGTGCTTGACAAAAATTACAAGGTACACGTTTAATGTATTTTTAATCGTCTCTTCATGTAATTTCACAACTGAAAACGAGAGTGTCATTAGCTGAGTCACCAATGCACCTTCCACGTACTCGACTGGGAAAAGTTTGTTAAAACGTATAGAGATATCTGGGGCCGGCAGCCGGGCCCGTCCCACCGCCTCAGCCAGAAGCGGCACAGCCCGGGCACGGGGGCTGGGGCCTGGGCCCATGGGCGGGCCCGGCTGGTGGGGGGCCATGGCTGGGCAGGGCAGGGCTGTGGGGAGCTGGAGCCGGGCCCTGCTGTGGCCTTGCTGGGGCTCAGCCTGGTGGCCCAGGGCTTGCATGGGGTCCTGGGCCTGGGCAGGGTTGGGGGATACGTGTCCCTAAGCGGAGTAATGCCGGGCATGTGATGCCAAGAGGGGGGGGGATGTTGCTACAGGTGCTTTGTGGATGGAGGAGGTGATGGGCTGCTTTGGTGAGGGTTCGAAGGAGGCAGTATGCCAGCAGGGAGCAGGGAAAATACTTGAATTTTTCTCAAAAGTTCTGGAGTTTCAGGGCTATATGGACGTAAACTGGCAGGTGATTGTGAGTTCAGGAAAACAGAGCTGGTAGAAGGGCAGCCACCCACCATCCGCACATGTATTTCAGAACAAACAGGCTTATGCCAAAGCTGAAGCAGATCTTAGGCTCTACGCTATAAAAACTGCTAAAACAGAACATTATTAAAGCATTGCCAAGGCCATGTCTGAATTATTGTACAGGGAAAATATGAGGATTAGAAATAAAAACTGCACTGAGACCATGGATTAGCATTGCAATGAACTTGAGCCTTAAAATGGATATGATCAAGTGTGTCTGCTGTAGTATACTTTGTTTGTTTGTTTGTTTTTTATAATTGACTGTAATGAAAATAGGATCTGATCCTGTATAAGTAAGAAATGGACATTAAGATTGTTGATAAAATATCAAAAGCATATTATTTCCAAGGGGGGAGGGGAGACTACAAGGGAAAAATTTGAGCCAAGCTACAGATTTATATGTACTCAGAATAAAATGAGGGTATTTGCATGTTATTTGCAAGTATTTTTGCAGCATTCTGTTACTGTCTCGCTGTTTTATGAAAAGATAAATGAAAAATAAAACAAAAGTTTATCCCTGAAGAATGCAATAAACAAACCTTTCCTTTATTTGCAAGTACTGGCAAAGACTGACTAATTGGCTAAGCCTAATGGTCCAAGATCACCTTGGAGAGGGGTTGTCAGTTTGAGATGAGCACTGTGATGGAGCTGATGGCTTTTCCGTCTTGAACAGACCTACTCAGGGGAGCTGCTGATCCCCACCACGAGGCTGTGGAGGCTCACTGCGTAGGCAGGATGGTGACTGAGTGATAGCCAGGCTCTTGAATTTTGTGTAGATGCAAAAAAGTTTCCAGTGCTAGTGAAGTCTTCTCATAATGCCTTTAATGGACTCTAGAAAGAGGTCTTTCTGTTTGTTTTCACACAAGACACAGGTATGTATGGGGAAGACTGATCACAAGTGAAGACTGATCCCATTGAAAAATCTCAAAATCTCAAAATAAAGGAGTTACTCCAGTTGTCACCATGATGTCTAATGTAATTTTGTTTGGGCTGTCAATTAAGATAAGCCTAATCAAATGTCCTAATGTCCATGAAGTGATGAACTGAATAGCAGATTTTGCTACTAGTACATAAGAATATATTTTCTTCCTTTAGGTACTGTCATAAATAGTAAATAGTTAAACTGCATTGTTTCAGGCTTTGCCTTAAGAAGATGGAAAGATAATTGCTGGATAAGCAACGGACTGAAAGAGGGTTGAAGCTCAGCAGATGAAACTGGTTTTGAACCAGTAACAATCTTTCAATCACTCTGGTTTTAAGGTTGTAATCTCCTCTGGGCAGAGAACACTTATTCTACATTTTGTGCTGCTCTGTGAACAGACTTTTCTGTCCTGTATGAGGCTTTGGGCAGGGAGGACAGACCTTTGACTGTGCCTTACAGCTCTGTTTCTTATTCTACATAAGCTGATCTGCTTTCATTTTTTGCTGGTATTCTGCTTGGCATTCTTTTTATGAAGTGTTTTTTTGTTTTGTAAAGACCTTTTTATCCCTCCCTTCCCTGCACCAATGGAGTTTTATTAGATCGTATGGCAGCCTGCCATCTTCCCTATTAACAAAGCTTTTTCCCAAATAAACATGTTCCTTGTGTACACTGCCTCCTATTTCTGATTTATTTCCCATTCTAAAGCTACAATCTACAATATTAAAAATAATATGCAGACAGATGTTTATCAGAGGTTGAACAGGGTTTTATTGTATTACTCTGGTATTTGTGGTTTATATTACTTTAATCTCTGGTAAAGTGTGCACCTCCCACCCTCCCCAATTTACTTTTGCCTCTTATTACCATTATAGCAGGTGATGATGCCCTTTAAACACGTTTTCTTTCAGGTTGTTATGTGTTGAAATTGTAACAGCAGTATGAAGAAATGTGATGACATATTTAAAATGAAGTTCTTATTTAAGAAATTAAAAATTAGGCCTTTATTCTAGAAATCCAGATTGACCTGGAGGCAGGGATTTTCACCTTTGATTTACATTACTCCAATAGGGTATTTGATCACCCTCTGCTGGCTGTACTGCCAGGGTTGCTACCAATTCACTGGATTGTCGGAGAGCGCCTTTACACACTGGTCTAGTCCCAGACATCATTTAGGATTTGATTTTATTTGTTTGAACTGTGTTGCTGCAGTTTAGTGGTAACAATTTTAGATCACTGGCTGTGCATATACTTTTTTTTATTATTATTATTTGAATGGACGGAATAGAATTATGCCCCTGAGTCAGATAATCATCTCAGACCTGTTAAATAAAGAGCTGTGACATGCATCATAACAGTGGCCTAAAACACCATATTTTTTCAATATGACATTTCGTAGCTTTTTTTTTTTTTTTGGCCTGTGGTTGGACTTACATTACAAAAACAAACAGCACTTAGCTATAATTAAAAATGCCCTGCAGTAAGTGGAATGACAAAACAATAGGAATGCTGCTCATATGTATGAAGTCAAGTGTAAATGAAGTCTAAAAGAATTAAGTTGAACGCAAAGATAAAATTATATTGTTGGATAGGCACAGAAAGTGTAAAGTACTCATACACTATACAGCAGATCTTGCATTTCACAATAAAAAAAACGATCAGAGGATTTTTTTTGGTATCATGAGGCAAATTTCATCTGTTAGTGTTTCAGCTGAAACATAACCTTCAATTAATGCTTTTAAATGCATATATTCATATATTAATGGGTATTGGCATGTAGAGAGTTTATACACACAAGCATCTACCTTGAACATGTGAGCAGCAATGTACTTGTTTATACTAAATGCATACAGTTTACAAAAATAGGAGACAAAAATAAGTTTACAAAAATAAGAGTATTCTTAGTATTCATTTTTTCCAAGGGAGTCTGGTTCTACCTTGAAGTATGTTCATTAAAACTTTATTTTGAAGAATCAGTACCTTGGCAAGATGCATTTTAAAATTATGCTGCAGACACAATTATAAATGCAGTAAGCCATAATTATAAGGAGGGCTGTGTTTTTCAGCTTCCAGTAGCTGTCATCTGCTTCAGGTTTAGCTGTAGTCAGAGCCTTGCTGACCAACCGACTGATGTTTCAGTAATTGCCACTTGAAAATGAAGAGGAAAACTGCCTAGCTTTGAAATGTTATTTATGAAAGAGCGATCGTGCTGGCTTGTTTTCAGAGCTGGAGCTCTTCCCCCTCCTCTTGTCTAGACAAGCCAAGTACACGACTTTGTATTGATAAGAGGTCTCTGGTGTGTCATTAGGCACATCAGTCTAGTCTGGACTGGTCTGGATTTCCCTGACAGTGTTTGGAGGTCATTCCTGGTATTTTGGTACAGAGCTCTGCAGGTTTATTTACTAACATCCACTTTGACAATACTCTTAGTATTTGCTTTCTACTATCTGCATCACGCTGACTTTGACCTACCTTGATTTAGAAGAAAGGGTTCATTCTGGTTTTAGGAAAAAAAGCACACATTGTTTGAACACATTTACTATGCAAACTACTTTAAGGTATTGAATTTGAGTTTACAAGTCACAAATACCTAATGGTAGCTATGTTCCCTGTTTGTAAGTGTCTGTATTTTTCACTGAATAATCTGTTTAATTCATTTATTCCATTCCTATAGTGCATTTTTCCTTTGTGTATTTCTTTCAGACTGCAGTAGAACATGATTATGCAGGTTAAGGTTTGTACTGCCGAGTCCTTCATTAGGTATTAAGTTTTGCTAGATGGCATATGAAGTCTACATTGCCATTAACATCGGTATTTGTGTCACTGTATGTCAACAGTCCTTTTCCTAATTCAATTTAAAGGAACCATAACTACAGAGAAATCCTTTTTCAGATGCTTACAAAGGTTTCATCGGATAGTTCCAGACTTAGAACATGGACAATGCTGTCTTGTGTTGTCCTATGTGTAATGTCAACTAACTGCCATGGTGAGAGGGAGCATCTATCACTGCTCCCTTAAGCTACTCCTTACAACTGCTTCTGGGCTTCATCAGGGTCTCGTGTACCTATTTTGGCTTTTCCCAGTTCTGAGATGTTCCATCACAGTCTTCTTGTCTGCCTTCTTTGGGAATGGAGCTTTTCTGTCGACCAAGCTTCTACAGACAGACACAGTGGGCTCCTCTTTGGAAATATTTGTATTTTGTATTTTTCAAGACTGAGCAGCAACCCCTGGGGTCTTAGTTCCACTTTTGGGAAAACTCCACTCTTCAGAGCCTCCATGCAACATAGACATTGTCAAAAACTGGCACTCTCTTGGATTTAGGTGCTTTTTGTTATCAGAGGTGATTGGTTTTGAAGCTGATTGTTGTAGCAATTGAGTTGCTTTTGAATTAGGTGTGTGTTGTGGGTTGGTCCTGCTAAGCACCTGCACAGCCCCTCGATCCCTGTCCCATTCAGCTGCAGGATACGGGGGAGACCAGGAAGAGTAAAAGCAAAAAAAAACCACAACAGTTTTGTAAGTGAAGGAAAGAGGGAAAAAGAGAAAGCTTTGAGGCTGTGGAAGCACTGCTTAGCAATAGCCAGAATGCTGGTGTGTTATCAACGCTGTTTTGATCACAGATACAAAAAACAGCACCGCAGGGGCTGCTGTGAAGAAAGTTAACTCCATCCCAGTCAGGCCCAGTACAGCGCGATAGCGTGGCTTTCTTGGCAAATAGATTTGGAGTGAGATAACAAGGCGAGGTCATTTTGAGACTGAGCATTTTACAATCAACCAAGAATTCCTGTGGCATAGAGAGCAACTATCCAGTCGCTGCAGGGGACAAGGTCTGATGAGTCTTTTTTTCTTTTTTTATTCACCTTGTTAATGGCAATGTTCATGTGTCTGAGGGAAGGAGCATCTAGCTGTAAAATTTTGCAAGAAAAATAGATTTTCAGTCTGTTTTTGAATCCAGTTTTCAATGCAGTCTGTGAGCTGGGACAGAAAAAAAAGATTGAAAATTCTTTCCTCTGGTTAGACCTCTTATAGTAATGTTAGTTAAAATACTGCATTTTAAGACTTTAATAGAGCTACTAAAAATTTACTGCTTCATTTGGTCTTTTGTCTGAACACCATGTAATCTGGTGGCAAATAGAAACCCAAAGTTCTTAGCTTTAATTGCTTCTGAGTTGACATCTTACATTATAAAATGCTTAAGCATTTTATATCAGTCATGGGGGAAATGTGGAAAGCTTTACATTAGGACTCAACATGAAGACATGGGAAAGAATTAAAAAATTGTGGCCAAAGTAACATGCCATGTGTTCTAGCTTCAAGCAATATGGTGTTTGATATTTCTCTTTCAAATAGAAGCAGCGTGTTCCTTTACTGCTGTAATTTTCAGAACATCTCAGGATTTTATGGTAACTTTATAAAGTTTCTGCCGTTTGCGTTATTTAAAATATCTGCAAAGTTTGAACCCTTTCAAGCCAACTTTTCATATCTTCTAAAGCAGCTTTACGCTTTTCTTGTTCCAGTTTCTTACTTTCTGAATTTGCAAACAAACTGAGTCCTGTGTGCTGTAATTATCAGATTGTTATTATTGAGACCGATCTTTTAAGTCTCCTTTGCAAAAGTAACTGTTAATAGCCTTCGGAGTTCCTTGGGTTTCAAAGGCTTACACTCTTTGGTCAAGCCCTTAAATGGCTCTTCAGTTCTTAGTTATTGCAGAAGAGGAGAAGGTGACAGGGAAAAATATTTTGCTTGTACAATATTTGATTGTACAATTTATTCTGAATAGTTTGTAAATCTTGAGGAGTTATTTAGGCAAATACTTACTGATTTTTAGGTGCAGTTTGACCAAGTGTGATAGAAAGATATATTTTAAATGCACGGGAAATGCTTGTTTTTCTGATGTAGCACTTTATAGCTTTTATTTGTATTCTTAAGTAGCATTTTATATGTTGCACATGTTGATGCATATATTTTACTGCAGAAGCTCCTTTTTGGTGTGTGTACCAAGATATCATGAATAGTTGTGATGAAAAGTTTTCTGAGTGAAGTCTGCAAATCACTCTTACCTAAAAGGCAAATATGCTACAAAAAATGGTTCCATTCCCTTTTCCGATTTATTTTCCTCCCCTTCACTATTACCGTGCTTATGTTGCATGTCAAATACATGTGGGTAAAAGTCACGCCTCAATAACTGTTCTAGTTTTTTTTTTTAGAATGATAGCTCCTGTCGTCTCAACTCAGAGCAAGTCCAGTCCTTGTGCTGTTCAGATTAATGGGAAATCTCTTGTTGATACTGTTGAAGATGAACAAATGCTATGTCTTTGCTGGGAAGCATAAGAGATCATCTCTCTTAGAAACAGCCAACCCAAACTGCAGCCCTAGGGAAGCCCAAATTTCAGAGAATGGCACTAAATGGCATTAAATAAAATACTTGTATTTCTTGGTTTTAGTTCCAGCTACTTTGCCATTGCTTCTGAATGAGAATCACCAGAATTTTTCAGCATGCTGAAAGCGTAATCATTAAATTATAATTTGTCTAGATATAATATGTCTTCTATGTGTGTAGTGTATTTATCTTTGGAACAAGCCCAGTGAAAAAGCTTTTTATAATAGTGTTTATATTTCTGGGAATATGTCTTGATTATATTTCAAATGCTTACTATTAAGCTTTGTTTCTAGAGGTGACATTTAAATGATCGGTTTAGCTGAAGGGCAATGGAATTTTAATTATTGACCAAGTAGATACTCTTGGTATATAATGCCATATTTAAATACTGAGATATTACCATATCAGACAGAGGACAAGTAAGTCAGACTGAAACCATGACTGACTGGGCTCTGAAAATTAAATAAAAACATCCTAGATGACTAGGCACTAGGCTACAATTCCTATAAAGAGCTACCACTGGTTAGCACTTACTGAATCTTTATCAGTAAACAGAAGGCCAAGGATGGAGGTTGTCCACCCAGGTCATCCAGAAGTGGGTACCTCTCCTGTCGGTGTAAAATTTGAGTGGGACACGATGTAAGGAGTTTTTCCTTGACGTTGTTTTTTGAAGAGATGGAGGTAAGTCCAGTGTGGCATCGTACACAGGATTAGTTAGGCTGCCTGCATCCTTTTGCACAAAAGGAGAAAGGGAGAGAAGTTAGAAGGAGCTTGAGTTAACAATGTTTTTGTTTAAATACCTGGTCTCAGAGGAATTCTTCCTCATGGCTGAACCACATTTAGTGGAAATTATTAATTTCTTTTTAATGAACAAAATGTAAAATGTACCACATGCCTGTGTATAGCATCCAGACGCTGTATAGAGGTTTTAGAAGTTTACTGACTTTGTAAAGCAAACTGGCATGTGGGAGTTCAATGTGCAGACATTGAGTACATGATTGTAATTAGTTGGGAGACTGGCAGATTGGCTTTGGGAAGGTAGTTAAGGAATAATTGTCTGTGTCTGGACAGGAT
This sequence comes from Anser anser, assembly GCF_964211835.1. Taxonomy (NCBI): domain Eukaryota; kingdom Metazoa; phylum Chordata; class Aves; order Anseriformes; family Anatidae; genus Anser; species Anser anser. Next base: position 56,184,871 of record NC_139721.1, read on the forward strand.
TGTTGCTTCTTACAAACTACACTATTGCCTTACAGCTGGTGCTGTTTTATATTGCACAAGACTTTTTTTTTTTTTAATGTGGGATAATGATTATATTTATTCATAGTGCTGTCTTGCCCCAAATATGCAAGGTGCTACACAAACATATCTGAAAATAGTCTTTGTCCTAAGTGAACTAATTGTGATCAACATGAACTAGCAAAATTATTGCCTGTTTTTTAAGAAGTTGAGTTTCCCCAAAAGAGAAGTCTGGTTTATTAGGAGATTGATTCTAGTGATCTGAAGTCTATCACACATAGTCAGATATAATTTATGCTTGCAGTGCTTACAAATACTACATTATTTACTTGGGTGATGAAGTATCAAAGACCTATCCACCATGATAGCATCTACTTAAAAACATCAGTTGCTTTTAATATCAGTTATTCTAGCTAGTGAAGAAGGTAAGCACTGATTTCCTGACAAATTTTTGATTTGCTTTCCTTTTTGCCTTTCAGAGTGCAAATTCACCTGCGCCAGTGGTAAATGCTTGTATCTTGGTTCATTGATTTGTAACCAACAGAATGACTGTGGGGATAACAGTGATGAAGAGAACTGTCTGCTTGTAACCGAGCATCCACCTCCAGGCATCTTTAGCTGTGAGTACTTGCTCTTCGTGTGCATCAGTGAGTGTACGTATGTGGAATATGTCTGTTACCTCAGAAATCAGCGTGTTCAGGAACTTGGTCTGCTGTTTGATCTCTGGGGGGGGATGAGACAGAGGAAGTAAACACTGTTTTTTTCTGAACCAGCAGTGCTATATAATATGCTTTCTTTAGGTTTCTATATCTGGAAAGTTGTAGTCATGTGGAGGGAAGTGGAGGAGTTTGTGCTGCAGGTATGAGGTTGCAATAGTATGGATTGTATGCGGCTTCTGAAAAAGAAAGCATAATATTGGAAGTGATTAAAAGTGTTCCTCAAGTTTCTAAAAAATGTTCTGTGCTTTGTGTGTGTGTAGTATTTATATAATATTGAGACTATTAAGAAAGTTGTAATCTTTCTAGTCATCATTTCTATGAACCAAATATGTTTTGTTAGTGTTGATATCAGCATCATTTGGAAGGTCACAGAGCTTTTGTGGATATATATTTAAAATAGCTTTAGTTGTCATTCTTTGGTGTATAAATATCTCAGACAGAGTGACAGAGTTTATCACCTGAATTACTCTCTTAGTACATTACCCTCTGTGATGGACACTGAAGTCAAGTTTTGATTTTGTTCTTGCATCTTCTGCAACTATTTTTAAACCACAGTTCACCTTTCTGGGTGGAGGATAAATTTTCCAGTAATGTGTCTGGTCTACAAGTACAATAGAAGTGCTGCTGCTGTGATGATTTCCTGTCATACATCAGCGTACTGTGTTACGTCAACATTTACTTTAAAAAAGATTAAAATTCTGCTTTTGGAAACGCTTTACTTAATGCAAGGATAGCAGGAACAAGCATTGCATTTATTAGGAAGAAGACAATTCGTCACATGCTCCCTAACCCATTTCCTTCCAGCTAGGGTTGACAATTGCTTGCCACAGATCAATAGGTCCATACTATGGTCAGTGTCTAATGGAGAAACTTGTGTATGGAATGAGGTATCTAGCACTGCTTTCCAATGGCGTGGTGCTGCCAATAACAACAGCTCTCGAAAATCTCTTTGAGCTCTAGCTGTGACTGGGTTATGAATATCTGTGTTAATTGTGTTGTTATTAATAATAGAAATTACAAGCAGTATGTATCTGTAGTTTTTGTATTGAATACATGCAATATTAAGTGTGATCACTAGAGTGAATTCATAATAGAAACTCGTTAGCTGTTGGATATATTCCCTTCCTTCTCTTCCCTCTAACCTCCAACTTAACATATTTTTAAATGACTGATCTTGCACTTTTTCTGTGATTTCAAACATTTTGAAATAGTATTGACCTACATATGTGTATATATTACTTCATTGTATTTTGCTTTTGGTTTGGTTTTTGGAATGGAAGTCTTGCCGAAGCCCCAGGACTGGCTGTAGACTTGGGTGACAGGTCCAGATCAAAATGCCATGTGTATTTCTCCATAAACTTAGTCTGGCCTTCCCCGTTGACTTGTTAAAAAAATATGCCTTATAATTTGTGCATGCAAAGCTGTAAGCAAACCTTTAAAGTACAAAAAGAGGCATTTTCTGACTGAGATACTGTGCAGCTCCTCCACATTAAGAAACCAAGTCAGCACAACTGTTTGGCCAAAAGGAGCTCCGAAAACCGCTGTAGTAGCAGATGGAGTGAAGGACTGAGTATAGCTTTGGTAACAAGCAGCAGCTGGGGCACTGTCCTATTACTTATTTTGGAAATCTTGGGACAAGCTTGTTCCAGAGTGACATTACAGGCAAGAGGTCGTAATTGCATTGCGTATGAACATTTATTTCCTTATTTGTTGGTGGTAATGTAGTCAGCACTGTAAGTCCAGACGCCAAAGTCTCTGCAGCCTCATGCAGTGGTTGTGGTGGCTGTTGATGAGTGTGTGGATGCATTGCAGATGGCCGGGGGATAATGGGGACACCCTGTGAGTTCCTTGCTGGAGTCCAAGTGGTCAATTTGGGCTCCTAAAGCCTCATGGATTGAGTCATTTTTCAGCAAACCTCTGTGCCAGTGGTAATTGGGCTGTAGTTGCAGCAGAAGTGGCACTGTGTCCTGGCCTTCTCCTCAAAGTGCCTTTAGAGTCTACAGATCATTTCTTGCTTGATCCAGGGTTGGTAAACTTCCCAGTCTTCCCTCGAATTGCCTCTCTCCCCTGAGGCATTAGAACAGCTCACTGATGTGACAAAAGGCAGTCCTGAAAGGGAGCTGTGCAGGTAATCTGGCTGGTGGTCCCCCCTATCTCAAGGAAAATGAAGTTCATCCACACCAAACTGGACAAAATTTGTCTTTAAGAAGCCTTCAGCAGCAGGTTTCCTACTTCTTCCACGGGAGCTGAGGTTGGTGTTATTTGCTTCCTTCTCATGTCAGCCTTTTGCACACGTGAAGGCGGTTACCTTCTGGTAGATTTTAAAAAAAATAAATAATACCAAGTTCTTCCACTTAAATTTTTTTCCTTAAATCTGTTAGATTTGTTCATTTTATCAAACTCCTTCTAAAATATGATGTCCAAAACTGTAGTTCTGCTATTTCAGACCTCCCCAGTGCTGAGAGAAGCAGAATAATTACATAGATGGTCTTGTTAAATCCTTCAAGAACTGTGTTTGCTGGCTTTGTAACAACATGGCAAATTAGTAGCATGTAGAGGAAATACTTGATTTATTGGCGGGAGCATTCTGAAGTGTTTAACTTTTTGCTTACCGTGTGGCAGAAGGAGCATTTGTTGCAGTTTCGGATATCAAAAATGAATGTACTTTTTCTTTGCAATAGGGACTGTGCAACAAGTGCTGGTGAATGAAGAGACTTCTGTTCTAAATCAAATTAAAAAAAAAAAAAAGGTAAAACAGTGGTCCTAATGGTGAACCAAAGATAAAAGGACAAAGTCAAGCAGAAAAATAATACAATCATAAACAGTATTTAAAATAAATGAGGATTAGAGATATTTATTATGGTGAGCATACCAGAATATATGTGCTAGAAATGTCCTAGCTGATGAGGCTGCCTTCCAACATAGAAATACATACATTGATTGACTTCTAATTAGCAGCAAGAAGGTAACACAGCACTATAAAAAGAAAACAATTAAAACCAAGAAAGAGGAATTTTAAAGGAAGAATTTCTAGGCTGGTCAGTATTACATATCAGCTCTATTCTTGCACCTTCTTGATTGCGTGCAGTTCTTGAATGGGCAGGGAACTGATGAAGCAGCAATGTCTAAGCGTGTGCTGGTCCACATCTGGGCAGGACTGCCTGTCTGTTTTTTGCTGGAACTGCTGTGGTCTTTACATAGAGCAGGTCAGCCCTAATGTGGTGTTCTTTCCCATCTACAGTTTTTTCAATGAATCTCTTTCTCCCACTGTATTCAAAACTTCTATTCTTCTGTAGAGACAATATTAATCTCATTTCACAGTAATACATATACTGACATATACTGTCCCCAAACAATGTCTAAATAATTTTTCATATGGAAGCCCTGCTTCAGTTTATTTAAGCAGTATGTGCCATGTTAGTGGTAGCCTATATTTCCAGGCTACTGAAGCATTTCTCATTTGTGTTCTTGCCAGCAGCCAAATCCAGAATGTCTCGTTGTAGCTCATTGTTTTGTTTAGTTAAGTTGCATGAGCAGTGGTATAGAAAGACATTTTTTGTGGGTGACCTGCTCCCAGGATCTTGTGATTATAGCAGACGGTATTGCATTGTGTTAGGGTAGTTTAAATCTCATCCACCGAGTGTTCCTCCTTGCTGCTCTTACTCTGGCTGTGTTGCGAAGTCTGTTAATTCAGTCTTTCTAAATGTCGCTGCTGAACTCAATAAGATGTCTCACGTATGCAAAGTTAAACAAAATGTGTATTTCTGCAGCCCTTTGGTTTTATTAGTTTTCCTCTGCTGACTTGTAGGTAGAGTTGCTTTATGCTGCTATATGGGCAGTTTAGTTCTGTATAGAACAGAGAGACCGGAGGGCAGCTGGGTGAAATCAGCATCAACAAAAGATGTATTAGCTAATGCGGGTTAGAAACTGATTTCAGACAACACAAGTTGCCATCCAGGAAGTGTCAGTTGCTCAAAATACGTGCTAAGGCATTGAAGCCGAATGTGTCAAGGTAACAGGTTAGGTAATGAGTGTTAAAATATACCTTCCCCCTTCCTACGTGAGGACGCTCAGAGATAAGTCTGTATTTCACTACAGGTAGCCTCTTACCAAGGAGCTCATGGCAACTTCTGGTAGGTCCATTTATTGTTCTTATTTTCCTCAACTATTAATACTTATTGAGGTAATACAGATGGCTATTCTTTTAACACTACTTTGAGGTTGAGGCTGTATTAACTGCATGAAGCTGTGATTGGAAAAATGCAATTAGGAGTAGAATTTTAAACATTACAAACTTGGCCTTGTGGGCAGCTTGCTGCTGCATGTGACCTGCAAAATTTGGACTCTGAGGAATTGAAACAATGTGCCTGTTTCTAGCAGGACACAGTTCATTTGTTAGAGCATTTCCCTTTGTTTCGCAACAAATGATCAGCCTGCCTTGTCCTGCTAGAAGTAAATTAGATTTTGAAATGGAAAGTGTAGTCTGTTGTCTGTTTGCAGACTGCAGTATTGAAGTCGCATCTAATTGAGTAGCATTGCGATTTTTAGAGATGGTGGAGATTTTAGTGCTTTGTTTGGTGGAAAACAGTGCAGGTCATCTTTGCTGTGATCTGCGTGTGTTCATGAGCGTGTTAAACATAAATATTGCCATGTATGAAAATTTGAAGAATGATAAAAAAAAAAGGGAAACTAAATCCATCTTGTCGTGTGAAAATGACGTCTACATCAAATTTCAAGTTGTCAGCATTGATGGAGTTGATGTGGTGTGGCAGTTTTGGCATAGCAGGGTTTGCTGTAGGAGTTCATTTTCCTCTGCGAGGTAAAAGAGAAAGCGCACCACAAATATCTGGCTCTCCCTCTCACCACCCCCACCTACTTCTGTCAGCTCTGAGCTTTGTAGGAATCTGCAGGGGGCCGGAGAATGATTCTGTTTTAAAAACAAAAAGCTCAATCAAAGGAAAATATTTTGTTTAAAGAGACCTTTGGCATCCCCCTCTGACTGTGACACTGAATTTGCGCAGATAAAAACAACCGCTTAGATTTACATTTTGATTGTGCTTCTGCTTTCATGTGTGCTGGGCTGTCCCACTTCAGGTGAAATTTATCCATTTCTTTAAATATTTAGCAGTCTAGCATTGATGTTAATGAAAGTCTGGCACTGCTATTTTGAGAATTGCAACAATGATAGTAATTTTCAGTGTCAGATTACTGCTTCTCAGAGGAAAAGGGAGATGGGAGGAGGGAAGAGAGAAAAAAAATTGTTTCGGTTCTAATAGAGTTTGTCATCAGCCTGGCTGTGCCAGACAGATGGATCATGAATACTGTCTAGACGCTCTCTGCCTGAGTGGAGCTGTGGTCTCTAAGGACAAGCAACGAGACGCCGGCTTAAGTGACTGGGGAAAGTCAGGACGCGCTCTCCTCTAATCAGATGGCAATCAATGCCGGCCTGCCTCCGCAGGCTGGGGAAAAGGCCCGCTGCTCCTGATAGCGGGTCGATACTGATTTCAGCTGCAGCTCGTCTATTATCGGCCTTTAGGGAGGAAAGGAGAGGTACGGTGTTATGGCACTATTGATTTCAGCTTTATGTGCCCCGGGGTTTGAGAGAGCTTTAGTTCAGGTGTAGAGCCCGGTACGGGCGGTGGATGGGGAGAGCCGCCAGCGGGCCGCGAGGCCTGCGCGCGGCGCGGCTCCGTCAGCTCTGTTCATCGGTCGGTTCGGTCGCTGCACGTACCTGGGAACACGCTGCTTGCCGCCTTTTGGTGTGGCCCGCTGGCTCAGAAGGCTTCATCCCTTCTCCCTACCTGTGGCTCCTCATGGGCCATGCATGAAGGCGAGGTTTCATGAGGTTGCCTGTGCTTTGGGAAAGAGGAGCATGGAGGACCGTGCGCCATTTAGTGATCTCTGGCGCTGGTGCTTTTCCTTTCTCTGTCTCTAAACGCAGCGAGTGATAAGGCAATAAAAAAAATCATATGTAGCTCGAGTGATGAGTATTTCTTGACTAGTGTAATATAACAACAAAAACATCAAGTTAATACATATGGTAACTTATCTGAAAAGCAAGGGGCTCTCTGGGTTTTGTGTTACAGAATAAGCTGTAACTTCCTTGGTTTTACTTCTGCATATATAACTAACCTCTAGATGGACATTTTTTTTTTACTTAGAAAGCCCAGTTTGCTTTCAGCCTGTAATGTAGCCTTCGTTCCTGAAGTGCTATAAACAGGTTCTGTGCTTTGTTTTGAAATCACTTCATCTTCGCATATTTTTGAAGCACATCATGGAAAGTTGGCAATTAGTATGAGCTTGGACATTTGAAAAGAGGGAAGCATTAAGGTCAATTCTGTGTTTTTCTTACTCTAGTATTTTGTCTGTACTTTTAAAAATACTGTATTTGCTAGTATTTAATGTAAGCAATGAAGTAGACTGCTGGTCCCATGAATTCTGTAATAAAACTTAAGTGAAATTCAGTAATGCTAGAGTTTACCCATTTTTCTTTTGGAGCTATTAGCAACTCAGACAAGCCAGACACACGTATGTGGCCAATAATAACTATGAAATATGCCAGTACATCAGGTATTTGCATCTGCTTACAAACAGGGCTAAACCAGCCAAACATTAATCATATTTCTACAGTTAATGAGAAAAGAAATAAAATCTCTGTGCCCTGCAAATGAGAATGTGGGGATTCCAAGAGCTCTGAAATGTGATATTATTCATTTGTGAAGTGTGTAAGTTGTATCACCATTAATCAAAAAGATCTAGAAACAAAATTTGCTAGAACTGTGTGTGTGTTCTTCATATACATTTCATTCACCCCTTATTCAATTCCTGTGAGCTTTTAGGAAACTTCATCTAATATTAAACATTACATTTTAATGAGATTATGTCTTTTATTCCTGTTTCCCTTTTCTCTTACTGATTTCTATATATGTAAAAGAGAATTTTACATTCTCGAAGTATACAGTGTATTAAAATCTTGATTCAAAGGCTGATTTTCATGCATCTGAGAGAGTGTCTAAATTTCAGTCTGGAAATCTCAGAGAAATAATGCCATGCATCAGTTATGATGTGACTTTCTATCTTACAGGTGTGCTTGGCCCTGCGAGAGACAGGAGCTCCTTGCAGACCGGTATGAGGCAGGGAAACGGACTCTTGCATACTCTCAGAGCATCATTTTCAGGCTGTTTTCTCCACCAGAAGTGCTTAGTAGCAAAAATAGTCCACAAATGCAGGCCTGAAAGTACAGAAACTACAATACAGTGTTATTGCATAGGCACAATTCTGCTGGAGAGAGGAAGAGAATAAACTGTGAGACAGTTATTTATTGTCTGATGTTATTTCATGTACAACTAATAGGTACTTGCACATGGCATCAGAAATCACATAAAATGGAACTGAGCAACTTTTGTTGATTTTATTTTCCATCCATGTCAGTAAGTGTTGCTCATTGCTCCTTTTCCTTCCTGTGCACTTTTATTTGTAGGGGTCACTCTGTTCAGTGCCCTGGGAGCTACTTGGCTAAATCTCTGAGTTTTGGATGTAGTTCTAAAATCTTCCTGCATGAATTTTAAAGACATCACTCTCCCCTTCATTCATTCCGATCTGTTATCACTGGTAAATACTCGTTAGGAAGATTGCATTTGTGTTGTTTGCGCTTGGCTAATACAAATGCCTACAGGAGCAGTCACAAATTATTTCTTCTATATAGCACTGGAATCTGTTCAAGTGCTTAACTAATATAAAGATTACTTACATATTCATAGGTCGTAAAGTGTTTCAGAAAACATGCTTTGAGGCAACTTTTTTTTTCTTAATTAAAAAAAAATAATAACTCCCTCCCAATAAACAGACACAGTCAAACTGGACAACCTTCCTTCTCTGGGAATACTAGACTGTGATCTTTGATTGTTTTTCATTCTGCAGATGTATATCTGACCCTTTATCTTCAGACGTAATCTCCATCTTTGTCTTCCTGATGAAATGAGCCACCTTGATTTTTCTTATGCAGGCTCATTTTCTCCTTCTGTTTTGAAGCAACTACTTGAAGTGGAGGTGATTTAGGAGTTTGGTTGTGTGTTCTGGTGTAAATACACACTGCAAATTTTATGTCTGAAGTTTCTACGTGGCTTAAAATATAACATGCTGGTGCTCAGAGAAATCCATGCTTTTCAGTGATCTCCATGGACTGTCCTGCGTGTGAAATGATGTGTTTCTCTACCACACAGTGTTTAACTGAAGCATGTTGCTTTGGCCATTAGTGTGCAACTATTTTTCTTGGACTGGAAAGTCTGAGAAAGCCTATTACTCTGCAGTTTTGCAAGCATTCAAGACTGGCGCAAGCCTGTGTTGCCCCTTGTGGTTACTCCCTCTCTTGTCCCTGTGCAAATGTTTGTGCAGCCACAGAGGAATTGGGTTGGAGACCTGATCTGGTTCTGATTAACTCCGAGAAACTTCCACTTGGTTTCAGCCAATGTCATGTCTTTGATTCTGTTCTCAGCTCAGCTGTGCAAGTGCCTGTGCCAGAACAAGGCAGAGGGCAGTACAAGTGGCCACGGGTGGGAGTGCTGCATTCAGTGGTGGTATATCCTTGACTGGTTTAAGGTTTCCATTGAAACTGCAGGGTTAGTCTTTGTATTGCTAAACCACAAGCATATGCTTAAAGGCCTTTCCCTCAGTACGGGAGAGTTTGGGAATTAAGAACGAACTGTTGCTTTCCCTCGTCTCCCTCATTCTGAAAATCTCAGTTCAAGATACTCTCATTTGTCACATTTTATTCCAGAGAACTGAAACAGAAAAGTGAAGGACCAGAATTTAGAACAGGGGGTCTCTCATGAGCATTCATGGATTTGTGTTTGTTTAGAACGAACCTATGCTAGCAGAACGTAATATAGCATTTATTTTCAATAGTAGAGTCCAGTTTGGCTTAAGACAAGGTGCTTTATTGGAATAATGTTAGCTAGTTAAATGAATTCATAGGAACAGCTGTCCTGGGTCAGATCAAAGACTCAGCTAGCCCAATATTGAATCTGGCACTGACCAATTGCAGATGTGAAGTGAAAGAGTATAAGTAAATTAGACATACAGTTATGCTTTTCCCAGTAAACCTGCTTCCTTGGAGGAATGCTGTACTGCTCCACAGGAAGAGCACAAGATTTCTGTCGTTCGGAGAGAATTCGGCATTTAGGAAGGGGAGGTAAAGAGAAAATGCCTCAGTTTTATTAATATAAGAACACGAGGAGATCCATCAACCCCCTGCAAGCCAGTAAATGTGAGGGCATGTTGGTTTCTTCTGTTCAGCATATGCTTGTCACATTAAGGCATTTTGAATATAGGACACAAGCCTGAAAGTGATGAATTCACTACAACTTAAAAGATGATTTGCCTGGGTCTTATTTATTTTGTGAGGGACCAATATCTTAAATTTCCGTAAACTTACTGTGTTGTTTTTTTCTGAGTGGTGGTTTTTCGTTGTTGTTTTGGTTCAGGATTTGTGGCCTGCAGCAGCTTTATTTAAGAGTGAACCAAGTTCGTTTTGTGATGAAAGCAGGCTTAAATTTGGCCTGGATGCTTGAAAAGCCAAATGCACACACACAACCTACTGCATGTACAAAACACAGTTGTCACCCCTGACTGTGTAGCACACAGGTATCAGGAACCGTGGGAGTATGTGTGTGTACGTTACAGCAGGCATGCCCTCATTTTTGTTTTCTTCACATGGATATCTTATGTAAGGGAATAGAGGGTAGTTTGCATTAAGAAAAATACCAGTAACAACATGGAAAGATCTATACCTCCTTGGCTCCATGAAAATAATATGGATTCTCTCCTTTTGTTTAAAAATACCCATGCTTTTAATACCCATGGGTTTGGATTAAAATCAAGGCAAAAATATGTTTTTGTGTTCTATTTAGCCCACAAATGAGAAAGTTGACCAACTGCTTATACTAAGCCACTGTAAGGAGCTAAAGCAAAACAGGTCAGGAGAGAAAGTTGTTAAGTTACTTTCTGTCGGTGATGGATGATTTTTTCTAACTTATAACGTGGTCTGTGAGGCTAGAGAGAGATGTATGTAGCACAGCATTAGTCCAACCATACATGATAAGATCACAGCTTTACTTATCTTGCCAGCAATATTGCTATGCCAGTAGCTTCCTCTTCCCTTCCTCTTGGATTTCTTCCTCTTCTCTTCTTCTGTTTCAGTATTGCTGTGTAATAGGTTCACGGAAGTAAGACATGAAGAACCTGGTGGGTATAGAGATAATAATGACGCACTATGTGAATACTGAGTCTGGCACCTAGTAGCACCTTGATAGAAATAGAAAGCTGTGATCACAGTATTAAAATATGCTAACAAGCTGAAGGAGCTAATGGGCTGAATTTTTACAGTGCAGATGTTCATCCGGCACTTGTGCTGAATGCAATAACAAATGTGTGGGGGCTGCTGGCGATATTATTGTGTTCTTGGCAGCACAGTTCTCCAAAACAATCTTTCCTTTCTTCTGTATTTTACCAAGATTTAGAATGTTCTTTTTTTTTTGTGGTCTAAGATAAAGAATGTGTGTGTAAACAAATTAGTGTGACTAAGGCTGGTTGGGCTGGGGTTGTGTTTATTCAAATACAGGGTCCTGCAAGAACGTGTGCGTTATCGTCTGTCGTAGTGGGAACTGGCTTCTCAGTTCTTGGATAGTTCATGTTCTACATCTCCTGAATTTCAGGTAGTTCTATGTTATTTCTTAAACGTAGCTCATTTGGCCAGGAGAAATGTCATGCTTCTTCACATTCTCTTCTTCGGTGTGCAATGCTTTGCAGCTAATGCCAAGAATAACATTGTGGACTCGCAGAACCTTTCAGCTGTTTCAATAGGAAATGATTCTGACGTCTTTCCAGTTGACTCAGATATTCCTGAAGAAGGGACTGTTCCTACTGGTCAAGGATTTGCTAGCTGACGGCTGGAATCATTATGTTGCAAGCTTACTCTTTTTTTTGTTGTTGTTCTCAATGACAAAGGTATACTGGCTTGTTTGTTTTAATTACTGGGATGAAAGGTGTATGTGGCTGTTGTTTGTATGAAGCTGTGGCCCTCATTGTGAATACCTGTCACTTTTGATAGGTCATTGCAATGTAGATGATCAGTCAACTGGCCACGAGTATTGGTGCTCGCCATGCTCCTCCAGCAAATGCGTTTGCTTTGCCATAAAGCACAGGTTTCAAACTGTGTACCCTTTTTACTGGCCTATTATATAACACATGGGGAAAAATAAATTCCCTTGTTGTTAGAAAAACTGAACGAAGGACTGAAATGATAGAAAGAATGGAAGAATTGGTGATTGGTGCATAGGTCTTGCCAACAAATCCAGGTTTTCCGGGCATCTCTACTGAAGACTTCCTGCGCAGTCCTGAAGAAACCTTTATTCTTTTTCTTCCTTCATCGCTTTATTTATAAAATAGAGATAATTATATTCATCTACTTTGCAGAATTAATAAAAGACAACACAAATTTTATATGGTTGAAGAAACACGCAAAGAGATGCTAAGCTGTAATAACATCAGAAAAACAAGTATTATACTGGAAGAAATAGTCATAAGCTGACAGTGAGAATTAAAAAATATATATATATTAAAACAGGATGTGCTTGATGTTGTTTGTTAACTTTAGCACATCCTGTCCAGTATTAATAGGCTTATATTTAATTTTTCACTTGTATGTCGACATCTAAGAGTGAGGAAATGGATATGCTAAGTAGACTCTGAGTAGGTACCTAAATCCATTTGCATTAAAATGTGATTAGGGGCAGAAGAATAGGAGTTTCATCAGTCAACCATAATTCTAAAATTGGGACAGCGTATCTTAAAAAATGGTGAATGTAATGATATTTGGTTGCGTGGTCTAAGTTAGTGAAGTCTGAAAAGGAATATCAGAAAGATTTAATCAAATGAGGTCAGCAGTCAACAGAATGATGGATGAAATTCCATCTCGATTAATGCAAAGTAATTCATACTGGAGGGCAAAGTATGTGCTATTAATACAGTTTATTGGATCCTTATTAATTGTGCAATTTAAGGAAAAGGACCAAAGTATCACTATGAAGAGCTGAATAAAGACCTCTTTACAGAACATAGTTGTGGTCAGATAAAATATTTTGAATCAATAAAAGTAGAATGTGAAATGTTACGATGTAGTTACATAAATCAACACTTCACCTTTATCTGGAATGTTGTGTTTAATTATTGTTGCAGCACAGAAGCATGCCACAGATATAGAAAACATAGGAAAACAGCAGAAAGAAGTTGTAAACAAACTTTGATATGAATAGAAACCAAAAAGTTTGGAATTGTTTACTTTTGAGTGCAGATAAATAGTGGAGAAATAAAAAAGTACGCAGAACTACGAGTGATGAACAGAAGGCGGGTCAGGAACTTAGGTTGTGTCATAAGATTAAAAGATCACTCAACGCAATTCAAAGCTGATAAAAAAGAAATAGTTTTTCCATACCTCCTGAGACTGTAGGCGTCTTTACCGTGTAATGTTGTGGAGGCAAGAATTTAACAATATTTAAAGAGAGGAAGACGCTGAACACTGAGTCCACTTGTATATAAGCTAGCCAGAGAGTAGTATTTAGGAACTGTGTAATAAGGCTGACGTTTCAGGCTCTAAACTGATTTCTGACTGTAAGACAGACTGAGAGCTTGAGAAGTAGACACTTCCTCAGTCTCATCCTGGAGGACAGTGTGTGGGCTCCCACGGGAGATGTGAACCTGAAGTCCCCAGTAAGTTGCTTTGAACAGTGATTGTGTGCAGCTACGATCTGAGTCCTGCTGTGCAGTTTCCCTAACTCAAATGAAATTTCTTCCATCACATGCAAGCCTTCTTTCACTTCATGCAAGCAGAAATCTGGGCTGTCTTACACTGCTCTTTCGTAGAAGGGGAGGATAACTGGCTAGGCTGGCACACCAAGTTGCTTCACAGTGAAGACTGTGGGATCTCTGCCAGCCCGTGCAGGACTATCTATTGCACGCCAGCCACTGCCCCGGGAGGGGTGGCCAGCAGCCCGACGGATCCCCGGCGCAGGAGAGCAGGCTGATGGGAAACGTGTACTAGGAATTGAGGGGAAGCCAGCTTAAGCAAGCAAGGCTTAGAATGAACCGTGTTGCAATACGGACTGGTATGTGATTCTTTGAAGCTTCCGACAGCCCTTCTGGCCATGAGGCTCCCGTGGTTAATAAACCAGACCCGCAGAAGTGCCTGCTCTTTAAACATAATGTACTGAACTCCGCGCGTAAATGTTTGACGCTAGTGGACGAGATTTGTGGAGCCTCTTGTCTTGCAGCAGGTGACAACGATTTCTTTGCTTATTGCAACACAAGCTGTCCATTAATTAGGACTTTGGGAGAGAAATGTGTGTAGGCTGTGAACGTGCAGAGTGATGCAGAGAGGTGGGAAACAGATGTGTGGCCATATATGCACCAGCCAGCTATTACTCAGATACCATCCGTGCGCTAATTAGCTGCTGGAATGTTGAACAACATTGGTGCTCGTGTGATTAATTGAACGCAGTCCTGCGCTGGGTTTTCACACTTGTCTTAATCTCTACACGGTGCCATAACTAACACGCTTCAATTAATATTGTTTTGAAAGTGAGGTCCCTGTAACTTCCTTGTTATAAAAGACTTATTTCTTGGTGTAGACTGCTGTAACTGTAGGGCCGTCAGCTTTCTGGACCCTCGAAGGAACAATATTGGGTTAATGCTGCAGATGAAACCTGACTCATCCATTTTGCTTCCAGTCATGCTAATGAACCCAGCCGGTGCCATGTCAACTCTAAGCATTGCGCCCTTCCTCTATGATTCTCGCCTTCAGTTAAGAGTCAGCAAAGAGTAGCCAATTTCTGAATTGCCACAGCTGGGTTGAAATGCGTAGTAATAATACTTGTATGGTGAATGCCTCTTTAGCAAAACTGTTGCAATTTATCCAGAGTCCATATTTTACTATTTTATGTCTCAGAATGTAAATACAAACATTAGTGTTTCCAACGGCCGTACATCCAAAAATAAATGCTCACACACATGTATAATATGTTCTAGAACAGCAGTTTTTCTTGTGTGAAGTCCAGATCCATGGCACATTTCAGCCCCTGCCCATCGTTGTAGGAACGTGCAGTAAGAGCACAATTAGTGCTGCCAGACTGGGGACATAAGTTATCTACTACCACATCCTGCGTTGTATTCCAGGTAAAAGGAACTTCTGTAAATCAGAAAGAGGGACTCCAATTTTGCTGCCAGAACGTAAAAGCAGAGATGATTTTTCTCTGATCCAGTTTCTGGTTTTGTCAAATGTTTCTTACGCTTTCCTGAGACAACTTCCTCCTTTATGCATATCAAAAAGCTTGTGAATTAGAAGAGCGCTTTTAATCTTGCAGATAACTGGGGAAATACTCCTTCTTTCCCTCCTTCTTATCCCCCTCCGTATCTTCCCTCCCCACAGAATACTAAAACATTGTTTTTCCTCCACTGTCGAAAGGTGTGTCTCACAGAATACAGATGAGAGATTTGGCTAGCAAAAAATAAAGGAAAACAAGAGGCATGTCTTTCAAGTACAAATGGGGCTTTAGAGATCTCTGCTGGAAAGCCTAATTTCTACATGAGCACAACTGTTTCTACATATTGCCTGGAACACTTCAGTTGGCCACACTTTCTATTATGGATTCTAAAAAGACATCATTTGTCAAGTTAATAACTGTGTACAAAAATGTTTATGCATAATAAAGATAGATTTCAGAGATCTTTGAATGGCACCCACAGACATTAAATTCTGCAGTACTTTGCAATATACTGAGCCTGATTAGATGATGATAATAATTAGGGTTCCCCCCCCCCCCCCCCCCCCCCCCCGTTCTGCAGGGCTAAGTGAACCTAACTGCTTGCTGAACCATATCAATCAGATTATTTAATTTATTTATTTATTTTAAATTCTGTTCTCTGGTGAGGAAGTCAAAATATTATTGCAGTTTCAAGACCTCACTTGCAGAGCATGTTTCATGACAACGATGGTCTTTGACTCGAAAAGAGCAATGACAGCCTTTATAGCATTTTCTACCCAACTGCCTATTGCTACTGCTTATTGTAGGAAATACATATACATATATATATATATATCTTTTAGACATACAGAAACTAAAATACAGACTGCGTAGGCCCTTCATAGAAATTCTTTAATAATGCCATGTGTAAGCCACATTCAGAAGGTATGCTTGTCCCTATTTTCAATGGCAGTTAAGTCGCTTAAGTAGGACCCAGACGTGCAAATATCTTTCTATATGTGACTATAGTAGCTATTTAAGCTAAGGATTTAAGGAGGCTGAATGTAATTACCCTCATTGCGAGACTAATACACAAGAGAGAAATGCCATAGGATTTTGTAATAGCGACGAGTGGTCAAGACATTACCTTTATGCTTTGCTAGTTTTACCAGCTGTGTCTCATTCCATTATTCATACATATATACATAGACACACACCTCTCTTCTAATTAATGATACTTGTCAGCTAGTGGGCAAAAAACCACACAACTCCAGAGGTGACTTTCCAAAGAAAATCTGATTTCAGAGTGGAGCCACTGATTGCCAGAAATCTGCAGATGTGCTACAGAGCTTTCTGAGGTTTAAAAATTTAGCTATGTTCATCAGGTGAGTCTGAAAAAGAAATGCAGTTATCAGGGTTTTCTTACAATCTGTTTATCTCTTAAAAAAAAAAAAAGGAAAAAAGGAACATATGTCATGTGTTCTGCCTTGTACTGTGCCTAAAGGGGGAAGACATAAGTATTGTGTCTTGAAAACTAGGATTTTTAAATGTTACTTATAAATGGACAGGTATAGGTAGGTGATGATACAACATAACTTGGATTCCTAGACTCTAGGAATAGACTGTTTTAGCTGGTTTTGTTAAAAACAAGCAGCCCCTACTCCCAAAAAATCCCCACAAATTTATATTCCACGTGGCATAAAATTTTGTCGTTTTCTGCCACAAACGTACAGAAACGTGCTCTGCCTCTGCAGTAAAGCACAATATTCTGAGGCAGAGCTTGCTGACCGTAAAGACTGAGACATTTAATTGAAATGAGAGCAGCTATAAATATACAAGTTTTTGAAGACTGTAGCATGGTGTTGGCTTTTTTTCCTTCATTGGTAGAGAGCTAGGATAGAAGGTGGACTTCTAAATGTGTTTGGATATAAATAGTAAAGCATTTAACTCTTTCAGTTGTGTGATATTTCTTTTCCGTGTGACTGAATCACTCAGCCTCCTGAAGGGATCAGCCCTGATCTCTGAATCCTACCTCTGGCCTATGAATCATGTCAAATTTCATTTAAGTTTTTAAATGGAAATGGGAATCAAAGCAACGTCTTGACTTAGCAGCCTCCATTTGATTCCTTCGCAGGCTATTTGCTGGGCCTGCTGGCCCTTGGCAGCCCCACCGTATTGAAGGTAGGCATCGATAAATCATGTTGGATTTAATGGAAACGAAGCCTTCAACTTGCACTGCAGTTTTACACAACATTCCCACTGTTTATAGGAGTACTGGTATATTTTAATAGAGCTTCTCATTTGTTACATTACATATTCATAATGTACAGGGCCTGGAGGAGATCCATTTGGCTGACCTCAAAAGCCTTGAGACCTCAGCATAATACTACGTTGGAGTATTAAGCCAGTGACAATCCGTAGAAAATGCAGCTGGGCTTTTAGGTGTGTCCATGAAGGATGGAGAAACGCAGAAGGGCCAACGCTGGTTCGAGGGAGAACAGATCGGGTTAGATTTGGTGGAGAGACTGGAAGATGGATAACTTGTGGGAGACAGAGCAAGGCTGCTTGACCAGTCAGTCGGTGGGAAGAAAGCAGGAGGTGTGGCAGGTTGTGGGAAGAAAAGGTTGCTGCCTTTCCCAAAGCCATCACCCTGCCTTGTGTGCCTATCACCATCTGAAACTCACTGTGTGCACCCATGTTCCCATCCTGGTGAAGGTCTTGGAGCTGGTTTCTTATAGCTGCCTCGGATTTTTGGTTCTTGCTGTTTCTGTAGGAATTGTGTACGTAAAACCGAACGATCGGCTAAGGACGTTTGTGGTGCTCGGTTTGCAATCAGTCGCTCTGAGCGTGTGTTAACAGCAGTAATGTTGTTCCAGGTGAACACGCAGACCCTCATTTATTCAAATGTAAGGTATTTAGAGCACCTGATTGTGCATGCTATGGTTTCATGAAGAAAACAAGTAGCAATAATTTATTGTTTTTAAAAACTGGTAAAAACAATTGGGAAATTAAGTGGCACAGGATTAGAGTCATAATTGCTCATATAGGGTGTCTCAGCTCAGGTTAGGGGTGAAAACAGACCTCATTCTTTCATACGTATCATCATTAGTTTCACGCTTAAATTAGACAGTCATTAAGAAGATCTATAACAGGAGTTGTTCAGGGCCCTTTGATAGTGTTGGATGGGAAGAACCTTGCACTGAAATCATGTGCATTGTGAACGGAGTCCAGAGGAGCCTGGTTGATTTAGCCCTGCTGGATATCTAATTATTCATCTTGTCTGTTACTTTCCTAAGGACTAAATATAGAGAATATTCGCAAATGATGAAAGAAAAAAGAAAAGGAGTTTCAAGCACTGAGCATATCTCAGGCCTCTGGTCGAGTGGCACATTCTGCAGCAGCGACCTGGCCGTGCTCAGGTTTAGCTGCAGCTCCCTTGGCTCTGCTGATGGGGCCTGAGGAAGATGCAAAGGTGGAGGCTATTGCCATGACCGGCGGCGTGGAGGGTTAATTAGCATGAGTGTCTAGGAAAACGTGGTTTAATGGTGTTTGTGGTGATGGTACAAGCTGCTTCACATCTTCGGTTATTTCAGCAAATAGAGTAAAAGTGTTTACTCTTTTCATTTTAATTTTAAAAAGAAAATGAGAACGGGACATACACAATGCGTCTAGAGAGGTCTTTCTAATGTGGACATCCATAATAGCAAAACTGGTTCCCGATAGCATGAAGGGGGGCTCTTTTAAAACATTTCTTGATGCAGTTAACAGGAGTGACAGCAAATCTATGTATTTCTTAGTTCCAGACTGGGAGAGAAGGATGTAGGGAGCTGCTAATTGCAAAATAATGGTACGGAATCCCTTCAAGGACAGATACATTGGCAACTCCAACTGACCCTGCAAATAGATGTGCTGAGAACAAATCCTACGGTGGTACCAGTTGTGATGAGCTGAATTTGTGCTTTTAAGCAGAAGTACTGAACATAAAAATTGGTTTCCTCACCCTGAGTCCCAGCGACCGCTTCAGCCGTGCCTTGCTGAGGAAAGCGGTGCGAGGCTTGGATCAGGCCTCAGCTCCCTTCGTTTAAGTCAGCGCCAGAGCTGGGACCATCCCGTGGCCTTGCCTCGCTGCTCTTGCTTCCTGCCACCTTTCGGTGTTTCGCCTCCTAAAATGATTTTAGCCAAATCAGACCGCTTCCTTCCATTCAAAGCACGGATGCTGGGAGGTCCGTGGGCATCTGAAAGTTTAACAGCGTTGAGCATCCTCACTTTCATTCAGCCACTCGGTGAGGGACAGTGAAGCAGCAAGGCAGATAAAAGAAGTCATTTAGCCTTAGGTTTCAGATAAAAGAATCAAGCTTGGTGACATGCTCCAGTCGAACAGTACTGCTTCTGTTCTTTGGGGCAAAATATGTTAGAATAAAATGAACAAAGAAGTATTCAGTGCTGGATCTTGCTGGATCATTTTTTCCTGCTATGTGTCATAAGCCAAGCTTTGAGCCACTGGAAGTTTAATGAAAAAAATCACCTGACAGTTCTGTTCCCTTCCCTCCCCTCCCCTTGTCCTGGTATTTGAAATTCATCCATGCTGGCCGCTGTAGGAGGAGGTTTCAGGAACCAGCTCGAGGTCAAAGTCTGGATTTTATACACCCGTGTCGGGTCATGGGGTTACTTTGCATGAATGCGCTGCTGTCTAATGAGCAGTTCTACTTCGAAATGATTTATATCCTATTTATAAATATAATTATTTGTAAAGTTATTTACATTATCTCCCCAGTAAGAGGTATTCTCCGCAGCATGCTGGAAGAGGATGTGTTTACTGAGGAGCTGTACAGAGCTAGAGCTCTGTTTAAAAAAAATACCCACTTTAAAATCGAGAGCTTTCTGGAAGCTTAAGAAGGTCTTTTTGGAGACGGACATTTGGGTCTATATTAACTTCAGCCAAGTGCTACGAATTTTTTCCACAAAACATAATGTAAACTTTGCCTTCCCGTTCCCAGTGATAAGTCAGACGTTATAGCAACGTGAAGGAGGGAGTTGTTTTCTGTGTAGAACGAAGTTTAACTGCAGCCTGGTGTGTTGTGATAGGTCTTCTCAGAAACAGGGTTCATTTAGCATATTTAGTTAAATTCCCCAGGACAGCACTTATTCTTAGAAATGGATATTAATTAAGCTGCTCAGTCAAAAAGGGCATGAAAGGAAAAGAAGAGGGGGAAAAAGATTCCAAACAATTTCAGAGAGTGTTAAATGAAGTTCATTTATGCAAAAGGACAACACAATCAAGATATATTAAATATGACCATAAAATAAACCAAATAATTAAAATTATATATGTTAATATATAAAATTATAATGTTAGATTTTATATTTAATATTTAATAATATTTTTTCATGTCAATTATTAAAATCCACTGTTGAACGAAACCACGTAGATCTTCAGAAACAGTTTTTAGTTCTGCTGGAATAATAGATGTTGCTCTCCCACATAAAAGTAATTTTGGTATATAATTTTTTTGCTCTTGAATGCATTCAGACTTAGGTCCTCTTCGTTGCTAATGTAGAACTGGATTTGTACTTCCTACGCCATGCCTAGAGTATCTGAGTCTTCTGGTTCAGTAGGTTTTAGTCATTCAGTTTAGGAAAAAAAAAAGAAATTGTTTTAATTGAATTCTTGTTAAAGATCCTCAATAAAATGAGCACAATTGATTTCTTCCCTTGTTCTTCTCTTGGAAAACTACATTGGGTCTTCATTGTTTAGATTTCATTTCTCTCGTTGGATCTGCTGTCTTCAACTGAATACAAGGTTATACAACATAGGATGTTTTTCTAAGTCAATCTAGCACTGACTGGTTTTGCTGCCTGAGAAAAGTGCTGGCTTTCACCTCTTGCTAGTGTAGCTGCATTTCAGTATTTTCAGGTTATATAGTCTTCTTCCTTTTTTCATTACTGACTGTAAAATGACCAAACTTATTTGAGAACAAGACTTTACTTTTGAACAAGTGTACTGGAAAACAAAACAAAACAAAACAAAAAACCGCCAACAAACCACAATGTACGCTTTTGCAAAAAGGAAAAAATATAGTTAAACTCATCTTCTCCCCTAGAAACTTCTATGCCTTAAAATTATTTTATCCGATTTGTCTGAGTCCTTGGGTTTTATTGCTTGTTTGAATCCTTGGGTTTGGACCTATATCTTGCTTCTTTATTGTTTCAAAGAATATATATATATATATATATATATGCTGATCACGTAGGCATTTGTTAAAGGAAAATGTGACCTATGATACTTCTCCTTTTTAAAAAATGGTTCTTGAGGCTGTGTGTTTTCAGAGCTAAACAGGAAGGCTAAAAACTTTTTTGGCTAGGATTTTGAAGCCTGTATTGACATAATAGTTTCCGGATGGCTGAAAGTGGTAAATTGTGAAAGGCTCATCAAATAGGAATGACATCTTTTTCATATTGGAGGTGTGATTATGAAATATAAAGTGAGAGTAACAATGCCAGTTGAGTACTTTGCTGGAAATAGAAATCTGTCTAGCTTGGTCATTGCATCCCTCATTTTCATCAGGCTTATGCGTGTCTTCCAAGTGTTTTCAAAAGTACTGAGTGTCTTGATGCCTAGTGAAGTGGCCTTCAGTCTGCTGGGTGTGTGACCATCCACACGTTTTCCTCCCATGCCCGTCCAGTTGTACAAGATCTAACACCTTCTTTTTTCTCTCAGAAGGAAAGCAAAGAGCAAATACTAAATAAGAAACTTTATATTTCAGGTTTGGAAGTGTCCTCCTTAGGGAAGACATTGTGCAGTTTGACCAAACCTAAAATACAGGGAAGGGTTGGAGGAAAAATGGCTTTTGAAGAGTAGCTGCCATACACTTCTGTTAGTGATAAATACAACTATATAGTTGGGAAATAAGGGGAAAAAGCCCTTTTATTTCCAGATGCAAGTTAAAAAAGCTGGGGAGCAAGAGTTCCCTATTAGCAAAAGGGACCTCCAGCATATGGTGATCCATTAGTGTATTTATCCACCACAACTGCTTATTGAAACAAAACATCCTCCCAAACATAGTGTATTTATCCACCACAACTGCTTATTGAAACAAAACATCCTCCAAAACAGCAGAAGCACTGTAGAAAACTCCCAAACCCATGTCTGTGAAAGCAGAAGCTGATGACAGAAAGCGCCACTTGACATGAAAGAGCAAAGGGCAACGCTTGAGTTTATCTAACACGACGTTACGTTGGGTTCGCTGTCTTTGTATAACTGAAGGGATTTTGCATAAGGGATTTCTAATTTAGCATCTTCCAGGAAATCTGCATTTTTTTCATTTTATTTAAGTTCCTTGTATACTGACGCACATATTCCTGGAAAATGTCAACATCGGCAAGCAGGTTAGCGGGTAAATTTTGTTGACATGTGCCAGTGAATGACCGAAGAAGGAAATATGTAAAATGTGGAAAATGAGAATGGGAGGCTGACCTGCTAGCAGAACACAGAATCGAAGCAGAAAGATTTGAGGCAATTGAGAGACAAAAACAACATGGTGTGTAGTTAAAACATAAAGGCGACAAACTAACTCAGTGCCTGTATTAGGCTGAGAATGCATATTAGTATGGAAGAAGCTTCAGGAGTTTAAAAATAGTTTTTGGACACTTTGCAAATCTTACGACAGGCAGCGGTTTGGTAGGTTGTTCAAGCTTTACACGGTACTTAATATTTTTTTGTTTTAATATGTCTCTGCTAGGCTAGTAATTAAACACTTCAGTTGGATAGTCAAAGGATCTGCACGTTAACGTTGTATTAATTGCCCATCAAAGAATCCCAGGAATGTAAAAATCTTTTTTGCTTGTTTTATGTGAGTGTGTATATATACACAAACACACCATATTTAATGTGTTAGTATTGTATATTTTCTGTGTGCAATAAAAATAATAACAAACATATAATACAGAATATTTATATTTTTAATTATGATAATAGGAATTGTGTGTATATTAAAATAAGCTTTACTGTCTCCTACATCACAGATGAAAATTTCATTGGCAGGTGTATTCTGAACAGTATAAAAGTATCGTAGCCCAACATTTTGACTTCATGAAATGATGGCTAAGTACATAGTAATAATCAGTATATTGGTCATTGCATTTCTTTCTTCTCAGAGGAATTTAAAATGTAGAACAGACTTGTGAATAGCACAGTGTTTCCTCAGGGTGATTAAAGGTTTTATTAATATCTAGCATTTTTAGATGCTACGGCAAAAATGTTATAATTGAACTTATTCAATAATTTGTGTCTAATTATAAAGAACACTGTGTAAGTGGAATTTGATACTTTTCTGGAAGTTGAGGTTAAGGGTAAGCAGGAAGGAAAACCAGGTAATGAATTTTCTGAGGGGAAGAGCAGATAAGTGGTACATAAATATAACTTCCTCAGACACAGGCGCTGTGTTGGACTACCTGCCCTTATGCTAAAATTAAGCAAAATTTTGGCTATTACTGTGCAAGATCGGAAAAGCATCCCGTTCAGAATTGGCAGCTGTCTTATAATTACATTGTGGTTGTTAAACAGTCTGCTGCACGAAAAAGGTATCGCACTTGGCATCTGTTTGTTGAAGACAGTGTTATTTCATCTAGATTAAAATATAAAATCCCTTATTATTCACAGTGTTTGTGCTGTTCCTACTTGGGTTTCTTTATCTCTTTAGGACACGGGGAATGCTCTGTCTAGTAGATGAGACAAGTCTTTAATGGGTGACTTTAGGTCTGTTCTGCAAGAACTGAGGAAGAATAAAGAACAGACCAAATCATTTTCTATTATTTTTCTGTTCAGAAAAGCAAGAAGACTTCTTGTCTCTGGTTTGAAGTGCAGAGACGAGACTATGCAGAAAACTTGACTTGCCCAATCCTTAGTCAAACAGCGAAACTGCTTTAAATTATATCCATCTTCAACATGAACTCAGCTAGCAAGACAAAACAATTTGAAGGTAAATTTGGAGTTTCTCTTCAAAGATGGTCTCTGGCATTTATAGAATACGCCTAAGAAAAATGATGGGGTGTCTCCACTTATGGTTAGTTCACGGGATACCTACATTTGCTAAACTATGTGAGAAAAGTACCCAAGCGCATAGCACTGACTTAAGAATGCAGAAAAAGCAACTTCTGCAATCCAGAGGGTTTTTTGGTTTTTTTTTGCCTTGTTTTGTTTTTTCCAGCAAGCATGCTGGCTCTGCTTTAGTTTCCTGCACCTGGCTGTAAAACAATAGACAATACAACTTGGACTCCATAATATAACCTTCCAAAATTTTGAAGGGTGTTATAAATAACTTACTGGTAAGTCAGAACAAGTCTAACATATCCTTGCTGTTATTTTTCCCCAGCATAGGTTGGCAATTTTTGTGCTGTTAGAATTTCAGGCAAAGGAGTAGTTTGAAAGTTGATATTCTGTCTTTGGTTTCATTAAAATGTTGGTTTTAGCAATCATTTATCAAGTTACTTCCTTCTGGATAGAAAAGAGGAGTCTGGCATATGCCTTCTTTCCCCTATTTCCCTCACTTCTTTCAAGTTTCAAAAGATACAGCTTTTACAGGGTAAGGGTATTTTTCCTTTCAAAGAGGATGGGCACCTGGGGCTTCAGGTCTGGGACACGGCGGGGCAGTGCCCTGCCATGGTTTGTTCCCTGTCGTGGCATCGCTCCAAGCCCAAGCTGCCCTTGGCAGTGAGGGGGAGGTTAAGGATCGTGTTGTGTTCTCCCACAATGTTCATGATGTTATGCAAACAGCTATGTCAAGAATTTATTTATTGATCTAGCTTTTTTAAAGAGGAAATGTTAGGAAAAAAACTGACAACAGAGGGGAAAAACAGCCAGAAAGAAGAATTTTGGGTCCTATGAGATAAGTGTCGAACACTGATTCTTTGCAGAGAGCGCAGGAACACCAGCTGGCAATGCGTTTATTTTTGCTTCAGAATGTATTTGAGAAGTAAACAATTTAATAAACTTTCCATTTTAGTAGTTTTCAAGCCTTTTCTAGAAGGCAGCTATAAATCGTGTGAGAAAGATGTATAATTCTGTCTCTGGTATGCATCAAAGTTTTTATTGGTTAGTGACTTCAGTGCTGTTTTTTTTGTTGTTTGTTGTGTTTTTTGTTTTTTTTTTTTGGTGGGTCTGACAGTAGTATAGACCCCTTAAAACAAACAAAAATAAAGCTTCATATCTCTGAGTAAATCTCAAGTAAGTTTTCGCTCTTTACTATTTGGGATTTAGTGAAGTCTACAACTTTCAGACTGATGTACTGTCATTTGGGAAGTGTCTTTTAGGGCTCCCCAGCACAGGAGAGATGTGGACACACTGGAGAGAGAATCCATTAGTCATGAAGATGATCCTGGATCACCTCTTCTGTGAGGGGAGGCTGAGAGCTCCTCAGCCTGGAGAAGAGGAGGCTCTGGGGGATCTGTAATGTCTGTAAATATCCAAGGGGAAGGTGCAATGAGGATGGAGCCAGGCTCCTTGCAGTGGTGCCCAGCGGCAGGACAAGAGGCAGGGGGCACAGCTCTGAGCACCGGGCCGCACTTGTGTGCTGTGCGGGTGGCCGAGCACTGGCACAGGCTGCCCAGAGAGGCCGTGGGGTCTCCTCATGGAGACCTTCAGAAGCCGCCTGGACGTGGTGCTGGGCACCCTGCTCTGGGTGGCCCTGCTGGGGCAGGGGGCTGGGGCAGGGGGCCTCCAGAGGGACCTGACAGCCTCAGCTGTGCTGGGGTTCTGTGAAGATATGCCATATCTTTAAAGGAATTTTCTTGTACTGATTTTTTCCTCCTTCGTTTTTCATCTTCCTGTCCTGGAGATTTGCCTTATTTGAAGCTGTTGATTGCAAGCCAGTCTAAACCTTTAGTCTAGACAGATAAAGCTGCTGTTTGCAACTTATCTTACTTGAAATCGTGGCAATTCCGCAGGTGCACAGAACTAGTTCTTAATAGATTTATTTTCCCTTCCCTTGTAGTTTGTGCCTGATTTTCCTATGCAGAGTGTCCACTGATCACTGAAATTGGTGAATCATCCTGTTTGTGCAGCATAACATCCAAGGCTGTGTCCATGTTGATGCAGTTATGATTGGTCAGATACCCACACTAACTTTCTGGGTGTCAGAAACACGATTGTATTAGTCTAGGAAAATTTCATGCTAATAAGGATAGGTAAATCCACGTTAATTCAGTGCTCATACATGTTACTACACTGTCCTGTGTAAGCCAACCCTAAAGCTGTTGTTCCGGAGCCTAGCTATCGCCCTCATTTAATTTTGTCAGAAAGTTCTGACCCCCAGGATGGATAGGATATATCTGAGCAATTTTGCTGTTCCTGAACTGAAATAGAAAAAACAAGAATGTTTGTCCTGATAAACCATACCTCGGTTGGCCCTAAGGATGGTTTCCCTAAAGTGAACCTGAATTCTTGTTATTTAAGAAAAAAATCATTTTAATGGAAATTGGAAGGAGTTTTCATTTTGCTCCAGCAGAGTTCTTAATTTTACTGGCAAAAATAGGAGTAATTTCTCATCTGTCAATAATGCTCCTCTCCATTCTGCCTGAATCATGAAGTAATGGCCTTGTGCATCATCTTGTTTACTCCTTTTGGTTGAAAAATGCTATAAATTCAGTATGAGGTTAGACAGATACATTTGTTTATAAAACCTGTGAGGCTGTTGGGACACCAGTTTTCCAAGCAGTTTATAAATAACAGTGTTTTAGGCTGGGGTAGAGGGGTGAATGAGGAAGCTTCAGAGGGAGAGAGTGTAGAGCTGTGACCCAGAGCAGCAGTCATGCATGAAATTAGATATTGTGCAGTGGACATTCTTATTTTGGCTAATGTAGCCTCCGGCAGAAATTTCTCTTGCTGCATCCTTGAAAGATTTTTTGTTTTCCTTTCTCTTTAACCTTGTACATTAATTATCACTTTGCACTTTCCAAACAGAAAATTGGTTGTTTTATACAGAGGAAAGTGCATATTCATGTACTTCAGAAACAGAGAGTGGATGCAGACGTTTTGCACTGTACCCACAGTTGTTTCCTATGGACTTGCTGTGTTTCCCCCTGGAATTTGTGCACCTACTGAATTTTGTCCTGACATTCAAGGACAGGATTGTATATTTGGGGGGACTGGTCTGTTGAATTATTTTGTTCATGTTATCTTCATTTTTCTCTTATTAATAGCTTTGCTTTTTCTAGTGGAAGCATGGGAAGGGTAGAGAAAGGGATTCATCAGTGCATGTTGAAGTTCAGTGAAAATTAATGGAAGCAAAACATCCATTTTAATTGTCAGCTAAAGCCACCTTTAGAAATTTGACACTCAGAAATACCCTACAACTTTTGTGTAAAAGCAAGGAAGCAAACAAATGTTTTGGTAACAAAACATCTTCAAGAAGGGCAGTAAAATCAATCAATATTATCTGTTAAATGACAGCTTATTGCCAGGAATGTCCATCCGCTTTAGTTAGTTGTGTGCTAGGGCACTGAATCGGAAAGGTTCACAGAGTAAAAATTTAAATATGGATTGATTAAAATATTCTCTGAACTCACTCTTAACTCTCTATGACTACTATTTAAAATATATAAACCAAAGACCAGTCTGGAAAATGAAACCTCCCTGTATTGCTCTTACTGCTATGAGAATCTTTTGATGCAGAATTGAGACTCCTGCTCAGTCTTAGCAGAGCACAATTTACATTTAGGTTGCAAAACAAATGGTTTTTTTCAACCCCAAGCTAGTTTGTCATCCTCTGAGGAGGTAAACCAAGGATGAAAAGACCTTGAAGGCAACGTGCCATGCCAGTAAAGTGTGTGCTGCACTGGCTAGTACAGGATTTGGGGATTTTGGTGCCTACTGGTGGTGTTATGTTTGGGATGTGGTCCTGGACTGTTGTTTACAAATAAAGAAATGATTGATTGGGAGTGACTTACCTATTTTATTGCTGGCTTACAAGGAGCAAAGTATTTACCTGCTGTTATTTTGATATTCCATGGGAAAAAAAAGAAAAGAAAAGAAAAAAAATGCCTTAGTTTAGTGTGTCTGTGCAGTAATGCTAATATTGCCAGTCTCTGAAGTTCTGCAGCAAGCCATCTCATTTGCTCTTTGAAGGCGTTGCTGTTTGTAGTACTTGCCTCTCATGACAGCTGCCTCTACTCGCCTCCTTTGGTAATGGTAACCGTTTCACGTCGCAAGTGAAGCTGCCTCCTCTGCTGTTTTGATGGATGTTTACTACAGCTTTCTGTAAAATAGGCATTAATGTTACATGATACAGTGGGGATTATTGCTGGTCTAAAGCGATCTTTATTCACTGCATTTCACGATATTTCAACTAAATGTTTAACTTTTGTAACTCAACTCTTTTGAATTCCAAAAGAGCATACAACATGATTCAATTCTCTTCTTCATGCTTTTGAGTTACATATTTCTGGCCTTTAAAAAATATATTTTAAATAATGTTAGTCACTATGTAAATTACTGAAATATACAAGTGACTCTTCTAGCTGTCTGTAACTTAGTCCAGCAGAAAAATGATTAATACTGCTTAGAAATGCTGACTGATGCTTTTATTTATCTGAAATTAAGTCATCTTTAAAAATTTGATTTTTCTTGGCAAAGAAACTAGAAATTCCAAACCTTATTTGGATAACTCTTGCTTATTTCACATTGAACTTTGGGAATAATTTCCACTTTATTTTTCACTTTTTTTGTTAAAACATAAATGTTTTCATAGGAAAAAATGATGATCTTTTCCCACAGCCAGCTCTGAGGAGATGCTAATTACAATGTGTAGAAATACATACTTGGCCCTGCATAGCTTCTTCACTCCAGTTAGATCTGGTCACAGTGACAGCTTTGGCAGCTGTTGTAATTGTTACAGAAAAGGTAAGGAGGAAAAGTTCTGATGTCACAATTAAACAAGAAGAAAGTCTGCAAAAAGGGAGAAGATTGAGGCAATGTGATAAATCTGACTTGCAGGTCTCTATTTTTCAGTTTTGGTATCTTTTCTTAGTATAAGAAACAGTCCAATTATTGTTGTGTGTGTATATACCTATACAAGGGTGGATTTTGGCATGATGTTCCTCTTGTATTATAAATACTGACATCACGCTAATCTATGCAAATCACTGCTCAATCAATCTGAGCATCTGTGGTTGATTAAACAAAACATGTAGGTGTGAAAGCATTTGTATCTCACTTGCCCTGCTAGGTTCTGGCAGAGGCTGAGGGGAGTGTAAAGGCACGGAGAGAGATTTGTCGCTGCGATGTCTGCCTGGCAATTTGGAGGTCTAATTGCAACACGCACAGAGATACCTGCGTGGGCTGAGTCGTGGCTAGCAGAGGAGATTGGAGAACACAGACTTCAGCGCGGTTGCTTGAAGACGCGAGTCCAGCTCGCACTGGAACCGGTTTCTGTGGCTGCAGGGATGGTGATGCTGAGGTCCGTGGGCTCGCACCGAGCTGGGACGTGCTGGGGGATCAGTGGCTGCACCACCCCCTGTTGTGTGGTAGCCATTCCTGCAGGTGCTGGGTGGGAAGCACCCTCAGGGCAGCCTGTCAGGGACAGCAGGCACCCAGCAGCCTGGATCCCTCAGTCTTTTACATGACCCAAATGGGGCTACTCTCACCATTGCTTTCTTCCCTGCTCTGCCCGTTTATTCAGTCCTCCCTCTGCCCTTTCTACGTCTCCTATATAATTTTTAGTGCATTAGGGCATGACCACGGAGAACAGGGGTAATGACTAACAGGTGTGGGTGAGGAGAGCAGGGGGAGAGGGACTTGCCAGTAAGTGATCAGACACCTTACAGTCATACTTCGTCTTCGAGTCACTGCACGGTGATAGCAGTGTGCAGGCAAGGACGGGGAGAGCTAAACTGGGCCGTCTCAGTGAATCTGCTTGTGAATTAAGTCGGTGGCGTCAAGAGGTGAGCACCAGAGAGCCTGTGGGTCGCTGCTTGGGAGTTCCTCGGTGTCTGCTCTGCTTGATGGAGAGTGAGCAGCTCCCGTGGGGACAGTGATGATTAGCTGGGTTACGGACCAGCCGCGCGCCCGCCTCCTCCTTGTGGAAGCACTTCTGGATGGGCTATGAGAAATCACAGAGGAATAAATCACCATAGTCCCTTGGCTCTGCAGTGAAGAAATGTTCCTTAAAGTAAACACACGACTTAATGAAACTGAGAAAAAACAGTTCTTTAAAGAGGAATCTACCTTTGAAACTGCAGATTTTCCAACAATGAGTCACAGAGATCGAAGGTAGCGAAGGTGTAGCAAGTCTTCAGTTGGGGAGAGATGTCAGATTTATACAGTAGTGGTATATTTAATTGAGTTTTACTGGTTTTGGGTTTGTCAGGCTGAGGAAAGCTTAAGAATAAAGAACGAACTGCCCTCCGTCTATCTAGGGAAAACAATGTTGTCCTGTAGGGCCAGCAGACAGGAATCTCGTGATCTCCAGAGCAGCGATGTTCACTTAGGTGTGATGCATCACTTTCTGATCATTTGTCACTGTCATAAGAAATGTGTTTTCAAAACAAAAAGTCTGTTTGAGCTACAGTTCCACTTCACAGAACCCCAGCATGGCTGAGGCTGTCAGGTCCCTCTGGAGGCCCCCTGCCCCAGCCCCCTGCCCCAGCAGGGCCACCCAGAGCAGGGTGCCCAGCACCACGTCCAGGCGGCTTCTGAAGGTCTCCACGAGGAGACCCCACGGCCTCTCTGGGCAGCCTGTGCCAGTGCTCGGCCACCCGCACAGCACACAAGTGCGGCCCGGTGCTCAGAGCTGTGCCCGCTGCCTCTTGTCCTGCCGCTGGGCACCACTGCAAAGAGCCTGGCTCCATCCTCATTGCACCTTCCCTTCAGGTATTTATAGATGTCATAGATCCCCCAGAGCGCCCTCTTCTCCAGGCTAGGGAGAAAAAATTCTAACAAATTTTCTTTTTTTTTTTTTTTCTGTGAGAGAAGGTAAATATAACTTGGCTGCGTGGTTACATGCAGAACTGCAATTCTTCTTCTAAACCTCTGATGACAAAATGGAATTCTACCATGAAAAATCACGGTGTAAGAAGCACGTGTAATTCACTTATTGTACAAGAGCGGAGATAGTCTTGTGTAAAATGGGATAGCGGCTTTGAAATCTGGACTTTTAGGCAAGAAGGATGTGCACTGTTACTCTCTCTGCGGATGATGAGCTTTGCTTTCTGCTGGAATGTGAGGTTTAAGACAGGACTGGCCATTAGATCTGGGGGCCTGTTGGGCTGCTCTAGACTGAAGTTGCTTATGCAAAAGCATTGCTAACTTCCTGATTTTGTTCCTGAAACGTGGTATTTGCTTCTTTCCTACTGGAAAGCCTGTTTACTGGCAACAAGGCAACAATGAGCATTTCATGAGCATTTCAGGTTTGAGGGGTGCCTTCCCAACGTTTCTTAAAAAATAAAATAAAATAAAATAAAATAAAATAAAATAAAATAAAATAAAATAAAATAAAATAAAATAAAATAAAAGGAGATGTCTATGTGCTTAGAAACTAGATGGAAATAAAATGTTGAAGCCCATAATTTATTAAAGGAAGCTCCTATTTTTAAGCCAAACTCGAAATTTTATGGCACATGACTGATATTTTTGTGTGTCAGCAGTACTGTAATGAGTAGAACATATGGACACTGCTCCTGTGCGCTTGCCCAGCAGTAGTGTCTCAGAGCGAATACCGCTTGTATTTGGTGTTTAGGTCGGTTGAAGGACTGACTTCTTTGCTGTAACAGTGAGACTGCCAGCTGGGCTGATGGCTTTGTGGTGTGGACACTTGCACAGTACGCGTAGAGGTGAGATCTCATGCAGGCTGTTCAGAAGCCATCCAATTGTGATAATTTGTTCAGACTGATACTGATACAGGATATATGCAGCTTTTTGTCTCCTTTAATTCTTACGCACATTCAGATCCCTGTGGTTCATCACTACTTTTTCCTGCTAAATGGCCAGATTTTTTTTTTTGACTAAATGCAGAATAATTAAAGTCCGTCCATTTTGCTTCAATTTTATTGTTCTTTAAATATGTTTCTCCACATTTCCAAAGATGACAGGAAGCAGCAGTGCCCTGGCCACTGTACAGCTGCAAAGTGGACAGGGAGAGTGAGCCAGTAGCTGTGTGTTTGGTTGGTTGGCTTACACTTCTGTTTTAGACCACTTGTACTCTTATTTCCTCAATTTCCTTGTTCACCTGTGACTGCTATGCTAATGTCACTTAATCTATAATGGAGAGATTATAAGGACCCAGAATCACAGCTCTTATGCATGCTGGCAATTTGGGATGGATAATGGAAGCTCTGTGTTGGTATTCAAGGCATCTGTACAACCCTTTTCTTTTTTTGCAACCGGGAGAGGTGTGTGTGTGCTTATATGTGTGTTTATATACACGCACACCTATATATAGGGAACAATGGCATTTTCTGTAATTGTATTACTCTGCATTATTCACCCATTACTTAACAGCTCTTTCACACAGAGGTGATGGCTTTTTCTCCCCCTCTTCCTTTTATAGCCAGCTCTGCCTTGATTTGCAAAAATGACATGGGTGAGAATGTCATGATGTTCCTTCCTGATGCCTCTCCCAACGCCTCCCCTGACTCTTACTGACAGATATATAGTGTAAGCGCTGCTTCTTCATTTAGTATGGATCATGTTGGCAGTGAGATCAAAGAGGAAGAATCTCGGGAGATGCCAAACAGTTTTTATCTGGTTTCTTACAAAAGCCAAGGGTGGTGGGTTTTTTATTTTATGTATAAGTAGGTTTTATTTATATAAATATGTATGTAAATATATGCTATATATATTAGATTAAATATACATATACTTATACATATCTAATATCTATATATAAATAAATAAATGCTTTTTGTTCCTCTTATCAACAGTCCTTTCAGTCCTTCTGTGTCCCTGTAGAAAATTCTCAAGTTTACAGGGTTACTGTGAACCATGTTTGTGGATATCAATTTGTCCATATTTTAGTAAACATTATTATTTCTTTTTTTTTTTTTCCTTAGTTGAGCAAATACCTTCATCATTCCATCACAGTCCCTCTGCCAGAAACCTTTATAGCGGTTCCCACTAGTGACAGCCGACTTGATCAATCGCAGACTGCCCTGCTGGTGAACTCCACTAACAAGCCATTTATAACTACAACAGACTTTTTTTTTTTTTCTTTATGGCTGATCTCAAACGATATTTGCCTTGCTTTGCGCAAGCTCCAGAGGATAATTTTCAAAAGCCTATTTGTTTATGAGTTTTTGCTTAGTGTTTGGAAATGTTTGCAAGTATGCAAAATCGCATCTTCTGTTTGTAGTTCTGCACTGTGTCTGCTTGCACATGGGCTGGACGGTTTCAGGCTGCTGGATCAGAATGGGCAAGTATTGGTCAAACAACGGTCAGACAAGTTTTAGGCATGCCTAAGTATTTTTTGCTAGGAGGTCACCTTATTATCTTTTGTTCTCGATTGTTTCCTACTAGAAGACAAACTTTCAGTGGCTATGAATATTGTCTATGGTGTTTTCCTTTTGTATGTATCTATGTTTTTAGTAAAAAGAAATCGGATCTTGGTACATGGACTACTACCAGTTCCTGACATCTGATAGACTCTTCTCCCCCCATTTTGCCTTAACAGTTATTAAAATGCCAGATTTTTCTCAGAACTCCAGTAAAAGATGCTATTTTAGGTGGTCTAGCAAAGGTATTATCATGACCTCATCCAAACCCATATGTTACTTTCAGTTTGTTCTTGTATTAGAGTTCAACATGTCATTGATTTAGGCTGTTATTTCCCAGAGAACAAAATACCATTTATTATTGCCAGGAAGCCTTAAAAAAAGTGTGTGGGGTATAGAAGGTGTTTTATATAGAGCAGTTTATATATAGACTGCTTACATGTAGTTTCCTTGTCCTCTATTACCTCTTTTTCTGTTTTTTTTTTTTTTTTTTTCCTTTCTGTGTGTTTATTTTGTAGGATGATCCAGATTCTGTCTTCTATTTGCAGAAGTAACTGAAGGATATTGGTTCT
The DNA here is from genome assembly GCF_964211835.1 of Anser anser. Taxonomy (NCBI): domain Eukaryota; kingdom Metazoa; phylum Chordata; class Aves; order Anseriformes; family Anatidae; genus Anser; species Anser anser. The sequence goes on from NC_139721.1 coordinate 56,218,951, forward strand.
TGTCTCTGTTAGCATGACAGATCAACCCCTTGGAAATAGCACTGAAGTAAGAAATTAAACCCAATCAGCTGGATTTTTTAACTCTCTTCACCCTCTACTGAGTGTTTGAAAGCCCAGACTTTTTATATAAACAGCTAAAGGGAGGCAAAGTTACTGCTGAGTGCCTTGTTGTTCCCCTGTAGCTTCCAGATTGTGAGGAAAGTCTCGAGAAAAATGTAGGACCAGCATGTTCCCTCAAAATCAAACTTGTGTCTAGACAGAAAGGCTTACATAAGCCACCAAGAGAGGGAGGGTGCCTTGTGTAACTGCAGTCCCTAGCAAATAAACACTCAATACCTTGCATGATTTGGCCCATAGAGGCTGACAGCAAAATGCACTTTTGTGCTTTTTACTTAGCTTGCTATGACTTGCAACTTGAGCTTGTTCTCTCGCCTCAATGGCTTTCCAAATACATGTTTATCTTCTAGTTATTATTACTTTACTAAAGACTTTACTGTCCTGCTCAAGCCAAAACACTTTCCCTAAGACCTCATATACACTTGCTTACCTAATTTAAAAGAAATATAGCATGTTACTGATTTTAAATGGCCTTGAGAGGTAGTTGATGGCATTTAGCAAACAATGCAGACAATATGCAAATCACCAGAGACAGAACAGAGCATTGTTCATAAAAATAAATGTTATGGTAAGGTAGGTTTCTAGTGTTTTATTGAAAAAGTATGATGCTGTAGCTTTAAGCTATCAATATTCTCTTAAACACACTTCAGTCTGTGTACATCAGTACGTTATGGAGACCTCTGGCACCCCTCTAGCACTGAACTTTCCCTGCGTTTTGCTTTCTTTTCCTGTGGTTGAATGCAAATCCCTGCAGGTGAGTCCTTTCTGTTTTACTCACTCTCTACAACATTGTCTCTTGATTTAGGAGCTGTTGTCAAAGGCTCTGTGTGTGTTTCTGCTATAGAAGTGAGAACAGCAAGATTAGTGTTTCGTGATTTTTTTTTTCCTTTTGATTTGGATACAGCTTCTTCAGCACTTCATGCTATGTCTTAACTTGGCTTCCTGGGTGTTGCCCTTAGCTTTGTTCCTATCTTTATGTAAAACTTTCTCAATGCAGCTTGTTGGTAGTTTGTCCTCAGATGGACTAATCTGCTTGGAGGTAGAATCTAGAGTCCAGAGCCCTGCTCATTTTGTTTGCTGAGGCTTGTATTGCAGCCAGCTTGCAGTAAGGACACAGTCTAAATAACTTGAGGGTTGATAGTCTTTCAAAGCCTTCTTGCAATTTTGGCTCCCTACTTTGAATGCCCAGAAGCATAGACAGGTTTCTTCTGCAACTGATTGCAAAAGCTTCTTTGGGAAGCTCAGCTTGCTGATGCACTGGGTGTGATAATACAAGTCTCTAAGGACACACACAGTTGTGTGTAAGGTTAGGAAGTAATGATCGGGGTTTGGCTTTTCAGTGTTGTTGTCTAACACCTAGGAGACAGTAGTTCAGTCATGTTTCGATCTGGTTTGCAAACCCTGAAGTAAGTCCTGAATGATGGTCTGCCCTACTAGAGCATGTAGAGTGTTTAATCCCTTTGTCGCTTTCATTCTTCATATATTCTTATACACTTCTGTGACCTAACACTCATCTTTTTTCCCTTCACAGAGTATATGGTTGGTTTCATTGCCTTTTATTACAAACTCAGTGAAAAGGTACAAAAAATTCCTTTCAGTCAGACTGAAGCTCTGGATGTAATAATAATGATCAGTACTTTTTCATTGTGAGGAGAAATTAAGTTTTGTACCATGGCTCAGCTATATGAAATTAAATCTTGTTGCCTCTACTCTGAGAGCAGAAGCCAAGCCAAATTTTTGTTATGCTCTCAGGTAGATCAGTTAATGCAGTGATGCGTAATACTTTGCTCTCTAGTGATGTTCCTTCCATGCTCCTAAAGGATTCTCTCTTAAAACTATAGAATGAAATTTAAATACTCTCCCTCTCTGTCCCCTCTCTCCTATTTTTTTTCCTCATGTCCTTCTCTATTACCCATCTGAAATATTTCACAATTTTGGAAGCTTCATTTAAAATAAAGTTGAAGGCATCTCTGTAATGAGTAAAAATACTGGGTTGGTACAGTGCTGTACAGTAACAGTGAACCTCTGGCTCACTTTCACATATAGCATCCATCTACCAAGACAGAAAATGGGAGTAGGCAATTTAGAAAAGAAAATGTTAACCCATTTTACATCTATAAGCTTCAGATCAATATTCAAGAACATTTGTGTGGAGCAAGGCTCCCTTTGCCACTTCAGATAGGGAAATTATAGTTATGATACATCCCCAGGAACCCAAACGTTTCTTTCTTGCACTAGGGTCCATGAGTAAATTGACTGTGAAAAGTCATCCCACTGTTTCCTACTCTGCTAACTCCCCTTTGGGAGGGCTGGAGGGCAGCACCGGGATGTGGGGAGGGGATGGAATAATGATGACTTGGAGTATTGTCTCAAATTAAATTGATGGGTATTCAGGGACTGGTGTAGGTACTGAGTCACGTTGGTGACTGTCATGCAAAGTTAGCGGTGTAGTTTGAAAGGGGGCGGTTACTAGGAATAGCCTTTTCTTAAGCAGAGAGGACTAAGGAGCACACTACCTCATGCACTTTATTTCAGCGGGTTTGCTTTTTGAGTAGTACTCCTTTGATCATGTCCTTGAGCACCTTCCCCTTCTGCACGCCTTTCTGCCCCACTGCCTTCCAAATAGTTCCTGTGACAGCAGATACCCAGACTGAAAATGTTTGCCATAACTCATAAGTCAAAGTACTCTCACTCCCAGAATAGAGGAGTCTGCATGCAGACTTCATTACACAGTATTCATAACATAAACAAGCTTGCAGTTATGTCATAGCAACCAGCACTATGCTTACATGTAAGTTTGATTCAGGTCTCCAAGAGTGGAAGACCTCTGCATCCAAAATATCACAGCGACCTACTTCTCTGAAAGAGTGCCCTACATAATTTCAGAAATTAGATACGACACCAATATAGTAGGCCATATGGTGCCTTTTGCTGGTGTAGGGTGAACAGTGGGTTATTCTTGGGGCCACATAAATGTCTGTCCACTGACTAGGTGAAGTCAGCTCATTATTAGTCAGCGTGAGGTGTGACTCTTGTTTTCCTGATGTTGTGAAGGCAACAAACTCAAAGCACCGGTTGTTTTAAAAAGGCATTTGCTAATAGCATGGGCATGATCCTAAAAAGTGATGTTTATTTGTTTGTTTTTGACTGGCACTGGCTGCCTTTGTTTGCTGTGGAGAACCCCAGAGACTGCATCTAAAATTGTTGAGACAGCTCAAAACCTACTTTTCCATAATGCGCAGAGATAGGATTTCCCAGGAGCAGGTAGACATGTTTAACTGATCTGATCCTGAGCTGTCAGAGCAGGATTGCTTATTTTTCTGGTGTTCTTTCCCCATATTGGCTGTAGACGCTGTGAGATGTGCATTGCTGCCCCGTGCTGTATAAGGAGAAATGTCATCCATGGTATGTATCTATGTCCAAATAACACTTGCCACAAATACATGTGCTTCAGTCAAAGGCTTCTCCTGGATTTTAGGTAAACTAAATAATCATCCTAACAAAGAGGTGTTAAAACATCCCCTGAAGAAGGGAGGTGCTGTTGGTGGAAAAACGGATGAGGAGGAAAGCAGCAATGACTGAATACTCAGCACTGAAGCATCCTATACAATTTCCCTTATTAGTCTTAAGAAAGTTATGGCTAATCAATAGTGATCCAGTGCATTCATCGAGCACAGGAAGGTTTCTGAGGTCAGGTGCAGGCGTGGTGTCCCACACACAGCCTCCCTGGTGGGAACAGGGATGGGAGCAGGCTGAGGGCAATGGCAAGCTGCAGGTCCCACCTGGGACTGTTAGCAGAGCCACAGCCCGACAGCTGCCAGCCAAATTCACTTGTCAGTGCACTGGGGTAACATAGTAGGTTCAGGAAAAGATGGGCCCTTCCTTGTACTGAAATCACCTGTTTTTGTGGCCTGTAAGTGTGGAATGTCTGATCCTTGCTAGGGTGCTGGATGGTCTTATCCATGACAGTTTTATGTAGGGTGTTGTTGCTCTGCTGTATCTTGCCAAAGTGCTGACAAGTAGTATTCCTCCTTGGGATAGTGCCCCTTTGTTTAATTTATTTATTCACATTTGTACATTGTTGTTGAAATTATTCCTGCAGGTGAAAAATAAAGACAATACTTTCTGCCCTTTCCCCATAATGTCTATAGACCATTCCTCTTAGCTTGAGGGGATTTCCTCTTGCTATTTTTTTATTTTATTTTAACTTTGGGGGTCTGTGCGATGTGAGCTTTTTCACAACACTCTCTTTAAGAGGGATGGCCGTTCTCTGAGGACTGACCACATTTTGGGTATTGGCTGCGTCGTTTTTTTTTAGTGATGACTCCCGTGCTGTTTTGCGGTCCTGGGCTGAAGCCCTGACGCAAGGCAGTCCACACCAGCAGAGGAGAAGCAGCTGCTTCAGGTGTGCTGACGCAGTGCAGGCCATACTGCCCGAACCGTGCGTGGGGCGAGGCTTTCGGCACAAAATGGCGCCCGTTCCCTGTGGCGACATGGCGGGCGGTGCATCCCTCTGAGTGCCTCCCAAACGGGGGCTGTGTGGACGTGCGGGCTCACTGCTCGCTCTCCCCCCCGCCAGCCAGCACTGGCGTTACGAGCAGTTATCACTCTGGACAAGCTGGCATCCCTCGCAGCCCTCTTCTGTGTTTATTAGGTGGCATCTGTGGAGATAATCTCATTTTGGCTTGTAACCATAAGGTAAATGTTCAGTGACCTTCGGGTGATCTCTTCGCATAACGCCGCGTCCTGCCAGCTACTTGGTGTTGGTGATGATATTGTTTCTGGCAGAGCCTCCGAGGTGGTAACCTGCATTGTCAGGGAGTCGTGATGTTTATCGACAGGCAGCAGTATCTTCTGCTGCTGCCAGTACAGGAGGATGATTGCAAACTGGTGTGTGTGTGTGTTTTTAAAATCTATGTTTAATTTGCTGTCTCAATTTTTTGAAAGGGAAGCCTTTCACCCTTGAATTTGGAAAGGAGTGATATGGTTATATTAAGGAAATGATGCCTATCTGTGATTGAGTTGTGTTGGTTTTTTTTGTTGGTGGTGGTGGTTTTTTTTATTTCTTTTCCTCGAAGATTGCAGTTAAAGTAAGCTGCCGTGCAAGTGGCTCAGCTGCCGACATGAGATGAGTCAGGTCTGGGGAACTGTAGTCCTGTGGAGAGCATTTAGGTTGTCCCGCTTCAGAGCTGTCTGTTCTTGCCCCTTGTTTCTCTCCAGAGCACGGAGAGACACCATGTAACTCTGGCGTAACCATCCAGGGTATTGATGTAGGGTGATGTGCTTTGGGGTTGGCTGGCCTTGTTTGTTTTTTTTTTGTTTGTTTGTTTATTTGTTTGTTTTGTTTTATTTTGTTTTGTGCCTCTTTTTGGGTGAAGGTGTTATTTGCACTGATGGAGCTTTCTTGGGCTTGAAACCAGCATAAACCTCTCTAGACAAGTAGCACCTAAGACATTCCCACTGTAGTGTTCAACCGGGCTCTATGCTGATACTGCTTACTAGGCAGATGTCTGTTCTACATAAAACTTCAGCGCCTGCACTGATCAGACATAGATTTTTATTATATGTTTTATAGGAGGGTGGCATGCCTATCTCATTTTGGAAATTTCACGGTCCTCTCAGACTTGTAGTTACTTGTTATATCATAAAATACGTGCCCTAAAACCAGTGCCAGTACAGCGAACTCTCCTTGAAGAATGTTGTAGGGGTGGACACATAATTTGAGCTGATAGCCATGGATGGTTGTGATGATTAAAATATCCCTGAAGGTTAGAATCTGTCTTATTGATTAAACTGTGCAGAGTTTGTGGGTAGCAGTGCCAGATCGAATGGCATTTGGACACAAATGATTCTTCTCTTAATGTTTTATAAGCAGAGCTTTTAGAAAAGTGGTGGTTATATGGGCTTTTGGGTTTTGTTTTTGTTTTTCTTTGATGGGAATAGTTTTGTATTCTTTGTGCTTTGCATTGTGTCTGGAATTCAAGCTAGAATGGGAACACAGTAAAATTGATACTCTGTCACTGGTTTTCAAGCAAGGAAGGGAAAACTGCTGAATTTTGAGTGTGGCTACTTTCTTTTGTTTTGTTTTGTTTTTCCTGATTTTTTTTTTTCTTTAAACCTGAAACAGCAACTTTTCTTGTCTATTTCCCTTTTCTGATTCAGGAAGCAAGTACTTTTCTCTGAAGCATGGATATATATGCATATATAAAAATAATACGTACACCCAAAGTCCCGTGTGTCCTAAAGGTTTTTGTCTGTTCCCTTTTCTCTTTGCTATTGCCCAAGGAAATGAAGTGATTTGGCTAGCTCAACCATTCCTTGTTTTTAGCATTTCCACGGCTTCTGGCCGACTACCTCAGGTTTTTAAGGTTAATTTGTCTTCGCTCTTCAAGACAACTGGCAGGGATGTGGGAAGGGTGTGGGATGTGGCAAGCAGTCTGCCAGCTTTTCTTAAGGCTGCAATAACAAAACCCAGCATAATCTTGAAGGTCTTACTGCTGCCTTTCTGCTGCCAAGGTCCAAGAAGTTTCACTCCCTTAGGCCCCCATAACCTTCTTGCAGAGATTTGTATTAATCCAGGAGAAGAATGCTGTTTTAAAGAAAACCATTTTGTTATAACATTACTCTGTGTTTCTCAGTTCTGTTGATATGGTAGCTCATATGAATAATGTATAGGAGTAGCACCCTGTTTATGACCACCTGTGCACAGTGGTCTGTAATATGGCTAATAAAGAAGGAGAAGCTTCCAGACATGAAGTAGAAGAATGCCGTTCATTTAAGAAGTCATTGGGGACAAGTAGTTTAATGCTTCCAAGTAGCCAAGGCAGTTACATAGACACACTGAGGTATGTAATGAAGATTAAGCTGTTTAGTACTAATTAAACTGGGAGTAACAGTGTTATATATGGTAGAAAATAATGTTCTGGGTGGATTGCCCATGGAGAAATCATTTTATTGATTTCACAGGATTTAGAACCCAAAGAACTTTGTTAGATTCTTGAATCTGAGGGTCTGAATGACCTTGGAATTTCATTCATGTACCCTTCATGTTGACCTCTGCCTATTTATGTAGATTAAATTGTTGTATACCACATTCAGAAGGTAAGTCTGAACAGAGGCCACACCAAAATCTTAAGATGTCCATGTGGATGAGCAGTGATAAGAGCTTCAATCCTGTTATTCATATGCTATGCTAAAAGAGAAAGTAAAAGTATCATTAGATCACTTCTGAAAAAATCCTCTGGGGTTCCACGTGGGGGGAAATGCTGTCAACGTAATCAATTATGGCTGAATGGCACGCACCATTTAGGCACTGAAGATGTAAAATTCTCTGTATTGCCATAGTATATCGCTACATCCTATCCAGTGACTCTTGCAAATGGCATGGCATGGTTTGTAGAAGAAAATAAAACTGGGATGCACAACAGGATAAAAGTCTTATTCCCAGTGGATGAAGCTATGAACTGTGGTTGTCATCGTTGCCTTACGCAGAACTGCAAGTATTAGTAGTAGTTGAGTGTGGTACTATTAATTATCTGCCTTTGGTTTAACACAATGAGAGGCTGAATAGAGGGGATTCATGTGTTCAGGGGTCAGAACTGATCACACTAATTATTCAACTTGACCCTCCCTTTTAGTGTTAGAAGTTTAGTTTTTCCTATAAATCAGTTGGAAGCACATTTTGGAGAGAAATACAATCTTTCTTCGAGACTCCTTACGATGGTGAGTCTACCACCTGGCAACCTGTTCCAGTGTTTAATTACCCACACTGCTGGAAAATTGAGTCTTAATTCATGGTAATTTATTTATTCTAGATAATAAAGCCTTTGGGGCTGTCTGTCCTTTTAGTAAGTGTTTTTACAGTGCCTAGCACAAAAGGATCTCTGACTCCTGATGGGAGCCTAGGTGCCACCAGAATGCGCAAATAGCTTGTTAAGTGGGAAAAGTAAAATGCATTTCTGTTTACTCAAATATTCTTAAAGAATATAAGATTAAGGAGTTAGGTTCCTTGGTGCAGTGACTTCTTTTTTTTTTCCCCCTTTTATTTCCCCTTCTTACTTTATAGGCTATATGGTGATATTTTCAGTGAGGGAGTGAGTGTGGTTTTTCACTTCTGTTGTTTTCTGGGGCTGGCACTAAAAATGTTCCCCTTTTTCAATTTGTCAACTGCACTGACAAATTACCCTTTGGCAAGGAATACAGCACAGTAATCTTGGAGTATAACTTTTCTGTCAGTCTGGCTTCCTTCATTTCTGCCAAGGGTATTGCTGGGAAACTCAGAGATACGGCTGTGTATTTTATAAATACACTAATAAGAATGTTGATCCTTGCATGGAAAAAGTGTTTTAGAATAAATGCCACTGTCAGGCAAAGGAACAGTTAAAGTCTGGAGGAAACGTGCAATGTGACTACACATTTGTCTGATTTGGGGCTGCTGAAATATTATCTCATGTAGGTTGGGACTAAAAAGGTGTTAGTTTTTTTGAATTGGCTGCCAGTGGCTCCAACAGGCTCTTGGAAAGCCAAGGATTAGTCAGATGGAGGAATGTCTTGGCTAAAAATCCCCTTTCTCTGGCTAAACCCACTCCTTTGGCAGCGCTGTATTGTATTCTTATAAAAGCTGCTGTGGAAGCTCGAGGTCAATGTAAGATTTCTTTATGACTATTGGATCCTCCTGGGACCACTTAAAGTAGATTTAGAGCTCCTTTCTACTCGGGAATGTAATGGTGAATAAGGGCCATTTCTAGGACATTTTGTTTGTTTTATGAACCTGCTGCTCCAGATTCCCCTTTTGTTTATCCAATCAGTACAAATGACTTCTTGACAAGGTTCCCAATTCTTGACAAGGTAGGTGGTTTTGTCTGTCAGGCATTATAGCAAAGGACTGATGGCTCCAAACAATAGACATGTTGTTCCCATCTGAAGATGTCAAGTGCAAGCGTCTTTCAGCTGTGATTACTGGCATGCCGTCTTTGGTTCCATCTGAGATCTCTTAATCTTTCCTATGTTAGGAGGACAGCTCACAACAAAGCATTACCTAGCAACAAAAATACCTCAGGTCGGTTCAGGGAAAGCAACAGAAGAGTTGTTATTAATCATGCTGAGATGATGCATTGTGGTTTGAAAAATTGGAAAGGAAAGGCCAGATTAAATATTGACATTTACTATATTCCAACTGTGTTAGCTTTCACTTTGGCTGACATGAAAACATATATTCAGTGAAAATTGGAAATAAAAACCCTTGTCTATGTTCTATTGGATGTCCCAAAGTTGTGGGGGGTTTTGTTTGTTTGTTTTGTGTGTGCTTTGTAAAGGTGATCTGTTACTTGGGGATGTTGCAGACAGTCTTCCAGATCTATGAGGCTGAGGGGACTTCGATACTTGTCTGAAGGTCTAATGGTGTTTGGGTGTCAAGATTACAGGGTAGACTGTCTTCAATGGAAAATATATTTTGAATGAGAACTTTAATGAGCTCCCTGTGTTTACCAAAAAAAAAAAAAAAAAGGGGGAAAAGAAGTGTTTAATAAACATATATCATCGTAGTGAAGGACCTGAGACTCACCAGCAGCCTACAATGTGCTATATTTAAAGAGTAAGTTTTGGTGCATTTCCAGCAGATGAAAGCCTAGAAGCTTTATGACTTAGTTTTAGCCATCTCTACTCAATGACTGTAACTCCACAAGGCTAAGTTTAACCGGAATATAACAGATATTAATGGTCTTCATGTCATAAGCTGAGTTGCACTAAAGATTATAAAGAAGGGATGGTATCATGGTTACTGCAAACATAAATAGTCTGTAACCGTACAGGAAAGAAATGTGGTCAGACGTGAGGAAGGTACCATTGTTTGCTGAGGTGTTTTAATGTTAAAATGTGCCGTTCTGGAAAGGTTGGTGAACTTTCCACTCTGCTCTTCTACTTGGAGGTGAGAAGTTAGAACCGATCCCTGCATTGCGGTGTGGGTAGTGTGAACAAACAGTGTCACAAACAGGCACAGGTGGGTGGTTGAAATCCTAATTCACATTTTTCTTCATATGATCTTCGCTCAACTGAAGCGGTGCCAAATAACTTAGTTTTGCTGTGCTGAAGCTGTTGTTTTCCTAGTGGTAGCTTTTCACGGCAGCCAGCGTTTGCCAAATTTGCTACCTGCCCATGGTGTGAGCGAAGGTGAAGACACACTTCTGTGAGAGGAAGAGTGGAATTGGAGAAAGGGCTAAAATAATCCAGTAGTAATTTCTACAACACATTTTAAATTAATTTATTAGTGCTAAAATAACTGATTAGTTAAAGGAAAAGAAATTCAAGGCATTACTGCCAAAACTCCTTTGCAAACTAGAGCTCCCTGTTGACATGATAAATATTACATGATTTTATTTTATTTTTATTTTTTGGCTTCAGTAAACAAATGTCTTGTATTCATCAGCCTAAGAAACAACTTCAGGCTTGCTACTTACAGCTAGTTAACTTGTTTATCTTCTGGAGAGAACTTGGTTTTTGCAGCCTATGTGTGCAAACTGCAAGCCTGTAAGGAGAAAAAAAGAAAAATTATTCCCTGGAGAACTGAGATTGCTGAGGGATAATGTAGACTGGTGTAAAGTTTTGAAGTGATACATACAATGTTCTTGTCAAGTTTTTTTTAAAGCTGTTGCTGTATCCTTGTACGTAGTTGAAAAATGTCTTTCCTCCAGTAATAGCCGTAGTTTCTAGGTAATGGCTTGTCAGAAACACTGTTGGTTCATAAAGATTAGCTATGTGAAATGTTTGCAATGCTTTTTCTTGCCTGCTACCCAGAGGGTACAATAGAGGGACACAGACAAGGAGCTGGCAGCACATGGCGAGGTGGCAGTCAAGGTGTTTTCTGTAAGAAGTAATAAGCAGTAATCCTGAAAGTCCTGGAGTCTGAAAGGTAGAGCAATGTGAAGAAGCTTTTTCATATCATAATTTTGCTCGATTTGGGAATGTCATGGAGAAACCAACTCGCTGTTTTGTCATCAAGAATACGTGGCAATAGATCAGGAGCTAAGATTTTTAAGAAGTGTAGAAAACTACTTTGCATGCTTTCACAAAGCCTCAACATTAAACAAAATGTGTGGTTTTATGTGAAGGAAGTAATTAGGTAATATCTTGCCTTTGGTATTTGAAATTGCCACAAAGTTAACTAACAAATTAAGAAACGATTTGAATTTTGAACTTTGTGCTAACATCAATGGGAATTGAATGTAGTCCCGTTGATCTGAAAAGCAACAGGCCAATATCAATGCAAGTTTTCGCGTGGGTCTCCTGACTTTGTTTTAGTCTGCCCTGCAGCTGCTGGTGTGAAAATGCTACTGAAGATTGAGCGAGAAGCTATGGCCATACTGGAGCCTGGGCCATCATGCAGGTGTTCCTTATAAAGCAGGTGGGATGTGGGCTTGCTGAGAAGCAAAGCTCAGAAATAACTAAATCTTGTCACAAATTGATAATCAGACTTAAATAATTTCTGACGGAAGTATTTCAGGGGAGAATTTTAAGTAGTGAAAAAATTTCAGTTGAGAACTCCTTTAAATTTCAGATAAATTTTCTTTAACATAAGTTGTTTTGTAAAAACTAAGTACTAAATAAGGAGGAAAAAAAAACAAGCCTGTGTTTGTTACTCAATTCCTATCGGCAAATCCCTGATTTCTGCCTGAGCTGAAGGGAGCTGAGCATTGGTTTTAGTCCTGTGGTTACGGGACACCATTAGAACATGGCAAATAAGAAAAAATTCAATTGCACAGAAGCTTTTTTGCTTTTAGGAAAAGATCCATCAACCTTGTTTTCAGTGATTGGGATTCATGAAAGCCATGTCAGGGAATCTTATTTCCTCCTCTTTCATCTTCCTCCTGGATTGCTGCTGTAACAGGCTGGGGGGACAAAGGAGTTCTGGCAGTGAGTAGGATTAAGAGCACTTGTCACCACTTGAGGGGATTTGGGAGAATTTCTTCAGCAGGCTGGAGGGAAGAATGAAAAGTTCACATCGGCGTAGAGTCATGTGTGAGGTTTGCTGAGTGGCCTTTGTGACAGAAGCCCTTAGTAGACCTTGTTGCCAAAATCCTCTTTTTTCCTCTTTATTTTTATTTTTTTAATATTTTTTCCGTGTGCCCTCACTGTATCCACCTGACCTCCCTCTGCAGTTCTCAGAGCCTTTGCTCATTAGTGATAAATTGGCCTGATCCCCTTTCTCCAGCTGCTGAGCACTGCTGTGAGTTCCTGTGCAAGACTTTTTTTTTTTTCCCCTGCTTCCTAAAGATAATGTTTGCTACCTCATCTGATTGTCACAGCTACTCCAGTGATCACAGAGACCTAACCACAGCTTTCCTTTTCCTGCTGCCAAGGCTTTCACCCACAATATGCCACATATTTTATGTCACAGAGAGTCTGGCATACCCAACAATCTGCCCTGCTCTCTTTTCTCTGCTTGGCAGGACACCTCGAGGGCAATGTTTGAGCTCAGTCTTGGCCTGTTCCAGAACAGGATGTTAACCCTCTGCAGGGTTAGTTCATGGCCAGGACACTAACGTTTCCATCTTTCAAAGCTGCCGAAAAATAAAATCAGAAACACTCAGAGATGTGTTCTTCTTCATAAACGTGTTAACATAATTCTGAGAAGTTGTTGAAAGAACCTGGGCATCCTTGGGAAGGCTGAGAGTCACAGTCATGGTTTCTTTTTATTTTGTCATTGTACTTCATCTCCAGGGTAGAAATTAAATGTGGCTAAACCTCTGCTAAGAATCCCGAGGGAGCTTTCATACAGAAGGGGAGAACGAGCAAGTCAAGGGCATAAGACAGAGGTATCATCGACCTCTCGGAGCAGTGGCACTCCAAAGCAGCTGTCCTTGATGCCTGCGTATTGGTGACATCAGGGCTTAAAACTGGGATTGCTAAAAATAATTTTGTAGTGAAGTATTTTAAAGGGAAATTGTCCTTTGTAAAAGATGCTAACTTGACAGACCTGGAGATGAGATCCCATTTTGTTTTTGTTTTGGCAGCAAATGGATGCATGCAAGGAAGCGTGTTAGCACTTCGGTATACAGTGCAATCTGGTAATGTCCAATACTTGGATGCCATCACTGTTTTGCAGCAGGCATATCCAACCTTCCTCTAAACAGACACATTTTTCTGCTACAAAATATTGAAAAATCTCCTTAATGTGTCATCTGTTAAATCTATGCTGGTCTTTTTTTGCCAGGGCATGGCCTCAGTTGAATAAGCAATATGTGAACATTTTCCTGTCAGGAAAAGCAGAGCGTGGAACACATCCATTACCTTTGGTTTGTCGACCCAAGTAGCTGAGTCTTACTGGGCAAAGTGTCTCATTTCTTGATCACAGTAACATTGAACCCTATAATGAAATCTTCATTCAATGGTACACTTTTTTCATAGTGAGGGGAATTTTTTTTTTCCTCCCAAGTTGGATTTCTGTGCTTGCCCATCCCTAAATCAGAAAATGGGCTTCTTTCTTCGTGCTCTGGCCTGCAGTCAGCCTGTGAACAGTCACCACATTCTTGCCAGACAGAGTTAGGTTTGTTTCCAGTTCTGACAAAGGTCTTTGGTTCATTTTCTGTCTCAGGTTTGTCAGATATCGCTGGTATCCAGGGTCTGTGAGAGGAAAGGAGGCACACCTCACTTTGGATGGACCATTTACATAAGTTTCCTCAATTTCAGTTCTCCTTGCTGTTCTCCATAAAGAGGTGTCTGAAAGAAACTGTGACACCTTCTGCCTCTCCTCTTCATGCAGATTTTAGTCTTTCTTTACAGAAAATGTTCTTTTAATGTTTTTGAATCACTGGTAGTCATGAACCAGAAACAAATTTGTAATGTCATTGAGATGCCTGAGCAGATCCTTCAGCAGCAACTACAAAGAACTTGATTGAAATACGTGAATATAATAAAAGTGGGTACAACTGTATTATGTCTGCCCTAGATTGGTTGAAACCCAAGGAAGCTAGCATGCTACTTTCATGTGGTACACCATACATTTTAAATGTTAAAGCTGGTGCAAGGAGTGGTTATGGTGGAACCAAATGGAACAGCGTGATTTGAAAAGACAACATGTCCCGAAGCACAAAGGACAAAAGTGAAGAGTTGGTGTGCTGTCTTAAGTACGTGGATGCTGCGTTGGATCACAATTGGTAACAGATTTTAAACTGAAGCGCTCTTCTATGTGCCGGTATCAAAGGGAAAAGAATGAACTGAAACATATCCTCATCCTCTTTGATGCTGTGTGATTTAAAATATGAATGTGCTGACATTCAAGAGATGAAAGGTGAGACAAGGAAAAAAGTAGTTTTCATGCAAGAGATTTGCTAGCGCTTTTCAAAGATTTTGTTCAGTTTTAATACAGTAATGATTTTAATCATGTTAAACTTTTGAGCAGAAGAAAATGACCATGTTTGATTTTACCCAACATTCTTGCATTTGTGCCCAACCACAGAAGATAAATATTTGAAGGGCGGGATGCAGTCATCTATGTCTTGGACCTGAGCTGGGGACTTGTAAACTGGTTCAGACTGGGGGACCAGGTAGCAGCATGAGCCTGTCCCACAGCTGGGGCTGGCAGCCCCCGTGCGAAGGGACGGACGCTTAGCCTGAGCTCACTGCTAAAACAGTGTCTCCAGAGTGGAGCAAGTTTGTGTACAATTGTCTTTGAAGTGTGGTAGCATCAAAAGTGCAGGCATACCCATTATCGTGACAAACCTGAGGATGTGAAGAAATTAACTATGGATAGTATTTGGTGACTGGAGTCATTTCTTCTGGAGAGACCTCATGAAAAAGGAGGAAAATACCAGTTTATGTTAAAGGCATTTTTGATCAAATGAAGGCAACATTAAGCCTTTGAATATTGATTTGCCAAAACACAAGTCTTTGCCCTTGTCTCTGTTTCTAACTAAACATGAGCCTACAGGCACTGTTGTGCCCTCAGGATATTGTTTTCAAGTAGATTGTAGAGCTCAGAAGCAACTGATCCAGAAACTGTAAATGTAATATACTGGGCAAAGTTTGGGGACTTTTCTTAAAGGCACCAATATTTGTTTTTGTTCTGATAGAGAAATAATGGTGAGTAAGGCCAAGAACAAGTAATTGTGGGGAAATCCTTGCCTGCAACCCCATCCTCAGACTACAGGCGTCCTTCTTTGTCACGAAACCTTCCCTCCCAGCTCCTGGCCCATTCTGTAGCACCACTTTGAAGAGGGTTCGCCCAGGTTGTTGTTCCTAAAGGACTGTTCCATTTCTTTCCTGCTGTTGTTCACAGGATCTTGTGCTCCTGACCTCCATTAAACATCTGTAAAGTTTTAGAGCACTGGCTGTGTTTGTGAAACTCCAAGATGGACAGACAGACTCGCACTTCCAATTCATGTTTTTACTTTGACATTTCATGGTATTTTTTGCTTGTGAAGGGAGCAAAGAGGGTGAAAAGACAACCCCCCCCCACCCCCCCCCCCCCCGGCATGTTTGCTTCACAGTGTTTTGTGAGAATTTTGATTTGTTCGATTTATTATTCTTTTTTTTTTGGGGGGGGGGGGGGGGGAGGATTGTTCATCTTTTGACAGTTTGGTAGAAGAGATGGTTGTATTAATATGCAGCCGAAGTAGTGCATGCCCAAGAAGGAATTGTGGATGACCACAGTATTGCAGTGCTGAACGAAAGGTGTTTTTTGTGGTACAGTAAGGAGGGACAAAGCATGCTGTGAGTGGAAAACAGTACCTAATACTGCGGAATTTGGAAGAGGAGATGAGTGAGCAGACAAGCGCCTGGTCCTTCAGAAATGATGAGGGAAGGACAAAGTGGAGGGCGATGCTGAGTATGAGGAAGATTGAAGGAGGAAAGCAATGCTGTAGCTCTGAGGTGGGAAGTGCAGGCAGCCTTACCTGGATCCCTGTGCCGTCTGCATCCGAAAAGTTAGCAGGTAAACTCATGCATATTTATAGTGATAGAAATAATAACAATAATGAAAATTGGTAGCAAAATCAAATTAATGTGGTCTCCTGCAGCAGAAATATTTACCCGATGTGTCCTGCCAGTTACAGAGATTGGCATTAAACCTAGACATTACCTCATCTTCCTGGGCAGACAGCCTATTTCTATGCTAAGCAAGTCTGCAGGAGTGAACAACTGAATACCTGCCTGATTAGCTGTGCAGCAGCAGATCCTGGTTAGAAGCGATTTCCCTTAGCGCTTTCTCTCTTTTGCTTGCCCGCTTGCTCTCTGCGAGGTTTGTCACTATGCATTATCAAACTATGTTTTTCATCTTGAAGGGCACGTCGCAGGGAAGATCTGCCAGACAGGTGGGCTAGTATAAATGGGGAACCAAATCAGAAAGGTCAAGAAGAACAGAAGGGAAAAAGTAAAGAGTGTATATATGTGTGTGTATCTCCCTCCTTGTCTCTGCGTGTGTCAGTGCCAGCTAGGTGAAACTGGATTAATGAGGAAGGGAGAGATAAGTGCTAAGAGGATTGTGCTATAAAAGGAGATTTCGGTTTTTGAGAATAGATGAGGGGTTCTTTATGAAAACTTTAATTGGCTACCTTAGATCATTTCTTCAGCTTTGTTCCTGGGTGGCAAATCATAAGTTTCCTGCTGGGCGTAAAATCATAGCATAATTATGATTGTTGGCCTGTGTAGAGTGTCTTCGATCACAGACTCCCAGCATGCTGTATATTCCTTAAAAAAAATAAAAAAATTAAGCGTCATAATGTATTTCAGACAAGCAGTCTGACAAGTCGTAATAAAAATAGTAATAAAAAAACCTTCAATGTGGAGAAAAAAATAATAAGTCCTGAACAACAACAGTTGATTTTGCTGCAGTATCTTTGAGTGCCATATTATCCACCTGCCTGGCTACTGCTACTCTTTTTTCCATAGCAGGGTTCAATTAGTCCAGGATATAATGCCACTGTTACTCAGTTGCTTAAGTCCTCACAGTAATGCCATTGTGCATTCAAGAGCTGTGGATGTTTGCTGCAGCAGGTAGATCACCCCCGTACCTCTGTGTTGGAGCACCAGTATTTTCCTGTGTACAAATCTATTTCCATTTCATACCTGTATGAAGCTGACCACCCGGCCAATTCTTTTTTCTTTGTTTGGGTCCAGTGCTTATGTTTTGAGAAAGACAGAGAGAAAAGTCACAGTGAAATTAAACCTTTTGTTTTGCTGTTTTTATGTTCAGAAATCTGAAGTCATTCTGCACAAGGAATCTATACAGTATTTACACAGTAGTTTCCTTATCTGTTTTGATCAGTAGATGTATTTCTAAATTGCATTCGGCTCAACTATTAAGAACAGTTAGGAACTACCTCATGGAGAAAATTGATTGCCATCTTCCACCTCCTGTCTGCCAAAACTCACGTCTCTTCTGCCAGACCCGCTCTACCAGGTGGCCAAGCTCTAGACGTAACTTTTCCTCCTTCTCCCAGTTACTGGTCCTCATTCTGAGAAAGCGTATTCCTGATATCTCTCTCCTGGAAATGAGGTGGGGGACTGGAGATGTCAAGCCCTGCACCAGTAGAACTGCATATTGGCTGAGTTATTTTCCATTTTTTTTGTTCCTAAATAGTGGCACGTTGCTGTCTGCTGAGTAGCTTAGAGGAGGAAATACTTTATGAAAAAGACCTGTATCTTTCAGTGGCAGTAATAAAAACACTGGAAAAGCACAGAAGTAGGTACTGATTCTCCATTCTCTAATCAGTGGTGGAACTGAATGCTTTCCTTTGCAAGACTGTCATTTTGGCTAAGTGGTAGTTAATACTTTTGTTAGAAATATTAGATACAAAACAAAACACAAAGGAGCAGGGAGCCCAATGCTCAACCTTGCTTATGATGATTTTATCATTGTTTTTCTTAAAGGGAAGTCATGTCCTGATGTTAGTCAAGGGAAAAGTAGGACCTTATGGCTCCTCTGGAGCAGCTAAGGAAAACGACGCTTACTTGATCTCAGTAAATGTAAAACAGATTATCCTTTTTATGAAAGGACAAGTAGTCCATTGAGATAGTCCTGGATGTTAATCTGTAAGTTAGATTGTGGAGGTCTTTGGGTTTCTTGAGTTTTCTTGGGAGAATTTAATCTTTCATAGTGCCAGGGCCAACAAGAATGGTTCGAGCTCCCTAAGTTATCAAAGTATACAAGCATTAGCTTGTCAGATTGGAGGAGTGCTAGTACTCCAGACACGAGTTTGAAAGAGTCATCCCCATAACCCTTGTGCCTGCAGGCAGGAATGACTAACGGAAGAAGAAGAAAGTAGCTCATTTCTGAAATAAAGTGGCATTTTCCATTCTGTCATCTGTAGATGAAAAGAATGGACATTGGGTTATGACACTACTCTCTAAATTTTCTCAAGGGAAAATAGAAACAGAACATAATCTTCATTTTTTTTTTTCCACAATATTTCCTCACTTAAGGGAAAAGCAAGAACATCATTGCTTAAGATGTGAGAGAAAGTATTATGTTGTTTCAGTAGTCACATGCAGTGCCAGCACAACCTGTGCTGCATTTTGGCCAGTGACCATGTAAAAGTGAACTTTTTTTTTCAGTATGTTCCCAATTAGATTTTATTTTTAAGTCCTACTGCTCAGACAAAAAAATCTGCCAGCCATTGCTTACAGCACTCTTCTTTAGCAAGCATTTTTGCTTCTACCCAAGAAAGAGAAGTATCTAGAAGTCGTCCTGTGGCTTATCTTTTGGTTTAACAATTTGCATCTTCATCTAAATTGGAAATGTAGCAGGTTCCTAACAGGGAGGGGAGGTGCGGTAGATTCCACAGTACGCTATCTTATCAGCAATCTCTGCCTGCGTCAACATGACAAAACAGTTGCTGGCACTGTTCACCTGGTGGCAAATGAAGTTACTTGCTCTTTAATATATATTCTTAATGGCCTTGAACTCCTGGATCCATTGAATGAATGTGATCTCCACATTAAGCAGATGTATCATTTCACATGTTGATTACAAACTCCTAAGCCTCCACCCCTGCCCTGAATTGTGAGGTCTCTACATTTTCTTGACTTAGCTTTTTTCTTTTATTTTACCACTTCCTTACAAATGCTATGATCTTATTCCATAATGATTTTTACCCTAGGATATGATGCCATTAAAAAGAAACAGCTATCCTGTTTTACTTACATAAACAAGTAAAGTGCAGATCGGTCAATAAATAAAGAACAAATAAAGTGCAGAGCTTGCCTTTTTTTTTTCTTTGATAGTGGTGCCATTAACAGTTGTCAAATAGATAGGCAACATAACTTCAATTCTTTAGTTTCTTTTTGTCATCCAGCTATCAGTAGTTAAGATCACTAAGTTTGGATATTAGTGACCTGATTTTGCCAGATCTATATTGTCTCAGTGATAAACCTGCAACTCCAACTAAACAATGTCTCTTGGTCTGTTCAATTAAAACACAAAACTACAACTTTTCTTGTATGTTTTTTTAAAGAGAAGAGTGTTTTTGCATATTGCTGAGTAGCATGAATCTCAGTGAGCCAGCAGTGTGCCCAGGTGGCCAAGAAGGCCAATGCCATCCCAGCCTGCATCATCAATAGGTTGGACAGCAGGACAAGGGAAGTGATTGTCCCTCTGTACGAAGCTCTGGTGAGGCCACACCTCGAATGTCGTGTTCAGTTTTGGGCCTTTCATTACAACAAAGACATCTTCTTGTACAAGAAGGACATCCATCACGCTGGAGCGCATGACAAGAAGAGCAATGAAGCTGGTGAAGCAACTAGAAGACAAGACATGAGGAGGCTGAGGGGAGACCTCATTGCTCTCCACAACTGCCTGAAAGGAGGTTGCAGCGAGGAGGGTGTTGGTCTCTTTTCTCAGGTGACAAGTGATAGGAAACGGTCTCGAGTTGTGCCACAAGAGGTTTAGATTGGATGTTAGGAAGAACTTCTTCACAGAGAGGGTGGCCAGGCACTGGAATAGGCTGCCCAGTGATGTGTGGAGTTCCCATCTCTAGAGGTACTTAAGTGGTGTGTGCGGGTGGTATTAAGGTGGTACTAAGGAACAGGTTGACAGCTGGACTTGGTGATCTTGAAGGTCTTTTCCAACCTGGATGGTTCTGTGATTCTAAATATTGTCATGTGTTTTGCAGACACAAATGGCATAGGCAGAACTCAGGCTGGGAAGGAACCACAGTGTCTTGAGAAGCAGGTTAAAGAGACCCTGCTAACGAAGCCACTGAATGAAAAGCTGCAGGAAGTACTCAGTGCCTAGTGAACGTTAGAGTCTGCATGGGAAAGGGATGTCATGGGTGCTTCAGCAGCTGGGAGAACTTTTTTAGCGCTTGCATCTTACTGAACCATCAGCAAATCCAACCAGAAGGCTCTGGGAAATCAGATGTCATTAGTTTTGCTGCTCACAGACCCATGTGCGATTTTTACGTTTCTTTTGAAGAACAGGTTGTGTGACCGAACGCTGCCACGTTGGTATCTTCAGAGTTGCGTGCTCACTGGCATCAAAGTGGTTTGTGTAACTGCAATGTAAGATTGCCTGCGAGCTTCATGAAATCCATTCAGTAAGTTAGAGGTGCTGCTACCTGTAAAAGCTGGAAGGAGCTCCCCCTTTCATATCCATGCACCTCCTGTCTTTGTGAATCAGCCAGGAAGGAACTCGCCAAGTTGCGTCACTTATCACAGGCCATCCTCTGATCGTCCTTTCTCCAGGAGCTTGACTGGGACCTCAGATTCCTTTCACATAAGCCAAAAAAACTGCAAGATGTTAACTGACTGCAGTCATTATTGATTTAAGATGGAGTCAGGCTGGGAATTTAACAGCAGACTGTGTTCTGGCCACTTCATTTTTGGGAAGCAGGAAGTTGGAGGGAACAGGGTGATGCAAGAGTCCTTTTCTTCATCTGATTTTCAGTTCACAAGATCTATTGTAGGTTTTTCTTTGCATTCAGATTTCTGTACCTTGTAGTTAAAAACAGATTTGATTTTTAGGTAACTCATACTGAAGGACAATAGGTTAAGGTTATATTACCAGTTGTATTTTCTTACACTTTAAAAGTTGGCAGAAGAATGAATAGATAAATTATGGTATGGAATACAGAGTTTTATTCAAGTGGTTTCACAATATCCTATGTGTTCAGATACACAGAAGAGGAAACAAAAAGTATGGACAAAATGCTTTAACTTTGACTCACCGTTAAGGTTGTGGCTTTCGTGCATGTAAGAATTATTTTTTTAAAGACCTACGTTTCCTTTCAGTTGTCATGTCAGGGAATTCTGAATGCTCATTTTAGTTACTGAAACATGCATTAGTCTTGGCTTTAACCAAAGGTGGGCAGTATTTGTCAAAAGCAGTAGTAAAAATACAGAGTAAAAGAAGAGGTGTTAGCCTTAGATAATTTTTATCTGCTAAAGGGCTGTCAAAAATGGTGATTTTATTTTTCTCACTGAGTTGTTTCAAGTTGGGTGATTTATGACACTACTTGGGCTGCGTTTTCTGATCTTCTTGCAAAATGCTACAGAATGTACCTGGAGAAACGCTTTAAAATAGTCTAAACTGAATTAATATAAAGAGGCTGATGTTGAGTAGGATATTAAGTAAGGATAAGAACAAACCTTTCATAAACTCCTTTGATTTATGGAAATTAAGTAGTAAGTTACAGAATCTCAAATGTTCATATTTCTTGGTCTACTCACAGTTTGTATCTGTCTCCATGTGCACACAGCCACATGTGGAATGCTGTCCATCGCCATCCTTGCTCAAATAAAACGCTGTTTGCTTACAAGAAGATTTAATGAATTCCCAAAAGACCAGGGTCATTCAGTTGAGTGTCAGTTGAAAATGAAGCTGCTTCCTGGAGTAGTTTTTCTGGATTGTGCAGTGTTTGAGAACGGGAAAGAGAGCTGGTGTGGTGCTAGGAGTGTTGTAAAAAGCACACGTGAATAAATAAAGGTATGGGTGTATGTTTTGATGTTCATACTTACATGCAGGTTTTATGTACCTGAGTGAACAAGACTTGCTTTCAGCCTTCTGAGACTTCCAGATCTCAGGCCAAGAGTTTTTGTGCATCTTGACCCATGCTCTTTGCGTGGGTAACATAGCAGATATGCAGACAAATGGTGATGTGTTGAATGTGACTGTTTAACAAGTATCATTGAAACATCCTCTTATCTTGAAGCTCTTAATATAACTTGGAAATAACAATTCAAGTACCACAATAACACTATCAAAGTGGAGTTTACATAATATTCAACCCCTTTTTATTAAAAGAAAAGATATTTTAAAATTATTTGTATTAAAAAGACAGTGAGACATAAAGAGGTTATGCATGTTTTCGTGTGATCTGCAGGTAGTCATTATTAAAGTTGGACTCCAAAGCCATTAGCCCATTATTATTAAACCATTATTAATACACAAACCTGTTTGATTTGGCTGTGAACACTGTTATCTGTTCGTATTTCTAATATAATGTGGAAATCTACTCATATAAAGCTTTAGCGCATTAATACGGAATAGCTGTGTATAGGAAAAGGTAAAATGCCAGGTCATATTGGCACATTACTTTCCAACCTGAATTTTGACTTACTGCATCTGCCTAATTGAAGGGCTGCATCTTATATTTACTCTCAAAATGTCTCTGCTGCTCTTTGTAGACAGACAATGGGACATGCTCTTACATCTGGAATTAAAATACGGGGCTAGATGTGCAGTTGGGGTCACATTGACTGCATTTCAATACTTTCAGGCTTGAATACTAGATCTTAAAACTCCTCTGATGCTATTTAGAACTAAATAAAAGTCTCCTGGTAAAAAGTATGACAGGACTCATAGTACAAATACAGTTAAAAAGAAGCATTGGACTGAGAATAATAAGACTGTTTCTGAAAACAGAAAACTGGTGGTGTTATCATAGTGCCAAAGTGTTGGGACCACAACCCCAAGTCTGTACGTGATTTCATCTATGCGTGGCTGTTCGGAGCACCCATGTCTTGCAAATACTTGAGTTATTCTAACTAACTAACTAACTAACTATATTACTAACTATTCTAACTAACTAACTATAAACTAACTTGAGTTATTCAATGTATTTCAGTCTCTGAAAGCCTCAAGCACAGGGAGAGGGAGCAGAGGGGAGTGACTGTAACAGGTATTATAATTTGCACCTTTTTTTTGCTCAAAGCTGAACAAAGAGACTTTACATATCACCAAGTGCTGAGGTGTTAGAGAGAAAACATTCATGCTACCAAAAGTGTAATAAAATTTGATAACTAAAGCAGTAAAATTGTGAATTATCCTTATTGCTGAAGTTCAGGGAAGAATGGAAGTTGTGTTTGAAAGCAGACCTTTATATCACATGCCTTTTTTTATTTGCTCATCAAAGCACTACTGCACAAAGATTGTGTCACTTTAGGCGCAATATCATACACACTAGTCTGCAGTCACCCACTAAATCTAGGTGATGCGTCGTTTCTCTTCCTGTGATGTAATCTCTGTCATAACTGTGAAAGGTAAAAACTATCTTTATATTAAAAGCAATGAAGGTGGGTTTGCTGCACCTTGAATGATGAAGAGGATGTCAGGTACTTCAGTTGTTGACTAGTTGGAAGCAATTCTGTTCTGCGAAGGAAAGGGAACAGAATGCTCCAGAGAGGGATTTTGTAGTCAGATTTTGTAGTTCTAGCACTGTCTGATCATACCATTGTTCTGCTGGCATGGATCTGTTTGAGAGAGGAATACCAGTCAAAGACTAGCATAAAACCAGTGCTCATTGAAAGCATTGAAAGCTTTGTGTCCCTGATTCTTTTATTTATTTATTATTATTAGATAATTACACAAAATCTGCTCTCTAACTCTAAATTTGCCTTTCATATGAAGAGATGGATCTGATTCACATCAAACCTCGAAGCTGACTTCACACGTAGCTATCTTTGCCTGGATATGCTGGACACAACCACCAGTATCGACTGATTACACACCAAGCAGATAGTTTTCAAGTGGTGGTAAGATATGGGACTTTATAGAGGTTGAGAGACAACTCACCTCCCTTCCTATTACTGTGAGGATTACAGTACCACATGTCCAGAGGTGAGGCTTTGCACACTGTAGGTGGGTAAAACAGGAGAGAGATGATAAATGTGTGTCTGTAAGTGGATATATTTAAATGTTTCTTCTGGGATTTTTGTGGTTGAAATGTCTGTTCACGTGTGACGTTTCCTGCAAGTAATGCTGATTGCTTGGCAGCTATGGGCAGTTGTTGGTTGGTATCTAATGTTGTAGACGGCATCTCTTAGCAAGGAAGGTGTCTGATGGCAGTACAGGGAGATCAGCTTCTTCAGAAGCCACATCATGTAGGCCCAAGCCCTCAGACTGGCAATGGCAGCTTGATGGTAACACCCTCGGTTCCTGTGCATTTGAAATTCCTTCTTAGTTACGGGCTTTCACAAATCTACCTCAGTGAACTGTTTGATATAGATGAGTTGTTTGCTGAGTTTCTTTGAAGTTATTCTTAATACCAGAAACCTTAAAGATGTGAACAAGTTGACGATGGCAAATCAAGAGTTTAAATTCTTTTTTGTAATATTGGAAACAAATTTGCAAAAGGAGAAGTGCATCCGGAGCACTTCAGTAGTTGTTATCTCGGACCTTTCAGGGGTAAATTAGCTATGGAAGCAGAGAAGCAGTTCAGCAGTGTTCTTCTAAATCTGTCTTTCTGCACTGACTTCCCTTCCGGGGCAGTCTTTTCCCAGGAATACTCAGGGGGTTCCTGCTTATTGCCAAGCAGAAATGAAGCATCAAGTTGTCTCCTGAGCTCCATCAAACTGTGTGTCACTTACTGCACTGCAGCTTTGTTCGGAGGGCGTCTGTGAGTGAGCAAAGGAAAGCTTTCTTAAACTTGTTTGGTATTAAGTTGGGATATGTAAGAAGTTCTCTGGAATGGTAATTTCCTAGTTTTGGTTTGCCTTTGTCTCTAGGAGGGTAACTGAAGTGCAGCTCTACTTTTATCCTACATTATAACCTTTTTTTTTTTTTTATTAAATATCAGAGCTTTGCAGCAGCATATGGACTGCTTCTGTTAAAAACCACTACTCCAAGAAAGTGTGAGGGAGGGGTGATCACAGCACCTGATGCCTCTGCCTTTAATTCTGAGGAGCTGCCTTTGGCCAGGGGAATCCCTGTACTGGGAATGAATGCAGTTACTTGGCTCAATTTCTCTTCTGCCATCTAAAAGTGTAGATACCAAACTATTCAGCTGGCTTACAAGTTAACTCTTAATTATATATGGAAGTCAGCCTCAGCTTTTAAAAAAGGGAGGAAAAGTAGCATCATTTTTATTTTTTGACCACTTTTACCTTGCATGTACACTTATCATGATGCAGTTGTTTTCATGGGTTTATTTCCTGACAAACTCCCTTCCTGTAAAGAATTCTGTGAATATAGTATGAAGAAAGTGTACCTTCACTCCCTTCCACCAGTATGTGCTTCTTGGTTTTTTGGTTCTTTTTTTTTTTCATTTTATTTATTTATTTTTGGCAGGGGAAGAAGGACTGTTAGGTAAATGGCATCCCTGCAGAACAGATTCTGTCAATTGTCCATTGCCATAGCCTTTAAACATAGAGATTTCATGTCAAACTTGGTCTATGAATTTCTGTGCCTTATGAGGTACTGCTATTTACAATGCTTTATCATCTTTTTTCTTTTTTCTCGTAGACTATTGTTCTGTCCTTTCAACCTTAACTCTAAGTCAGATGTCTTCCTTTTGTGTGATGAATGGTGATAGAATGGAAATCTGTCTGATGCATGTATTATGAAAGCTAAATGGTTGGGGAGAAGAAGAGGGGCAGTGTGTGTGTATGTGTCATTACCACCATTTGAGAAATGCTTTGCTTTGAAACTCTAAACCTTACTCAAATGTGGGTTGTGTAGTCCGAGGTATAAATAGAGACTCCCAAAAGAAGTGTAAAATAGCTTTGTGTGTGTGTGTGAATTCATTTTTTCCATTTAGACTAGTTCTTCTCTTTAGTTAGAAGTACCCAATACACTTTATTAGATCACTGAAAAGCTAAGCACTGCTTACTCTGTATTTGAGGAATAAGTTTGTTAAAGCCACATCTTCTCAATTTTGGGTTGCTTAACAGGTAAAATTCTTAATGGGAGCAAATGAAAGACCTCTTGAGGAGGAAGGGAGCCAGTGACCAGTGTGTGACCAGTGTGTGACTGGTCTGTGTGACCAGTCCATGCGTCGTTGAGCTCTCTTCGATTTAGTGGCTGAACTTTGTCTCCTCTAATGCATGCTTGTAGCCTAATGTACCTTATTTTTCCAGGGGTATCGCTATCTGGTTTTGTAAATAGAAAAAAATAACAGATCACAGTTTGACGTTTCAAATCCAACTTTTTTATTTTTTCAGGTAGCTACTTGCATTATACTGGATTTTAAACAGACTGGATTTATGTTTTCCTATTAATCTTGGTACGTTTCTCTAAGTTTTCAGACAATTGCAGTGTTATTCTGTAAGTATCCAAACTGCACTGCAGCATAGTTTCACTGTTCATTTTGCAAAACACCATAAAATCTAGTTATTTCTGTTAATATATTTTTCAACTATGTAATACATTAGATTTTGTTATTATTATTATTATTTGTTCATCTTTCCTGTCCTCATGGAAATTGTGTGGTTAATAACATCTACTTACACAGGGCTATGCCCAGGTACATCTTGGGGATTTCTTCATGTAAGATGGTTACTACTTAAACCATTCTCACCATTCCCCAGAACACAGGTATCTTCAGGCAATGTGGTGGAGACAGGGAGAAGCTGTGGTTTAAGTACACCAGCTCTTCTTAGCTGACAGAGTACGTTTTAAGGAGTTTTGCCTTCTGCTGCATGTTAAAGCAGACTTGAGGCTTGTCCGTGTTTCAAGGCTGGACAAATAAGTTGGGAGCAGTAATTGTTTTTTTGACCCTCCTTCCTGCTGAATCAAGCAGAAATTCTGTAGCAAAGAAAATCTGGCCCATTATTTTGAATAGTAATGTTAATTGTACCTCATCATCCATTACCTAATTCAGGTCATGCTTTATTTTGCTCAGTTTAAATTATCATTCAGATTCGGTTAACCCAGGAATGCAGAGCAGTGACATCAAATACTTGGTTAATTTGAAGATTTTAAGATTCAGCAAACCAACCTTTAAATATCAATAACAGAGTGCCAGGGTAGCTGCAACATTCTTTCAGCATTGTATAATTTTTATAGACATGATTGCTCACATTAATGCCTTTTTAGTGTATTTCTTCCCATTTGTTCCCAGGAGAAATTTCAAGCTGAAATAGTAGAGTGAACAATGTTTTCAAGTACTTCAAACAGCAGAGAACTATTTTTCTATCTATCTATTTATTCGCATATCCAAGAGAAAAGCAGTTAAATAACCATGCGTGTCCTTCAGGGCTTAGAAAAGTACTTTCACCCCACCCAGTCAAAAGCCCTTTTGATAACGAGCAACTCTCCCATGATGTACAGTGGATCCCCAACTTTCTCCAACAAACAACGCATGATTTTACATTGGCATTTTATTTTCTTGCTCTTAATACGATATTAAAATTCTCCTACACTTTAACGTAGACCCTAAATGCAATCTTGGCTATGAAATTAGATGACCATTCCTGCAGTCATTGGTCTGTCTAAATTCTTACGGTGCATCCATCATCCAGAGCATCTGATTGCCTTTTCTGGAGACTCTGTCTGTTAAAGAAATGGCAGCTTTATGAAATCGATTGCAAAATTTTTTATTTTTATTTTTCTGTTTTTGGAAATGCTGCCTGTTAGATTGGACCTACCTGGTCTTGACAGGCTTTACAGGACTTGCTTGACAGTCCTTCATCACCTGGCAGCTTGCTTGTCCTGAAGGACCTAAGAGCTTCACTGGTTTCCATCTTGTAAAAGGCTTTGTGCTTCATTAGTAAAAGCTGCTTTGTCAGGTCCGTTCTGGCAGATATGCTGGCAGATAAGAGTAATCATCATAATCAGAGGTGTATAATTTGGGGGAGGGGGGGAGAGAGGAAGGGGTCAAAAAATAAACTGCTGACTGTGTGAAGAGTTTCAGCAAATAATTTCTCATCCACAAGCGATCTCTGAAATAATTTTGTTGGCCTTGTGTGGTTTGTACTGAGATGAAATTTTTCTTGCTTGCTCGTCACACTATCTTTGCTTAGTAAATATTTTAACTTTTTGGTAAAATAGTAGGTTGAGTTCATACTTAATGCCTACAGACTGCTACAGTAGCATGCTTGGCATCTCTTTTGCATTAAATGCTCTAAGGCTGTCTCAAGCTCTTGAATATTATCTTCTAAGTAGTCTCCAAGCTGTCTCCTTGAGGTGCATATTGTGTCCCATTTGTGAAGATACAAGTTGTTGAAGCTTGTACAATGGGAGCTAGGTGGAACTTAAAGGCTGGTGTGCAAAAAATGTAGGCTGGATTTAAACTGGGAATCTGTAACATCGTGAACCCATAGATCTTGGTGTGTACAGAAAGTAACCAAATAACCAATAACTCGTGCATGCTTTTCTTCTTCCTTCTGGCACTTCTTTCCTCTCCTTCATCTGGCTGCTGGGAAATGCTGTGGCATGTCTTCTTTGGGTGAGGCAGGAAGATAACCCCGGCCTGCCACCCCTTCGTCTCCACAGCTGCCCTCCACACAAAGGAGCTAAGACTTGAAGTATGTTACAAGTAAACGTGAAGTTTAAGGGAAATTGGTTACAAACTTTATCTCTGTGACAGAAATGGCATAAATACTCATCACTCACAATGCCACTCAAGAGCTAAGTCCTGGCTGTGTGTCCACTTTACAGCAGCAGTGACCTTCCAGGAAGGGATGCCTGGAGAACAACTTCTCATTTGTTGTTTGTAGACCCTAGGCTGAGTACCAGCATTAAATAAAGCAAGCTGCCTTGAAAACAACCAGTTGGTGATTATTGAAAGCTGCCTGGCCATTGGTATTTAAATGCGAGTCACCCACAAATAAAAAATACTGAAATTGCACCTAAAATTCTGACAGCCCAAAGATGGACACTGGGTGGTACGGTGCTTACAGAAAGCCCTGCAAGAAGTTTGAAGGCTACAGAGTTGAGATCAGAAAGCTGAATAAATAATACTTGCTTCTACGCGGAAATCTATCAAGTTGCTTTGTGAAGTGCATTTTTTTATGTTCATATGCCAGGAAGCATGGGGAGAGCTGACAGTCACTCCATTTATTTATTTTTTTTAATGCAGGGAAATGTACAATCAGATAATGGTTAGAAAAAAATCTTTCAAATATTGGTCCTGTCCATGAAAATGTATGTTTCGAAGACAGCAGTCTGTCACTTGGCTCTGCATTGCTCAGAAATAACACATCTTCTTTCACTACATGTTTGGTAGTTTTTGTGTATGGAGGGAAATGGTAAAGTAAAAAAAAAAAGAAAAAAAAGGTATTGAGGTCTCACAGAATGGTTTGGTTTGGAAGGGACCTCAAAGATCTTCTCATTCCAGCCCCAACATTTGGACTCATTTACTCCTGATATGACCTGTGTATAACAGTGCAAATCAACAAAGCTATTACCATGAGAGAGACTAAGGTCTGAGTCAGGCCCAGCTCTTAAATGTGGCTAATGATTTTGCTTTCTTCAATTTTGAATGCCTGAGTGGTTGATGGAGAAGTGTCCTAATATTTTCATTTAATGGAGCTGGTGCGAATGTGAACGTGTAGATAAGATGAAGGAAATTTTATCTGTGACTTTCATCAGGTAAGGCCACACCTGGAGTGATGTGTCCAGCTCTGGACTCCCCAGTACAAGGGAGTTGTGGACACACTGCAGCATCCAACAGAAGGCCACGAAGATGATGAAGGGACTGGAGCACCTCTCCTGTGAGGAGAGGCTGAGAGAGCTGGGGCTGTTCAGCCTGGAGAAGAGGAAGCTCAAGGGGAGATCTCATCAATGTCTACAAATACCCGGAGGGAGGGTATTTACATACAGTGAGGATGGAGCCAGGCTCTTTGCAGTGGTGCCCAGCAGCAGGACAAGAGGCAGCGGGCACAGCTCTGAGCAGCAGGCCGCACTTGTGTGCTGTGCGGGTGGCCGAGCACTGGCACAGGCTGCCCAGAGAGGCCGTGGGGTCTCCTCATGGAGACCTTCAGAAGCCGCCTGGACGTGGTGCTGGGCACCCTGCTCTGGGTGGCCCTGCTGGGGCAGGGGGCTGGGGCAGGGGGCCTCCAGAGGGACCTGACAGCCTCAGCCGTGCTGGGGTTCTGTCACCCATGGGATATGACATGCTGGAAGGCACAACAATTGCATCATGATCACTCAGTTACTCATAAACTCACATTTTTTAATTTTAAACGTGAAGTTTCAGTCCTAGCTTTCTAGTACTAATGTCTTCTGTCTTCATTTGCTTGTTTCCTTGCAGGGTGTCTGTAGCTCATGCAGCTACTGCACTTCAAATAACTTAGTCAAGTTGATACATAGTATGGGTCTGAATAAAGGTGAAGGAATGTAGAAATTAAAAACAAAACAACCCTTTATTTACAATAAGTGGCCTCCTTTTAATAGGAGCAGATTTGCTGTGCTTTTGAATTCTCTGTTTTGTCTATATGATTGTTTTGTTGCCTTTCATTATAATTAATGATGTAGCTGAGCTTTCCTTTAGAAAACAATGGATTTTCTTTTTTTCATATGAAGCCAATTGCAAGAAAATGCTGCAGAAAGTCATGAGAGACCCCAAATATAACCTTGTTTTGTTTTTGGAATAGAATATATAGGATTAAACAGAGTTGCAAGAAGAGTCTGAGGAGTCTCAGACAAATTCATATTTTTCCAAAACATCTTCTGTTTCTATCCACCTTCTCATCTAGATAAAATTCACTGTTTCATGTTTCGACTACTGCAGCATACTTTTCTCGTGCCCTGACAAATGCAGTCTTGCTCATATCCATGGCAAATGCTCCTGCAAAGATTGTTGTCCCAGCTTGTCACTGAAGTTGGTGATGAATGCTGGCATCACTGGCTGATCAGAGACAGGAGCTGATATTTCAGTGAGAAATGAGATATGATAGGTAGAAAATGAATAGATCTTGAATGCAAAGGCAAGGAATTTATGTGATAGAGATTTTGTTATAGAGGAAGGGGAATTGGTGGAAGGATTAGAAGAAAAGAGTGACATGGGCAAACTTTCCTTAACTTTGTGCTTTAAACATTGATGTCCTGTCTTGAAAGCTCCTGTAAACATCCACTGGGCACTCACAGCATCTTTCTCAAAAGCATCGCTTACTGTTGTGTCTGCAGAAGCTTGGTGGTGATGAGGCTAGGATATTATTCTGACTTATACCACCTGATGGTTTCCTTGCACTCTGTCTCTCTTTTAATTTTCATCTGCTTGTGCCTTTTCATAGACTACAGGGCTCATGCAGCTGGAGAAGGGAGCCTTTGCTAGCAGCTCGTGGGCTTATTCATCAGACTTTGCATACTTCAGCTGCTAAGCCCTATCTAACAAACCACTCCTCCAGTCCTTTGCCTACATGTTTGCCTCATGATCCAGCCTTAAAATTAACCGGGTGGCCTCTTATGCAGATCTTGCCCCCATCCAGCAGTCCCTTCCAACCCTTTGCTTGGTGGCCTGTTGTAAGCTCTGGACCTCCCTCCCCTTTCCGATCGGTCTTTGTAGCCTTTTCCTTAGCCAGAACCCCTGCAGTACAGCCATCTGTCTGCCTTGCTGATGCTTTTTCCTGGTAAATCCCTCGCCATCCCTGGTGGGTCATGTAAATCATTTACCATACTGCTCGTTGTACAGCTCTTCCCTATCTACGTAAAGGAAGACAAGGGACGGAGATTTCGGTATGCAGTAGAGTCAGCAGATGCAGAAGCAGGGGGGACAGGGTCTGCACAGGGGCAGTGTGAACAGGTTACGGATGAGGAGCACGGGCACTGCACACCCTGAGAAAGGCAGTCAATCTCAACTACCCTTGTGGCAGATTAAGAGGATTCAGGAATGCTAGAGCTGTCTCCCTCTGCAGAGTCATTTCTGGCTTGAAAAGACTTTATTTTTTTTTTTTTTTAGCTTTAGCTTGCAGGCATGACTGTACAGGCATGGTTGAACTGTTTTCCAGCTTATCTCAACAGTGCAATCACCTGTTACCAGCACTGAGCTCGCCCGTATGCCCTGGTGGCCATTGGGCTGACTCCACGCAGAAGCACACAGACGTTTGTACACTGAACTCCCCGTTCTCTGGTGTGTTAAACACACGGTAGCTCGGCTCAGTGCTGGGTTTCTGTGCCTGAACTGAGCCACCCAGCTTGAACCACGGTGTCCTGAGGGGCTCACACTAATCAGGAGCTGCTAAGCCCTGATGGCCCTTCGTGGTCCATGTGGCGTGCTCCACCTCCCCACTGCAAGTTCAGTGGAAGCCTCTTCGCGGGACACTGGGGCCATTGGGGGTCATGTTCCCATGTGAGCTTGTCCCTTTGCTGGACAGGTGATGAGCGCTTGTCACATTGTCCTTGTGTCATCTCTGTTTCGTCGTACTGGGGGTAGTTTGGAGTGGTGCTGCATTGGTCTTCTTGCGATGAAGTCTTACCTAAAGGTCCTTGGCCCAACTTTCTCATTGTTTGTGTGGTCATTCAGCTCCTAAAGAGCTGGGTGAGAGGGAAAATGCCCCCTATTTATCTGTAAGTGAACCATTCCAGTTTTTAGAGGAACGTTTAAGGAGAAATAAAATAATTAACTGCTCCATATTAAGCTTCGGCTTGATTTCTCATTGTGATTGGCTTAAACCCAGAAGTCAATGCTTAATATTCTTGCTGAATCTTTAACTGTTGTAACTCTGGACAGCCTTCTGATCTGTACAGATGTCATCATACACTTTGTGAAATTCTTACCCTCAGCGGCTTATAACAGTCAATCCTACAGCCATCTGCATATTGCAGGCAAAAGTGTTTCCTTTTATGAAAGGGGTAAGCACTGTTTCTCAAGGCCTGGTAAGCCAAGGCCGAGATTTGATCAAGTTGTAAATCACTTCAGCGTCAGAATTTATGAAGATTGCAGGCAGAGTCCTAGAATGGCATGGCATGGCGCTCTGCACCTAGGGTGAAGACATTCTGGCATGTTATTTTTTATGGCTAAAACAGTGAAGAAATAGTGATCCTTGCAACATATGGAAAGGCCGGAGACTCTTCTATTTTACGTCTGTGAAACTGAGGAGGGGTGGGGGGAACGGACAGAGCAGAGAGATCTGCCTTTCAGCTGGGGTTGTTCGGCTGTTAAATGATGTGGCCAGATTTCAGATTGGAGGACTCTTTAAAACTATTGAAAACACTCGACTCAAGGTATTTATCAGAAGATTGTTTCTGATTATTAATGACTCATTGTGTATCTCAGCTGAACAAAAGTACACGTTTGAAAGGAAAACGTCTAGCTGTCAGTTGAGAGAATTCCATTAAGAACAAGCCCATTACCCTGACCATGGAAGTTTCACGTAAGTAGCTAGGGAAGTCCTATTGCTTCAAATTCATCAACACAGGAGAAGGCACAGTCAACTTTGTTTTAGAAGAAAAATGTTAGTGTAGATCTTCCTTCTAGATTCCCTCATTCTGTAGCAACCGTGATGCACTCAGTTATGTTTGTTGTAAACAGCAAGGCTCGAAACATTTCTGTTGGCATCGTAACATGGCATGGAATAAAATCCATTGCATCAGGGAGGTGCTACTCCAGCACATGTGGATGCTAACCCAAAGTGCCTGTGACATAAGGTCTCTTCTTAGTAAGTGATTGAATCATTGTCTAGGATTTGCTAAAACTGCTTTGGTACTTTGCTAACAAAATTGAATCTTATATCAACCCTGGTTACAATTATGCTGAGGAATTAATTTGATACCATTATCTCTTAAGTTATGGCACGCTTCATTTTGTCTGCATAGCTCAGGCTAAAATGAGTTGCAGAAGCATTACTGGAGCTGAAGCTTTGTGCTGAGTTATGGCATGATCAGCACCTGGGAAACACGGCTGGGTCCTGTGGGAAGACTAGGGACTAGAACAGTCCTTTAATATTCTTTTGACTTGAGCCTAATTTTCATAGATGGAATATATTTTGCTGAGCGCTTTGGGAGGCTAACACCCTGAAACAGCTTTCTTTTGTTAACGTTCTCTTGAATATTGAGGAACACTTTATCTTTTTCTTCCTGGCTGAAGGTAACTTTAGATGATGCTGCGAATGGAGTGCGTGCCAATCTGTAATGAAACTTCCAAGTGCAGTTTATGTCAGGCACAGTGCTTTGACCTTTCTGTTTTGTTTTTGTAGGAGATGTGCAACAACAGACTCTAATCTTACTCTTTCTAAAGTCAGAGCTTGTTTGGTGAGGTTTTCAAAATATTCCAATCTGATAAATCTATCTGACAAGATTTATGAACCTGTTAATATTTCTTCAATTAACTTAAAACATCCCATCATCTTGATAATTATGCTTACACAATATCATGTTAGCCATTAATTTGATTTCATATCTAGCTACACACGGTCTTTTAAAAGTTTTATGCAACACACGCATTTGTATGCGTTTATCTGCAGTATTGAGCTACTTACCTGAAAACTGTTTTCATCCTTATCTGTTCCTTGTGGGGCATGCCATGTCTGTACGCACGGTGTGTGACTGCACCCCGGTCTGTCCTGCCTCCACCTTGTTTTTACTCTTTTGTAGCATGGGACAGAGCTGGGACTCTTCAGGAAACACTAAAGAGGGAAATACATTCCTTTTAGGGCTGTTGTGTATACAGAGATTTTGGTAACCATCAGCTTCAAATAGTGTACATACAGTCTTTTATTAAACAAATATAAATCACAAACAAACTGCAGACTCTAAACCTCAGCAGGTTCACATTTATTTCAAATGTCACAGGTACGTTTTAAATATGGTTCATGAGCGAAAACTGTTTTGACGTGCACACATTTACCCCATATTTTTGCTGTTAAATATTTACATTTCCATGCAAGGCTTTGCCGTGGCGGTACCTATTTCAGCAGGCACAAATAAATGCATTCCATCCAGCGATTTACCAGTCTGCGCGGTGTTACTGCATGCGTACGTCCTACACAAGCAAAATGTCAGCCTGGCTTCAGAGCTTGGGTGGGGCAGCATCCCGAGGAGCCACAGGATCCAGGAAACCAACAGCTCGTCTGGCTCTCCGCAGGGAGAATTTCTCCAGCCTCGATCAGCGACTGAGTTAGTGAGCTAGTGAACCGAAAATACCTTTTAGGAGTGCCCCTACGCCGGGCTCCAACAGCAGGCACATCTCGAGCGTACCAGCTGTGAGGCCACGCAAGCGGCCAGCGGCTGCCTGTGCAACCTCCCCTCCGGCCCCGACCACCTCGGCTCTTGGCAGGCCTCTGCGTCGTAAAGGAAGCCCCCGTTTTCCTCCAGCCATCTCAACGTATGGTCACTCCAACCAGGAGGGCCGGGCTTACTAACCGTCTGCTTTGTGTTAATTGTCTAGAGAGGTAGCGAGCCAGTGCAACTGTATTTTGGAAAGCTGAATGTGGTTTTAATGGGAGCTTTGTTCCATTCCCTGCAGCTTATTTGCTGTTTGTTTGTCTCTAGTTTCTGTGGAACGGTTTTTAAACTCAGTGAACAAGAGTGTTGTGGGGCTTAGCAGGTTTGGGAGGAGCCCCGAATATATTAAAAACAAACGGGAAACAAGCTCTTAACCAAAATCTAGGAAAAAAAAAAAAAAAGACTACGAGTCTCCTGTGTCTTGCCTGGCTGGCTTTCCACCTCTAAATTATTTTCATGCAGGGATAGACCCAACAGGCATTGGTTGGGAGTCTCCAGGACTTTTTCATGTTATTGCAACTATTTTTAATTTCCACCTTAGATAGAAAAAGTATGCTTTTGTTTTTTTCTTTTTGTTGTTTACAATGTTTGGTGTGGTAGCATTAAAGAGAAGGTGCTTCAGGCAGAAGGGGGGACTACGAAAATAATTTACCTGTTTGGTTTAGAGCTCAACTGATCCCCCTCCCCACAGGAAAAATACTGTTTCCATTTTTTCCTTGGTGAATTGCCAGCTGGGCTGAATGGGAGAAACTTTCCTGCTCTGTTCTTTGCCCCCGTCTCTGGCGTGGCTCTTGCCACCAGGCTCAGCTGCTCACTTGGCTGGAGATGCTCTGCTGCTCCTTGCAACGATATCCTGACAAAATGCTGTTTACTCAAATCAGACCAGTCGCCTCCCTGCTAAAACAAAACTTTCAAGGGAGAGAGAGAGCCCGAGTGCTTTAATTTCCGCATGTCTTCCTCTGTGCCTTTCCTTTTAAATTAAAACACACATCTTGATCTTCTGCCTTACTTGGAAATGGAAATCTGAAGGAGTGGTGGGGGGGAGTGGAGAAATAATGATGAAGGAAGAGATAAATGTAGCAAAGGTGGAAGTGATAGTTTATTCGTGGCGTTACATCTCTCTTATCTTGATCTGGCCTACTTGAAGACTGTTTTTTCCCATCCAGGCTCCTTTGATGGGTGTTGATAGTTCTCTCCCACTAGTGTGGCCACAGCCTGATCCTCTCGCCCCACTTCCCTCACAGTGAACATCCACAGGGTATATATTATAATTTGTGTGGATGGGAGTAGAAGCAGCAAAAAATAACCTTCCCTGGCATAGCAGGCAAGCCATCCATCTGTTTTCCACCAGCTCCCACATCTCCTGTTTCTGAAGTTGCTGCACCTATTTCGCAGCTGACTGCTGGGCTCCAGCGATCACGCTGGAAGGAACACGCGCTAGCTTCTCGGCTACCTTTTATTACCTTTCCTTCTGGGAATGGCTCCATAAGCCCAACATATT
The DNA here is from genome assembly GCF_964211835.1 of Anser anser. Taxonomy (NCBI): domain Eukaryota; kingdom Metazoa; phylum Chordata; class Aves; order Anseriformes; family Anatidae; genus Anser; species Anser anser. Next base: position 56,255,877 of record NC_139721.1, read on the forward strand.
TCTGAGGTTCTCCTGGTTTTCATTATTAGCCTTTGATTTAGGGAAGCGTGAGATTTTCTTTAGTGTTGTTGAGAGGCAGTGTGGAGATAGCTTTCTGTTCTTCCTGCCAATTTTCTCATGTTGTTGAGGAATTCATTTAGGGTTAGTTTTAAGGCAAGGTTTGTTGCGTTTCATTCTTTTTTTTTTTCACCTCTCTGATATTGCTAACACCACCAAAGTCTTGAGCCAGTCTGTCAAAATCATGATTAGCTTAAAGCTCGTGAGCCTTTAACAAACATGTTATTTTCTGGAGGCTTTGCAGCCTCCTTTGGCTTTTCAAGCTCTTCTGCGTAACCTCTGCTGGAGGCCTTCTTTAATGGCAGCTGATCCCAAGGTAATCTGTTGTTTTCAACAGCTATGGCTCTAAATAAAGCATCATGAGACTTTCAATAAAATTGCGAGGGTTGGCAACACTGGGTCTCTTATTCTAGAAGCTTTACAGTATTTTAAGCGGTTTTGTGCGACGTTTACAGTGGCACTATTTTTTTTTAAGCTCCCTCATTTGAAGCAGTTCACACAGCTTGCAACATGGCTCTGTCAAGGTTCACAGAGCTTCCAGCTTCTTTCCTATGTGACCCAGACATTCTGTCCCTTGAAATGTGCCAGACGGACAAGAGGTTACTTTGAGAAATAGTTTGCACTTTTCCCAGACTCTGCTGTTCAGCTTCTCTAACAAATATGTAGCTGAGGTAATGTCACTGTGGATCGTTATTTGTACATCTTTACCAAAAGCCAAATGTCTATGCTAATAAAATAAAGAAACTTTGTTGCAAAGAAAAAAATTCTAGTTTCCTTCTGTCTCCGCTTTAGGAACGTTTTGGGGGGACTGCTCTGCAGCTTAAACAGTCCTTTGACTGGAGCAGAAACAAAAGACTTCCTCACCAGTTTACAAAGAATTTGTTTGAAGGTTTTATGACAGGAGCAAAGTGCATTGCTTTTTTTTTTTTTTTTAACTGCTGAACTTGGTTGTGTTTCCATTCACTTGCATTGAGAGTAGTGTTAGTTACTAGGGAAATGCCATTTGAAGTGATGCTTCTCTCTTTTAATGCACTTACTTCTCCACTTACCAAACTCTAGCAAAATCCTCATCTTTCTTTCTAGGTATCTTTTTCTAAGTTACAGAGTAACAGTAATGATTGCAAGATTAATTACTCTTTACAGGTAACTTTCAGAACAAGCATGTTAAACATTTATGGCAGTAAAGTGTACTCCTCTGGAGTTCATTATAATGTGCCTTGGGAGGCCTGCATTGCTCTAGAGTTGAGTCGAGGGGAGCTGAGCCTGCAGAAAATACTTACAAAACCTGAGGAGAACAGAAGAGTCACACTTCAGTGCCTATCAGAAGATTTTCTTTCGAGACCTAGGTAGGAGTGGAGATGAATTGGATTATTCTCAGTTCGTTGGATCTCCTGCATCCCACTCTGGAGCCCTGCTGCCTGCCCCAAAGCGCCCTCACTGGCTTGCTGTGGGGTTTCCCTTGTGAGCAGGTACTTGGAGGAGGCTGCTCCTGTAGCCCGGCAGGTAGGACACTCACTTCCCTAGCTACGCGAGTCCCTGGGTCAAATATTTTCTCCAGGGCTGGCAGAGGTAGTTTTTCATACTCTAGGCGAGTGCTCTTTGTTTTGGAACAAGTTCATGTGAGCTTTCTCAGATCGTCCTTTGCTCCCCAGCAGTCATTTGCATCTGCCTAGAGGTGGAACATTTCAAATTCTTATTTCTTTGAGGGTTTGACAGGGATTTATTGTTGTTATTGAAAGCTTAGCACCTTCTGCATGCTCTGCAACTAAAAATACGAGCAGAAACTCTCTAGAAACTGGTGTTATACAACAGTAGAAGCAGTGAAACTAGGCAAGGTAGAACCGAGAGCAGAACTCAAAAAATAGCTGGGTAGCCCGCATGCCGTACAGCTAGCTGTGCAGAAGCCTTCAGTCTTTGCCTCAAAGTGTTGACAATCTAAATGGAAAAAACAAGGAGGAACGGAGCGAGGGAAGGAAACAGCTAGAAAGTGGGAAAGTGACTTTCTCACAAACTCCTTGAGAATTAAAGGGAGAGCCTCCCCATCTGAATCAGCCACCCCAAATGCCAGTCCTGTGCCGTACCCAAGAGCTGTCTATTCAGACTCAAAAGTGAATTTGTACACAGCTGAAAACATGATTTTCCCAGTGACACAGCACACCACATAAACTGCTGTCTCCTTTGTTAGTCATTTCTTACGTATGACTGTATGGGATGGTCCTGCCTGAATCGCAGTGTAAATACCTTCCCAGTGATTACCTGATTCCCTGATTACCCCAGCTGGGAGGGGAGTTCAGCTCATACCCTCTATATTTTGTTTTTTTTTTTTTTCTTTTCAGAAATTTAATTAGATGTGCAGTTGACCTGCAGGATCAGTGCAAGATACTTACCACCAGGAACTGTCAGTCCTAGAGATGGCTTCTTTAGGGCTCTTCAAAATGGTGGAAGACAGTTTCGTGGTTACTGAAGACCCTCACAGTTAGGAAAGATGGGGAAGGCTGTGACTGGTTTTATTTTACACAAATTCAGTGCAACTCTGAATTGCAAATTTCATTATCAGGTACTCTGATGCTCTAAAGAAACATAATTTTTAAATTCAAATTTCATTCAGAAGCACATTTTTTTGGAATATATTAAGTTGATGTTCTGTCTCTTCGTGGTTTGTTTGTTTGTTTTGCTTTTCAGTTGGAAGCTGCCTCGGCACGTTACATATGCTTCTGTAGTGGCATTTCTTAGCTAAGCTCAAGGGGAGGCTTGGAGGTTGTTGCCTCCTGAGAGCATAACTCGGTAAGACAGTGGCTTCACTGGCGAGGTCCGCGCAGGAACCTTTTGGCTCTGTGCATCTGCCTGCCACCACCTCGGTTTTGGCAAGCGTGAATGTTGGCAGGCCCAAACTGCTGAGCCATCAGTGAAATGATCTGTGTGAAAAATGATGCTACAGGGAAAAAAAACCAAACTACTGGATATTGTCATGCTGGATCAAGTCAACGATGTGTTTTGAAGGACGGCAGCGCCAGCAGTTGTGGTGTCTGGCTGCGGTGTGAGTCCAGGTGAGTGGGGCTCTAAAGCTGGACTCAGCGCCATACCCTGCAATTTGTCATATGCCACATGGCTGCTACTCAAAACTCTGAATTAGTTTAAGTCCTAATGACAGGGAACGTATTGCAGAAGTACTGTGAGCCGACCAGGGCACTATTACAGGCTTCTATGACTTCCATCAGTTGTCATATATTTCCCAAGTTAAAGTTTTCAAGTTGAAGTAAGTAAACGTTAAATTAATCAGACCAATTACTGTCTTCATTTACAGAAGGATGGTTAGCTACTGGTATGTTTGGATAACTGATTCAGCTGAGAGATGGAATGCAGCAGGGACTGTGTATATGGTCTTTGGAAAAATAGGCATTTCAGTTGTGTCTTGTTAAAGCCTTTCTTCTCATCAGATACACCTATAATAAAAACACTTTCTGAAAGGTATTCAGTCCTGGTTGAAAAAGATGTGTTTATGCTGCAGGTTGTTAAATGTATTTACAGCTTTTTTGGTGAGCATAGAGGGATCTGTGCTGTGATTATTTATCATTTTGCTTCAACAGCTGCTGGATGAAATTAAAGAAAATCTATCTTCATGATTTGCAGAAACATCATGGATTGCTTGTTTTACAATGAGTTGTAAGAGGTAATTTGAGTGAAGCCTGACAAATGTTGGTAGCTGTAGTATGTCTGGAAAAAATGCGTAGTTTGCGATAATCAGGTAATCAATATGAATGGGTCTACAGATTCTTAAGATATAAAAGTAATCTTATGTGAACTGACTTCTCCATTTCCATTGTGATTTTTCAGGCCTGGTCAAAGGGAATATACACTCTGGTTTCACATTTGAGGTAAGGGTGATGACCTTTCAGCTGGTGTCTTCCAGTCACTGTTTCTTGCCTTGAGCTGTGTAAATACAGGTGTTTTGCGCTATTTTGAACTGTTTCAGGGAACTTGTCTGGTAGAAAATTAACTTGGAAAAAAAAACAACAAAAAACAAAGAGCATTAGAGCCTATGCCAGTCCATGTACCCCATGGTTTAAGCAGATGCTTCCCCATATTCCCATTCTTCTGGGAGCTTTAAGTTTTCAGTTAACTCTTTCAGTCAAGTCTTTGAAAGAAATAGAGACGACCTTGGCAAAAAAAAAAAAAAATAATTGTTTGAATCCCTCTGATTGCAGACCATGTGCAATATGAGAATAGAAAGGCCTGCTCCTGAATCCCTGCTTATGTTCCCTTTATGCACTAGCAATCCTTTGGCACTTTGTCCCCATCTTGTCTGTTTGCAGGGAGCCTTGTTCTGCTTTTTGATTTCTTTCCTTCTCTGAACTGTCCAGAGAATCAAAGAGCACCAAAGTCCCCTTCAGGTGACTGGTTACCTGCCCAGCATAAACGCAGTGACCGAAGGAGAAAGATGGGTTTGGCAGCAGCCCTTTCCAATGGGTACGTCCGTCGGAAAGGCCAGGCCCTGCGGGTCCTGGTAGTGCAACCGTGCCCACATCCCGGCCGCTCCTCCTCGGACTGTAGTGCCAAGGTCATGGCACCCAGCATTTCTGAAAAACGGGATGAAACAAAACGAAGAATGTTGAATAAATATAAGAACATAATAACAAGTAGGATTTGTAGGCCGCACAGGCAGCTAGCCAGATTATAATGTGTGTGAGAATGCGTGTGTAATTATGTTGTTTCAAAAAATGAGCTAGCTCTGTAGGGCAGGGACTTTCCTTGCATCATATTTAATTTTATTCCCTATATAAAACCATATTGTTGGAAATCACTCAGCTTCTTTGGTGATATTTTAGTTTTCCATTGCATGTAAGGATAGATTAACTGTAGTTAATTAACAGCAGTAGTAGATTAGCAGTTGGACACGGGAAGTAATTTTTCTGCTATGTTTTGCACTGATCCTTATCAGTGGGGTATGGTACTGTGCTTGGTTTTAGTTAACTCTCTTTGAGAGAGATGAAACTCAAGTAGGGAAAGTTCTGAATGGTAAGAGACTTTTGAGTATGTAACTGTGGAGAAAAGATTGAAAGGAATGGCTTAGTCTACTAATAGAAGGGACATAAGTCTTCGATATGCAAAATGTTGGTATTTAAGTGACAGTGATCAACAGTTTGCCATAATTTCCTGAGAAAGGAAAAAAAATCAGTCTAAAGTCAGCGCTTGGTCTTGCTGCACCCCTGGCCAGTTGTTTTTGCCCTCTGACTTAACGATAGTCTTCCCGCAGCTGCGTGAGGGCCTAGGCTGTAATGCTTACCCAACAGGAAAAGCAGCCCACTGAGACACAGAGATGAGTTTAACATAATTTATTTAACTCATGTAGCCATTCAGTAGATGTAATGCCAACATTTATATTGGTGGTAGCTTATACGCTCTGTCAGGAACATTGATAGGCAACGCAGGATACAGGATCAAGGCTTCTGAAATTTTCTCAGGTCTTACAATGACTTGGGGAAGTCAGTTAACTGTTTTATCTTGTTTCCTAATTTGCAAAGGGAAAATACTCATCTAAGTTGCAAGAACTGTTGTGCAGCTTATAATAAAGTTTTAAGAGTCAGCAAAAGTCTGAAAATACTGATTTTTTTTATAGGTCATCACAGCATTTTCTGATAATTGTAGTACAAAATTAATTTAAGCTGACACAATTTCTTATCTATGTATGCCAAAATAATTTGTCTCCTGTGAACGTAGAAGCTAGAGTAAAGGAATCCACTTGAAGAGGAATTCTTAGACATTTCACATTGAATGCAGCCTATATTTTCTCATTTTTATTCTCACCATATAAGGTGAGGATTAATATTTTCCCAACTGTTTTTTCTTGCACTCTGGAGCGGTTTATGGTCAAAAGGCATTGAATACTGTGAAAAGGCTGCAAAGATTTGAGCATTTCAAAAATGCAAGCCATAATCAGGGGATTGCGATTGTGCTGTCTTTCTCTTAGCCAGAGAACTGGAGAGTTCAGAGCCGCATGAACTGTAAACACACTGTGTCATCCCTCCTTAGGCTCTAGCAACAACTTGAAAGCCCTGATCAGTGGTTTTGGCACATTTTACTGAAACCTCGTTGATGTAGAACCTACTAAGCCGAAGGAGTAAACAGCTTTTGATCCTGTGTAGCTCCAATGGGAACAAAAGTCTGGAATACAAATACGAGCTGAGGTTGGTTTTAGGAGCAACACTTGGCAGCCCGTGCGGAAAAATATTCTGCTTCTCTCTGTGGCGGAGACTGACCACGTGCTTGTAGGATGTGTCCTTTAAATATGGCTGCTGAAGTGTAGGCTTCCTCCTGGACTGCACAAGTATTTATATGTGGATAATTGATTATAGCGACCAAGGGGTTTTGAAACACAAAGAAGTAAGGTTAACCCTCATATATAAGCACTCGTGTTGAACACAGCAGTAAAAACTGAGCTGCTATCGGTGGCTACCCGTCCTTTGAACTATACACTTGTACAATGTTTTATCTATGGCCTGGCCAGCATGGCACAGACTTTCTGGATTGTAGCTTGAAGCTGAAGCTGCTCAAGACTTCACTGGAATTTCACCTTCTGATTCTTCCTGAAGTTAATATCCAATTTGTGATACATTGTCATTGCTGGATTATAGCTACTGACTCCTGCAATCTTCCTCTATAGTCATGCACTAAATTTACATTTTCTTTAAAACCTGCCTTCCAAGTCTACTGCTTATAGAAATACTTAAGAATTTTGGTCTCACTATAGAAAAGGTTAATTTTCAACTCTCTCCATTGCAAAGAAAAGCTGAAACACATGATCCCTGCAGGCTCTGAAACTAGATAAAATTAAAGAAAAAGGATGTCAGAATCTTTAAGCTCTCCATATAAGCACTGCCATCATTTCTGAATAGTCTGAAGTGGCAAGTCATGTTATGTTGATTGATTCCGTATAATATTCATTTGCTAAATACATCTCTGTTTAACTCTGTTTTCATTTGGTGCCAGCCTTGAGACCTAAAATGGACTCCAAGCTCCAGGTATTTTTTTCCCCATCATAACAATATATTCAAACAGACAAAAATATTAATAACAAAAATCTTTTTTCTTCTTGATCTTATTGTCAGCACCTCCAAGTATACAGTAACTTTTTTTTCTGTCCTTAGATTTTGTCGATAATAGCTTTAAATGTAATTACTGGGCTGCTTCCTTCTACTCTGCATTCTTTCCCAAAAGATGCCAGCTAGAATGAATTGTTAGTGTAATCTCCCTAGATGCACGTCTGCGCGCTCTATCAAGAAAGTCTTATGCCATAATTGTTCTTGAAATCCAACTGAGCCCTGTCTGGATTTTCCAGCCGGTAGTCTGCACTTAGGGTGAGCAGTAGGAAATCCAGCTGCTGTGAGAACGCTGCAAGACTGCAGCAAGAGGGGCTCAGCCACCAAATAGACTCAACGTGTAGTTTTAAGGATTTCCTGTGGAATTTTGTTAATAAAACGTTAATTAAAGGTTTACTAACCTTAAACTAATGAGGAGTAAGTGTAGCTTCAAAAGTTGTAGACAAACCTAAGTAAACGTGATCAAAAACGTCTTTTAGTTTTGATAAACTGTAATTTGGTATCTTGACAGTCTCTCTTCTTAACAGGAGTTCTAATTTAATAGCTTTCCTCTCTTTGGCAGAAAAATTGGAAACGTTTCTTGCATGTAATGAACCGACAAACATCAAGGCGTAATATGAATTCTAAAATTAGTTTAATTTAGCAGTGTCCTTTTGTTAGTTATTTTGTGACTCTGTTCATATGTCACTGATGATTTTTATGCGAGCAAACTTTCCCGTTCCAAAAAAAATAAAAATAGTTAACACGAGCATTCCTATGTAGCTGTATTTCTTACCAGGCAAGCGCAAACGTGGTAATGCAGTGACACGGCTAGCCTGCTTTTAATGCAAGGTCTCTAGACAATACTTCATGACAGGGTGTAGACGTGCTGTGAGAGGATTGTGTTTCCATAAAACAACAGAAGCTTAAGTTAATACATTAGGTTTGCTAAAACACGTTTGCTTCCACATCTTAATCTTGTTTTCATTGGATACAATCAAATACTTTATCATTCAAATAACAAAGTGTGTCAGCAAGTAATTGTATCTGCAAATTTCAAGGCATAATTATGTGAGCATATGCAAAATTCCGGGCAAGGAAAGGGTAACTCAGTTAGGATGAGACTAAAAATTGGGCTCATTACATATACATGCTTTTTGTAACAGCGAGGGAAAAGCGACGTTCTCCCTGGAAAGGGAGAAGTCAGCATGGTGTTGGCATTGCTCTTCAATGTGCTCTGCCAGTAGACTTACAAAGGACTACGTTTTGTAAAACAAAATCCTTTTCCAATTAAAGTTTTATTTTAGGGACAGCAACAGGAATGATTTGAGAACAAATTGGGAAATAAGAGCTGTAATGGTATTAAGAGCTTTTCTTCTGCTTAGAAATTAATGTTTAACAGCTGAAGTGAAGAGGCTGGAAAGCAAAACCTCAAAAGCAAGAAAATAACCTTACCACTGGTTAGTATTCAAGCAAATCTACAGCAGAAGACCTTTTGTCTGGCAGTTGTTTTATGGGGGCAGGGAGTCAGCAGCAGACCCATCTCATGCTCCCCCAGCAGACAAGGAAGGTACATTTTGGGGGGTGCTTTGACAGGACAAAAGGGAACAAAGCCATCTTTTCCCCTGCATTTCGGAGTGTACATTTCTGGTCTGAAAACAGTCGGTGTGTTACTTCTTGGGGTGAAGGGGATCAATTTTCTAAACGCCAGCACCCCTTTCTGCCCTCAGCCTTTTCTGTCCTGATGACAAGTCCTTGCCCAAAGCTGTGCTACCTCTGAAGGTGGTGGGAAGAGGATGCCGTTCCCCCGCGGATCGGTGGGAGCCGCTCAGAGGGGATGTTTCAGAGGGATGGGAAGTGGCTTCACCCTTGGAGCTCAACATGCCAGCTTTGAAATGCTCCTGGCTGGGAGCTGGCGCCTGAGCTGAAACCTCTAACTCCCATCGCATGCTTGGTAGCACTGGTTGATCACTGGGTGGTCAAATCCGGTCTATTTTTAGCGTATGAGAAAGGATTTTGTGTTCCAGCTGTCTATACATCTTGTATAATGCCAGACTTCTTTCCCCATCTACAGTCTGAGGTGACGAGGAAGCCCAAGTGGAGAAGAGTTCTGAGACCTACCCTTTCTTAGCATCAGAACAGTAGTGTTTGCTTTGGGTTGGAAGGAAATCTGACATAAAAGGCTCAGTTATTGTGGCGTAAGTCTCTGGGGTTTAATTTTATTTGCATGCCACATTCCTTGGAGCAAATAAAAAGTGCAAGATTCGAAATGTTTTAGATGGATTTTTCCCAAACCTCAACAAAATCTGTGATCTCATTGTTCATAACTCGCTTTGTTAAATTCCTAGTCTGGACTGTGCATGACGATGTTTGCCACTGTGCTATTCCCAGCTCTGCTAAATCTACATATATGGTTCATTCTGTCAAAGACATTTTTTTGCATCCTGACTCGTTAGTGCAGTAGACGCAGTTTTCACCATTACAGCAAGCCGCTTTGTAAAGGGTTGTGTGTTGCGACAGTCTCAGTCTTCACCCGTTTCTCTCGTGAAACATCCAAAAAAATAGCCTTTGTATTTGAATAAGTACTTTACGCACTGCATTACACAGGAGCGATGTGTTTACTTCAATCCCGGCATGGTATATTTTGACTTCCATCAGATTCCCTAATGATATTTAGCCTGAATCTCTGCTGTGCTACCTCATGCTGCTTTAGCAGTAGCTGCTGGCTCATGTTTTTAATCTCCAGTGGCTGCTCCTCTTATCCCTCTCCCTTACCAACGCATCTTGAGATTGGAGCCCGTTGCAGAAAGTGCAGAGCAGACATACACAGAGAGGCACTGTTTGGCTTGAAAAGGTTGCAATCTCAAAATGAGCTTGATGATGTCTAGACAAGACTGTGAGTATTTAGTACCTTCACAGCGCTTTGCATCTTCAAAGCGCTCTGCGAACATTAACTGATTAACATAACTGCGCCATCTGTTTTGATGTTTACATTTTGTGCAGGCAAAATTCCTGCTTTGCTTTATTACCTCTTGCAGGTACGTGGCTGTCATTATTATGGCCTTGCAGAGGATGGGAAAGTCAGGTCCATGCATGTCCACAGTAACATTTTGCCTTAAAACTCAAGCCAGTGCCATTGGGGTCCCCCTCTCTGACCTGGCTGCCGCGGTCGGCATTATTTCCCTCTGAGATTTCAGCCTCTAGTCCATAGAAATTATTGTTCCCATGGCTGCCGGAGGCTGCTGCTGCCTCTCTTGTCGCTTTGCTGCTCAACTTCGCTGTTTTCTCCCCGGCCATGGACAGACAAGGATGCATCCAGCAGTGTGTGAGCCTCTGTTCAGGATGCTCCCGGGCCAGGAGCTGAAATACCCTCTTGGGCAGACGGCGTGGTGGAAGCCATAAGAAGAGCGAAAAGAAGGGGAAGGTCTGCCTTTGTTCAGCTTTCGGCAAAAGATTGCTTTTCTCTCTGACTTCATGTGCAGCTACCAGAAGTGTTGTTCCCTTTCTTCTTTGGGTAATGGAGGTTCTGTGTAATGGAGAAATTGAACTGAGTAGAGCAATGTTAATTTTCCACTGCAGTTTAAATTCCTTCCTAATAGATAGACAAAGTCTGTTTTAAGACTGATTTAAACCAAAATAATCCTGCCATTGACAACCATAAGAGCTGAAAAAGCTTAAAACAAAAACCAAAGCACTCATTTAATCTATAACTTGATTTTTATTTTTATTTTTTTATTTTTCCCAATTCCTTCCCATTTCGAAGTTTTGCTGCCTGCGTGGTGTTTCAGATAGGTTGCACAACCTCAAACAATCTTTATTTTCTGGTTGTTCCAACTTTGTTCTGCAGAAGCTCTGTAAGGAAGCGGTGCTCTGCTGGCAGCCAGCAGAGTCGGGTCGTATTTTGATTCAGGGAAATTTGCGAGGCCATGCCGGGAGAGCCAAGGATCGTGGGAGATGTCTAGCATCGCAGTGTGCTGGCAGGCTTTTGTGTCAGCTAAGGAGTAATGATTTAAAATGTGAGATTAAACTCAGATTAAATGGTGCCATGCCATCTCGTGGGGATTGGCCTTGTCTGGGAGGAGACGCGGTGGCCGCTAGGACGGGGGAAGGCCTGCTGGAGATGCCCCTCGCTTCTGTGGGAGGCATCACGCACCGTCCTGCAAGGAGCGCTTCCACAATCGTGATGTCTGGCAGAGTTTGCACCACAGTTTCAAATGTGACCTAAAGGCATTTGCAAGGAACATCTTTGTAAAGACCATAATGAATGTGCAAGAGACTCGCACAGGCCAATTTGCAGTTAATAACTCAACAAACCTGGAGTGTTGGGATGTAAATACGGCCAAAAAAAACCAGACTTGGACAGGCCTAAGTGATAGGTGTGGCTTTCATTCACGCTGAATATTTTTGCAACATTTTTCTCTTTGTTTGCATACTCACTTCTGGTAGGGACGTTTGCTGTGCACCCAGATGAGGACAAAGCACTGGGGAACAAAAAGACACACTTTCAAATCAGACAGCCACGCTTCAGGAGCTACCAGATGATGCAAAACGTCATCAGGCTCCGACTGGGAGCCTTTACAGACAGGTTGAACATTTATGGAAAAGATAGGTTTATGTTTGACCAGACAGGTTGCGTTATTTCCGGAAAAGACTTTGTCCTGTATTGTCCCTGGGGTTAGATGAGATGGTCACAGTTTCCTCCAGCTGGTTGGGTTTCTTTCATGTATTTGCTCTGTCCCTTCCGTAGGTTACAGGGATATTTGCGGCCAATTTTGCAAGATGGAGGACTGCCTGCTATAAGCCACTTAGTGTCATTAACTGGGATGGAGTGAATTATGGTGAGAGCGTGCAGCACTCTGTAGACTTTGGCTTTAAATATAGGTTCCTGCAGCCGTCAGAGTGAATTTCACATCTGACAAACTTGTTAGAGATGACTTCTAAGCCTGTCTTCCATGTGATTGCCCATATTAGTCCAAATACATTTTTCCCCACAGAAAAAAACATATTCAACAGTATCTCTATATTCTCTGAAGGATAGTGTTTCATGTAATCCATGTAGATTTCAGTCACCTTAGATGTGGTTCTTCTAGCTTTTTGCCTCCTTAATGATGCTTCCCATATCTCATCTGCCTTTTTAGACCTAGTCTTTGCTTCTCCCCTAATTTTGGATGGATGAAACCAGTATCAGTGTCTTCAGCTAGGCTGTAATGAGGTCCCACATAGGAGGAAAACAGAACAAAACTAACCACTTTAGGAAAATGTTATGCAATTTATGAAGTAATTTTGTTTTGTTCCATAACGTAATGGTGATATTCAATTTATGGCCTAACATCTCAATGAAAAAAAGGTCTGTCTTACTGCAGTAAAATGATGAAGTTTCTGAAAGTCTGTATAAGATGAAAAATATTTGCATGTAGGCACAGAGGGAAGCACTGTGCAAGCATCTAATTGCAACACTCCCTGCTGACTGTTTTTAATGTGTTGGTTTTATTAAGCATTCTTAATAAGAAGTTAGACTTTTGCTTAGGCAAAAAAATATAATAGAAACAGCAGTTTCATTTCTCAGATTATTGAAGTGCATGCAGTTGGGAAAACTTGTCTGGATGCAGTAAACCAGATGAATTTCTTCCATCTGTGAAAAATGGTAATGAATTGGTTTTGTGGTCCTGCGCTGGCAGACTCATCTTTTTTGCACTTGCATGCATCTTTGTGTCTCAGTTACATCTTGAAATTTTTGTTTCACATTTTATATATTATATTACGTATAAGGGATAATATTTATGTAACAAATTGCAGATCCACATGGCATGGTGTTTTAATTTTCTGTACTTTCAGGTAACTTTAAGGAACTGTGTCTGAGGAGGTGAAGAGGGGATCTACCAGTGACTTCTCACTGCAAGTCTTGAAAATGCTATGGGTCTGACACAAAATGGTCACGGATCAGTCCTAGATCGGGAAGCAATATAACAGCGATATAACTTTGTGTCTTGATATATGGTAGCCATAGGTCATATATCCCACTAAGGAGATTCATAGCTTTGCAGAGAAAGACACACTTTCTGTTAGCATGGGAAGAATCCAGATTTACAAGTCTTTAATGATTTGACATTTCTGGTTAGGGAGAAGTTACTACAGATCATTATTAGTCATTTTAGTGGCTCCTTCTGACCTCTTCACAGTTATACCCTGACTCTGGCCAGGTCCGTGGTAACCTACAGCCATGGCTTTACTAAGGAGAGTAATTAGTAATGAAATAGTTTTACACTCTTTAGCATGTAGCTCACATAGTTTTTAGTGGCTTGCTTGAAGTGAGACATAGCACTATACAGTTGTACATGATCTCTCACTTTAAATGAATTTTACAATGCATTCTTGGCTTTGTCTTCATAATTAATGTTTCCATCTGCACTTGTGGCTCTGAAACCTTTATGCTGTGCTACATGATGACTTATTTGTTCTACACAAATCTCATTGTTCAATTCTCACAACAGGCTAAATATTTTGCTTAAGGTAATTACCTGACTTCAAAGGAACTTTCATAGAAAAGTAATAATATCAAAAAGAGCCTATATACTATAAATAGGGTATAAAATTCCACATTAAAGATGTGTGTATATTACAGGAATCTTCAGAGCAGTGTGAAATATAATTAGAGCTTTCTTCTGAGGCATAAAATTCTCAGTAATACGCACTAATCGTATTTGCTTGGAATGAGGTGGGAATATACCTATTGAGACATCTTTTGAAATATTTGAATTCTTTACATCTGAGTTTCCAGTCATACTTGTCTGGCTTGATATTTTCTTCCTCATCATTTTTCCACCCTACAAGGTTTATTTGTGACTTTCTCCTCTATAAAATCAGAAACATGACCTTTTGGTAGGACAATTAGGATTTTAGTGAAATGTAAAGGACTTTTTAAGAAAAGAGGAAAAAGTAAAAGCTTCTGGGTGATGTACCTATGTGCTCTTCACAGGGTGAATTGTAGAATCATAGAATATCCTGAGTTGGAAGGGACCCACAAGAATCTTTGAGGCCACCTCCTGGCTGCACACAGGACCACCCAAAAATCAGACCGTGTGTCTGAGAGCATTGTCCAAACTCTTCATCAACTCCGGCAGGCTCGGTGCCGTGACCACTGCCCTGGGGAGCCTGTCCCAGTGCCTGACCACCTCTGGGTGCAGAGCCTTTCCCTAACCCCCAGCCTGACCCTCCCCTGTCCCAGCCCCATGCCGTTCCCTCGGGTCCTGTCGCTGTCCCCAGAGAGCAGAGCTCAACGCCTGCCCCTCCGCTCCCCTCGTGAGGGAGCTGCAGGCCGCCATGAGGCCTCCCCTCAGCCTGCTCTGCTCGGGGCTGAGCAAACCAAGGGACCTCAGCCACTCCTCATACATCTTCCCCTACAGTCCTTCCACAATCTTTGTAGCCCTCCTTTGGACAATCTCTAACAGTTTTATGTCCTTCTTACATGGTGGTGCCCAAAACTGCACACGGTGCTCGCAGTGAGGCTGCACCAGCGCAGAGCAGAGCAGGACAATCCCTTCCCTTGACCAGCTAGCCCTTCCGTGTCAGGACATGGTTGGCCCTCCTGGCTACCAGGGCACACTGGTGATTCGTGTTCAATGTGGTGTTGACCAAAACCCCAGTTCCCTTTCTGCAGGGCTGCTCTCCAGCCCCTCATCCCCCAGTCTGTACGTACAGCCAGGGTTGCCCCATTCCAGGTGCAGAATCCAGCACTTGCTCTTGTTAAACTTCATATTGTTGGTGATTGCCGAATCCTCTCATCTATCAAGATCTCTCTGCAAGGCCTCTCTAACCTCAGTGGAGTCAACCACTCCTCCCAATTTAGTGTCATCCACAAACCTACTCAGTATGCCTTCAAGTCGTACATCCAAGTCATGACAGAGAACTGGCCCTAAAATGGAACCCTGTAGAATCCCACTAGTGACTGGCCACCAGCCTGGTGTAACACCTTTTTCAATAACCCTTTGAGCCTGACCTGTCAGCCAATTGTTCAGCCATTGCATTATGTTTTTGTCTAGCTGTACACTGGACGTTTTGTCCAGAAGGACACTGTGAGAAACAGCATTGAAAGTTTTACTGAAATCCAAAAAGATTACATCAGCTGGCTTCCCTTGGTCAGCTAGGTGGGTAACCTTGTCATAAAAGGCAATTAAGTTCATTAAGCAGGATTTTCCCCTTGTGAATCCATGTTGGCCATGACCAATGACCACATTGTCTTTCAGGTGTTTTTCAGTAACTCCCAGAATAATCTTCTCCATAATTTTACCAAGCACAGAAGTGGGACTGACAGGCCTGTAATTACCTCAGTCTTCTTTCTTGCCCTTCTTGGAAATTGGAACAACGTTTGCCAGCTTCCAGTCAACTTGGACCTCTCCGGATTCCCAAGACCATTGAAAAATAATTGAGAGAGGTCTCAAAATGACACGAGCCAGCTCTCTGAGCACCCTGGGATGAATCCCATTGGGCCCCATGGACTTGTTTGCATCCAGCTGGAGCAGCAAGTCCCACACAAGTTTGGTGTTGGCTGGGAGTTTATCGTTCCTGCAGTCACAGTCCTCCAAGTCAGGGCATCTGGGGTCCCAGAGCCCATCACCGGTGTTGAATTGCTTCCCAGCTCACATTGCAGTTGAAGGCAAGTCAGGTACTTCAAAGTAGTGCCATTACCATTAAGTCCCAAGTGTCTCATTCTTGCTGCAAATAGAAGCCTGCTGGAAAAAAAAAGTATTTTAAAGTAACATGCAGTTTTTCTGAAGAAAAACTTCTGTTCGTGTCCTTGTTTTCCTCTTCCTTCCTCACCCCACAACTAAGGTATTTGTCCAGAGTACATGTGCAGGAATAATGTTTTAACGGGTGTATTGATTCAGTACATGTTTAATGCTTGCACCTCTTGATCACTGCAGGAGCACTCCCAGAGCTGGCCGTGTAAGTTGCTAGAGGATAAGGTGAAGTATTGCTTTTGTCTGGAATAGGATCACTTCTGGTCTTTGCTCTCTGGGAGTCAAAGCAGTGCTTTTGCTTGGAAGGTAGCAACACTTTTAGTGTTGTGCAATGAAAAAACTGAGGCAGACGGGGCTAGTAGCTCATCCAGCAAGCCACTGCGGCAGCAAGGACGGGACTGAGCTGTCCTGTCTCTTCAGTTTCCTGCTGTGTCTGATCCGGCCTGCAGAACAGAAGGTGGTCTGGAGCACTGCTGTTTTGGGCATGGTTATGGATCAGGACTTGTAAAATGGAGTCACTTGGCAGAACGTTGGTTTTGTAAACTCCTTGTTGTTTCAGTGGTAGAGCAAGAAACAGAACTTGGGAGGAGCTTGTATGTACATGACAATTAAAAAGAGAAGTTTATGCTTGTCTGGTGATTTATTACATGACTTGTAGTAACCTAGAGGAAAACCAGAAACAAGCTGTCTGAATTACAGTTAATTTTCATCTTTATATTATTGTTCCAGCTTTTGCTGTTCAGGTAGGGTATAAAAGGTTCTGAAATATTCTTCAGCTGGGCTTGCCAGCTGAGATTGGTAGTCATCTTCGTATTTAGCTGCTTAAAATGAAATCCAATAAAGTCAAATTACACTTACTGTTTTCCTACCAATATGTTCTGCACAAGTAGCTAGCTGTAGGTGTCAGGAGTGGTACGTGTCTGTAAGGGGCAGGGTGGTCTCGCTCCAGCGATTGCCATTACAGCATTGCAGAGCTCTATGAATAGAGCTAGCAAAAAGCATCCTGATGAAATATCTTCCTGTTGAAAAAAGGATTTGCAGCCAAGTGGTCTGCCATGTTGACTGTAGCAAAATTCATGGAAATCAGGCAGCTTCCTGGAGCAAACCTGTCTGATTTCCTCCCAGGACGCTTGCAGACAGGATGATAACCTTCTGGGGACCTGCCTTTGAGAGGCTCCATGGGATCTTTTTTATTCAGTTTTTGACATTTGAGATGACTCAAAAATGCTGATGGAATTGAGCAGCTTTTTGTTTCTCTAAGATTTTTTTTTTTCTAATAGTAACTTGGATTCTAGAACTGAATGGAACTGGATTGAATTTTTAGATAAGCAAAGTGAATCCATACTTAAAATGTGGTGGCATGAGATACCGTTTTCAGGTTGCTTCTTATTCCAATTGACTAGATATATGAATTTAAGCCAGGACCATTATTTTAACTTCAAAAAAAAAAAAAAAAGGCGCTTAAATCTGTTTCTAGCATGTTTAATATGCAGAGGGACTTTTACAAATAAATCGTTTTTAATGGAAGGTAAGTAGGATGATTGAGACTATTCAGGACATGTGTGTTTTCAAGTTCCTCGTAATTTTTTTTCCTTCTGACTTAATGGAATAAAATAAGAAAGAAAAAAGTCATAGGTTGATATCATACAGACATAATAAATTAGTTCCCATAGCTGTTTTAATTTAGCAGGGTTCTCTATCCCTGCGTCACCATTGCATTGTTTACTCGAGAAAGAAGACACAGTAATAAACAAACACAAAGACTTGGGGCTGGTGACCGCCTGCATATCACTTAGCAACATCAATATTTTTGTGCACAAATAAAGGTCTCCTGCACAGTGCACGCTGCAAGTGTGTGTGTGTGCGTGTGTGCCTCTGCAGCACTGACCTTGTGCGCAGAGGGATCAGTTTGTCGGTGATTGGTCACTCCTTAATTTGGATGTCTAGACATTTCAGTCCGAGAGAGTGAAAGGCAGACATCTAAAGACGTGAGAGGAGATTCTAAGGGACACCAGGACCTTAAAATAATTCCCCAGCAAACGGCTGATGTGTTTTGTTCATTTTAAAAATATATGTTGTATATGATTGAATGGAGCACATGACTGGAGGATTTATTTTTTATTATCGCTATTAATTAACATACTTCTTGGACCTTTTCATGGCTGTGATATAAACAGATAAAGCTTTCTGTCTTCTCAGTGTGATAGTTAACACAATGATTCGTCTTTTGGCTTTGCGAAAATGCGTTTTCTTCATTTGCTAAGGACCAGAATACTTAGGAAATAAATGAACTATTTTAAAATGAAATATCAAATTTTATTTTATAATGTTAAAGCTATAGTCAGCAGCAGCATCACATTGAATGTGCAGACGAAAAGGAAATTATTGTCCACATCTGTGTTTTATTCAGCACCTCTCCATGGGCACGTGAGTGTCTTTACACCCCTGTGTAGGAAGGGCTCAGATCTGCCAAGTGCAGACAACCCACAGTTCCCGCTGCTGCTGTTGGGCACCGAATGCTTCCAGGGCATTAGCCCTACTCTTGCACAACAGTGGCAGGCACATCCATTTAAAATGGCCCGGATTTTCAGCTGTTCTTTAAGTGTATGTGCAAATGGGGCAAATGATCACCCAGTTATCATTTGCATGGGTGTTTGTGTTTGGCAAATTAGATATTTGCATCAGGAGTCAGAATTTACTCTTTGGGAAAACTGTTTAAATTGAGGAAGCTGTATCTATTACCTTAGGAATATTTCTTCTGTAATAATAAGATCTGGAATGCGACTGAGCTTGAAGGAGCTATTAATATCCTTTGGAGATCTATTTTAGTTTTCTTTGTTTTTAATCCTTTCAGTCATAAATCCCAGAAAACAGCAACTGGTGCTTGAAGAGCAACCAGCATTCAGAAGCAGACACTCTGGTGTACTGCTGCAACAAAGTCTGTAGAAAACAGTGTGAAATACAGTTTGGTTTCAGTGCTGGTGCACTGTTTTCAGTATCAGAGTATTCCCATGTGGGAAGGGCTACAATAGCATTGCTGAGAAACGTCTATACCCCATAGATGCATCTGCATTAAAGGCTGGGCAGATATAAACTATTTAGGTAAGGATCACACCCGAAACTGAATCAAGTACACTTGGGCAGAAGCAAGAGGCCAAATTTTAGTCTGCACAGGAGGATTCCCAAAGAGCGGTAGCAGAATGGTGACCTTGCTGTAGCTGCAGCGATGTGACACCCTCAGCTCCAAACCTGTGTGCATAGATCACTTCAGAATAAAAGTAAGTTTATTTTCAAATAAGTATTTGCTTTAATTCCATGAAGCAATCGCACATACAGGCTTTAGGTTGCCTCTGCTACAAGACTGCCCCGTTCCTTTCAGTTTTTCCTTTTTCTTTTCCTTTTCTGATGTTTGGCTAAAATCTACACTACGTACTGAATTCTGTGTCAGGTAGAGTTGCCTTCCCTCAGTGGTAAGGGTACGTGTGGATGTGGTGGTGGAGTGAGACCGCACGCAGCCATGCGATGGCAAAGCGCCAACACTGGCAGGGCCGTTCAGTCCTGTCCCCACTGCCCCTCTGGTAATTCTGACCCTGGCCACAACTACTGTGTGTATTCCTTCCACTCTCCCAAAGTTCGGATCTGTACAAATATTGAAAACATTCAGATCCCAAATCTAGTCTAACTTATACTGCTGATGGAGCTTCTCCTGGAGCTCCAGAAAGGCATGTAAAAGTGGAAGAATTTGTGGTGGTTTTTTTTGTTGTTGTTTTTTTTTAGAAAACGGTCTTAAAGGTCTGTCTCTGGGAGAGCAAGTTCCCCTTTAAAAGTTGTTAACTAAATAAAATAAACAGCAATGGGGTTCTCCATTGCTGTCTTGCCCTTTTTTAGGTACTGGCATGATCAAATGTTTTGTTTGCAGCATATCCTGCTATTTTTTGTGATCATATTGCATTCTTCCACAGTGCGTTGTGTTTTTCGGCAAGTTTCAACTCTGTGCTCCTAGTGATTCTCTGACAATCTCAGCTTTAATCACAACACAGAAGGACAAGGCCATTAATGCAGAAACCTCAGTGAGACGTTGAGGAAGGGGAAGGTGATACCTGTTTTAAGCAAAACCGATTCCTCCCACGCTCGTGCTCTTACCCGTTTCATTCCCACTCTCACAACCTCCATGCCCTAGCTGGGATCAGTTCTGTGCACCTGGAGGGCGGGGGACATCACCTGCCAAGTCCTCGCCACGTCACTTCAATTCTGCTTGACTGGTGATGACGCCTTGTTTTCGGGGTAGATCTTTTCTATCCTTTGGGAGTCAAGCACGTTACCACGGGCTGTCCTTTCACTTCTGAATCTTGCTTACTCTAGCCTAGATAAATATTAGTTTGCTGCACTTTTCCTGTGTTTCCCTACTGTGGGTGTCCTTACGTCTTCCCCACTGGGATAACACGAGGAGGAATGGCACGCAGAGGATGGTGCAACCTCGCTGCCATTCTTTTGTTGTCACAGCTCAGGTCTTCTGCTAATCCTGCGGACTTCCTAAGGCACAGGCCTTCTGGTCCTGATGCCAACAACCACATCCCCCGTGCCTACCTGTTTGATTGCTGTCTTTCATGTCCTTGTTGTCAAACTTTTTTTTTAACCTTTTTTTTTTTGTAAAGTTGCTATGTTGCCTTTGCTGGTGCTTTTACCCACAGACATTTCTGTTTGTATGTTGTTCAGACCAATCTTAATATTTGTTCTACAAATGCTGCAAACCAGCAATCCTAAGATTCTAGCAGGGCGTATTTTTAACCATGACTTCAAGAAGTACAAATAAAGGTATCAGTTGAAAAATAAATTTTATCTAATATTTTTTGTAATGTTTTGACTTTGTATCTGACTGTCATTTGCATTTGGCACATCCACAGTTGTGGGTTGCCAGTATTACAGCTAAGACAGGCCAACCAGGACATTCGAAAACATTACGTTTTCTTGTAGTCTAGACATGTTTTCACAAAAGGGTCCAGCTGTGGCTAAGGGTCTCTGTAGGTCCTAAACAATTCAAATGCTGCGACTCTGGGGACGATCTTAGAGCTCACCTGAAAACAATATATGAAGATTACTCATTTATTGGCCTTGTTGGCAACACTGAGCAGTTGCCACCTTGAGCAGTCACTTTGCTGCACCCATCCCTGAGCTGCCTTGTGCTTTGCTGGCACTGAAGAGTTGCTTATAATCTTTCTATCCAGTTTGCAGTGGGGCAGCACAAAGTTTTCCACCACTGCAGCAGGACGGGTATAAATAATGGTATAAACACCTGAAGGGAGGGCACAAAGAAGACAACTTGAGGCCGTTTCCCCTTGTCTTATCACTTGGTGCTTGGGAGCACTTGTGTGCTGTGCGGGTGGCCGAGCACTGGCACAGGCTGCCCAGAGAGGCCGTGGGGTCTCCTCATGGAGACCTTCAGAAGCCGCCTGGACGTGGTGCTGGGCACCCTGCTCTGGGTGGCCCTGCTGGGGCAGGGGGCTGGGGCAGGGGGCCTCCAGAGGGACCTGACAGCCACAACCAATTTCTGGTTCTGTGATTCCGTGGGTATGGCAAGGCAGAGAATACCAAGAAGCTGTTCTTCAGTCTGTGCTGGGATTTTTATATCTATCCACAGGTCCATTACACCAAGAAGCAAGCAATGAATACACACCCACTGCCTGTAATGCAATCCTAATGTTTGTAAACCTCCACTAAGGTCACTTGTTTTTGAATCTTTTGAGGCATATTGCTAGGTATCATCCTCCCCTCTACAGTGCTAGTGCTGAAATCTGAACCAATTCAAATTTGATCAAATTGTGTTCTTTGGATGCTCTCCATGGCTTTATGTATGACTTGACTAGACGTATTATTTAGCTTGGTTAACCTGGGCATGTAACTGAGCTGTTTTTCTAACCGGTCATCTTTAACATTTGTACTTTCTTGCTTGTTGAAGTTATATTTTATGTTAGCAGATACTTCTTGTTTGCATGCATTTACTAGACACATAACGTGTTCCCATATTGGGTCCTTTGACAAGGTATTATCTAAATAAGCTCTACAGAATTGTTTTAATTCCAATTCCTCCATATATATATATATGTATTTTTTTTTTCTTCTTGTCTGTAGTGTTCCCAGCAGTGCAGTGGCCAGGATTTGATTTCTGTCAGAAATGATACTGCTTCAGTCTCGTCTCCGTGAGTGTCTGCAGGGAGGATGGAGGGTGGTTATCCTCCGGCTGCCCTGGACCTGGTCCAGCATTCGATGAGAATGCAAATCCCCTTGAAAGCAGATACCTTCTCTGCAGCGATACTGCCTTTATGCTGCATGTGCTTCAGGAAGCTTATGATAAGTTTATATTTGCATGGAAATACTGTCCTTTTTTTTAAAGATACCCAAACTTTTGCTCTTTTAAGAGCTTAATAGATGTTCCTAATTATTTTCTTTCTCCTTTTTGGCAAGAAAAATGAGTGAATATCACCTGAGTCAGGGCCTCGCCACAGCAGTGTAAGAGATTGTTGTTACTGCTTGGTTGGAACAGAAGTTGGTTTGTTAAGGCATTTGCTGTAGTTCACATTAATTTGGTGGATTTGGGGATTCCACATCTTCTTTGGCATGGCATGGCAGCTGAAGCAAGCCAGGCTTCCTCACACACACTGGGAGGCACGGGGGAAGCAAACGCCGTGTGCGTTTTGGCAGCAGGGCCGGGTTCCCTCTTTTGAAATGTCAGGCCTGATTCCCATTCACGCTGCAGAACTCTTTTGCCCTTTTGCAGCAAAGCAAGTTGACCTTAAAGTGGCCGTAAATCAGTTATTCTCTCCTGATTCGAGCTTTGTCTTGCTGCGGTTATTCCAAAATAACCACTAGCTGTAGGCCCGCGAGCGGGTCGGTGGCTGCGCGGTCGAAGGACGCGGCTATTTCAGTACGCCACGGCTAACACTGATTGCTGACATAATAAGGCGGCTATAAAAATCAGCTGAATCAAACTTCCCTGCACATGAACCCGTCTGTTGATTGCACTGTTGTCACTCCCTTAACAACTGTCACCAAGTTTTGTTTTCCCATCCTACAACTCTCTTCTATTCAAGGCTGGCTGTAATGTTTCCAGAAAAAGAAACCTCAATGAGAGGCGGCCGGGGCCGGGTGCTGGGACTTCCCAGAGCCTCTCCTGCCTTCGCCCCTGCTCTCCAGCAGGTGTCACCGACAGGGAAGGGAACAAGAAGTGGCCCTGCGGCCCTGCTGCCCACTGCTTCTGCCCCTGGGGCACCAGCAAAAAGCCTAAGCTCAACCAAGGATGGTGGCACTAAGGAGGGTCCAGCACCACCGAGGGTTTTTCTTGAGTAGGAGACCGACATCGTGTAGTCTAAATAGGTGAGACAAAAGAGGAAAGGACAGATGTCACAAATGTAAAATATCAGTCGTATCTGACTTAGCTTGCCATATTTTTTTTTTGTTCTTCCTTTCTCACTGACGTGTTTCATCATTTCGGTCTCTGACCCTGCTCAACCTGTTGCCCGTGGTGCATTCCCATCCCATCCAAGAGCTGGCTCTGCTCATGGACGTGTCCTCTGGGACTTCCTGGTCCCAGACCTGGACGTGACCTCTGGGTCCCCCCCTTCTGTAGCTCATTGGGGTGCTCCAGGTGCTTCTCCCACCTCGGCAGCTCCTGCCACTACACGTGCTGGGGCTGAGGTGGTGGGATGAATGCTGATTTCCTAGTCATTTATCACAATGGCTTTTTTCTTTTTATTAAACCCTTTCCAGCTAAGAGCAGTTATAGAAGCTTCAGAGCAGATCCTTAGCCTCATCCAGACATACATCTGGTAGGAAAATAGGCTACAGTTTAAAATGTGACCCCTAATATATTTAGATTAGCCAGATTTTTAGACCTTGTTCCTTTTATTTTAGTGTAGGCAGAGTACCTCGTGTTGTAAAGTTGTAAGCAGTTCTTTGCTTGATCTGTTGGTTGGCTTTGGAAGACTGACCGTGTAACTGTGCCCAGGATGCCATCGCAGTGAGTATCAGCTCAGCTCAAAGACCTCTATGGCCTAGTTTTCAGAAATGATGAGGATCCACTGCTTCCTGAGTAGTCAACAGGAAACAGAGTGTTCAGCATCTTTGAAAAGCAACCTTGTACCATAGAAAAAATTGTCTTTTTATTTTTTTTTTTAAAGTGAACATGTGTGAAGACCAGACTGATAGGGTACATGGCTCTGAGCATGCCTCGAGCTAGCTGAGAGGCTCACAAGGTTAGAGATGCAGTAGAAGTTAGTAATACAGAGCCAGTGGCATCTCTGTGAGATTTTCACTGGCAGGCGTTGTGCAAGGGCACTTCTTTGACTTCCAGGAGAGATTTAGATGTTGACTTGTAATCGTTAGTAAAAGCTAGAACAATATTTTAAACCTGCTTTTCTTTTTTTTTTTAAAGTGAAGAGGATTATTTCAACCATTCTTAACTTCTTCTGTTTGTGTGTTGATGTAACCTCCAGAGGGATTACAGGGGTGAGATTTTTGAACAAGACAGATCTTTATATACGCCATTACATATTAATATTACAGTATGCAATTACCGTGCATGATTAAAAATAAAAAAAAATAAAAAAGGAAAAAGTAATGGGATGCCACTCCAGATAGCTGAGAAGATGTCGTTCTGCATGGATTAGGAGAAAGGACAGATGAGGAAGGAGAGTGCTGTCTATTAAAAGCAAGGAGTCCATCTATGCTGTGCAAGGCAAGGTACATCGTGTGTATGGCTTCTCCACAAGTCTGGCTTTTACAACAGCATAGACCTTGGGTTTTCTTCTCAGCTTGTCCACTTGCCTTCAGCTAGCGTTCAGGACACCGGGCTCATCCCTCTGTGCCTCTTCCTCTAATTGCCTTTTGCCTTTTGCGGCCACCGAAACTAAATTATTTGCGGTCTCCTGATGTGCGTGGGCTGCGTGTGGCACCGCAGCGCTGCGGTTCGAGCCGGGACTCGTAGGTGCTGTGCCTCCGGATGCAACAGCCCCAGCGCGCGGGCTGCCTTTCTCCGGTGCCATTGAGCTGGAAAAACTTTTTCACCTCCGTGGGGGTTCTCTATACATACAGAGGCGTTATAATAACCACCTCGTCTCACGGCTGGGGGAGTGCATCCGCGCTGCTCAGAGGACTGGTAGAGGGCTGGGGTTGGTGGGGATACTGGCACCAGACATTTTCTGTTGGCTTGCGGTTCTTCACTCTGAAAACTTAACAAGCTTCTGTTCTGCTTGGTCATATTTATGTCCAAGCTATTGTTCCTATTATTCAGAAGAAGTATTTTTAGGGAAAAACCTTTTTATCCTTGTCTTTCTCTTTCCCATTCTGGAGAATACTGATTTGTTAAAGATCCGAGCTGACAGAGTAAGCCTCAAATACTGGGATGATGGTGTGCTTACCAGAACCTGAACACATTCATGCTGATGCACGATATAACACAGAGAAACTAAGATCCATAAAGCCAAGTCATGTGAAGAATTGTGTCTAGGATGTAAGAAGTTCTTGTACAGAATTTTTCTACCATTCCCTATAAAGTGCTTTCTCAGAGCAGTATCTAACACAACGTATCTCACCAGTGGCAGATGGACACAGGAGGGTCGGATGGATTTGTGACAGAGCTGCAGAGAAGAGTAGGACAGACTGGATTGCTTCCAGCCCTCTGTAGATATTCCATCTATTGCCATACTGGTTGGATCGTGTTGCTTCCCACCTAATGTTTTTGTCCCTGTAACGTTTGAGTTCAAACTGGTGATGGCTTGTGTCACTTAAATATCGGGAGGGGCGACACAACACAAAAATGAATGAAGAAATGTAGTCTTGAGTCTTTCTTAAATGTCAGTATTGATTCTTAATAGAGCTTGCTTTAACTCATGTAAGCGCTTTTGTGTGGTGAACACAGTACTTTAGTACATTGAATTCCATGCCTTTTGCTGCACAGATACACATTAACACATGGCGAGGAGTAAATACAAGCATAACTGTGCTATTCCATCTTCCATAACTAATATTTTTGTCTAGTTGCCTTCTTAAGCTCCGTTCCTTCCAATTTCATTACTTTCAGCTACAGGGAACCCACAATGTCCATGTCATCCAGCCTGTATGGCAACCAAAGAACCCAGTTTTCTTAGGATGTTGGTAGTATTGGTAATGGTCTTCAATGCCAGGGTCAGAAAGAATCAAGCCCTAAACTTGGAAACAGTTTCTTTTTGTGCAGTGTGGGCCATTTAGATTGTGCAAAGATTCTGGAGACATTTCTTCTTAATTTTGTTAATATACTTGCTTTCGGTGTAATCTCATCTCGCATCCATCTGAAACACAATACTGACTAATCTTTTCATGTGCTTAACCTGTTTACTAAACCCCAGGTTTCCCAGAGCGCTGAGGATAACACATGAAGGTGACTCAGGTACAGTTTAAGAATATAGAGCAGCCAGCTGTTGGAATAAAGGTCTCGAGTACAGCAAATGGGAGTTGTTTACAGCAATTTAAGCTAACCTGTCTAACTTTGTGTGGAAGCTGAATAGAGAGCCCTCCTGTGAGTGTGCAGTGATGTTCGTCATGGGAGTGGTGAGTTCTTGGGCTGCTCTGCAAGAAGAGAGGTAATGCACCTTTCCTCTGCTGTCCTTCCCTTTTGAAGCAGATGTCACTAAAGTATGAAATGCCAACCACGTGAAAGTCCCTGAAAACTTTCACATCATTTTGCACATCATAAAGAGGGAAGGGCTTGCAACTTCTCTTTCTTTGTGGACAACTTTAATCTCTCTTTTCTTGAATAGCTTTAGATTGCCATTCCAGATTTATGGTGTTCCAATAATCACATTAATGTACAGGCTGAACTTGAGGACCTGGATTTTCAGTTAGTTACAGATATCTTAAAAAGTTGACTTGTGGGGATGAGAATGCTCTCATTTCACATATCTTAATGGGAAACATTACCATTACATTACTTACATACTCAATGGGAATCAGCCAAGGTTTCACATGCAACCACCATGTTCTTTGTTCCTGGTTCTGCATCTGCAGGCGTACACAAACATGCACACACACATCCTTTTTAATTTGTAATTGATTTTTTTTTTCTTCTGGAAAAACACTAAGAAGGTGAGAGACTATGACAAAATTACCAAGGCACAGCCCACACAATTGAATCTCTTGATGAGCACTTCTTTCTTTGCTTGAGCAGACACACGGTGTCTATCACCCATACTACCAGCACGTGGCTGGCTAATGGAAATGTTGCATTTATTTGAAAAGAAGTAATACGGTACGGAAAATTGAGCATGTTTTCGGCTTAAGTATCGGTAGGTTGTGTTCTTTCTTTGGGTGACTTGCCTTCAGTAGCCTGAGAGTGCCTTTTCTGCCCCCTCAAACTTTCCTGTGCTGTGAGCTGTGCCCTTACAAACGCTTTGAACTAGTGGAAGTGGCAGGGGCAACTTTCGGAAACATGTAGCTGCCAAGTTGCCTGTGATGTGAACTTAAAATAGACCAGACTGGGAAAAGAGGGGAGGACTGTCACCAAGTGCCGCTCTGCATGTCAGGACTGCTTTTGCTTGATCTGTATCGGCTGGTGAAGCTCTTTGTGAGCAGAAGAAAGAACCTCACCCCCACCCATTTCCTCTTTTCAAGCTATTTTGGGCTTGCTGTGAAGTTCTCAGTGTACTTTCTCAGCCAGTGCAGCATTGTGAACTCCTTCTGGTAAATCACATTTTCTGGCTGGGTGGGTGGGGAGGACTGTAGACAGGAATTTGTCTTCAAACAGTTCTTGTTTATTTGTTTATTTGTTTTTTTCCTTTGTGTGTGCATAAGCGTGTTCAAGAAAATATTCACAATCCCACTAAATGTCAGAAGTCTCCAGTATAATTTTTTTTGACCAAGCCCATATTCATATTCTGCCACATTGTACATTTACCCAGGTAGCTTTCACTAAAGCTAGCAGGTGGTATTGACATTTTCTCTTTTCTGGTTTGAGGAGTCATTAAATTTAATGAAGAGCTAGTCCCAGGAAGAAAGTATCAGGATCTTAAGGAATTTGTGAAATATTCAAGCTAAGTATTCCTATTACTGTGTGTTCGAAAAATGTCACTGCATAAACATACATCACCAGTCTACTTCTGTAGTGAGGCAATAGCCTAATTATTTTTTTTTTCTCTTAAGTTTCCACCAGAATAACTCTGTTGTTTTCACTGAGGTTTTCGTTGACTTCAGCCACTGTGGAAGAAATCAGAATTGGAGTCCAATTTTCCGTGTGAGAAAATGGATGTAAGAGTCCTCCTGTCCTTAGTTGCATACATATTCCAAGAAAAACACCTAGAGCCAAAAATAAACTTCTGAAAGATATGGAAAGTGTGGGAGAACACACTATTAGGTTTCTCTGCACAGAACAATCTGTATGATTGAAAAATACACATGTAAAAAGAGAAAAAGAGAATGGGGGAAGCATTTGAAGGGTTTTATTACTTGTTAGATTGGTCATTTTTACTGTTTTTCGCAGAATTTCAGGGCTCTGCAGTTCCGCAAGTCCTTGAGTGGTTTCTGCTTGAACCTACTGAAAGCTGAGCAGTCTAAAGAAGGAAGGATTGGTATTCACTACAAAATTTTCCCTGTGTTGTTGTGAATACTGGCTTAATCCTAGGGAACATTTGGTTGAAAGGCTACACTTGGTGAAATGTAAGAATTTTCCAGAGGCCCCCACAAAAAAATTCCTCTGTGGGAATGGAAAGAAAGACTGATGTGATTTTTCTGTTCTCATTAAATTTAAAATTCAAGAACAAACCAGGAAATGGTTATTCAGATCTTTCTCCATCATGCTAGATCATCACAGAACAAAAACCAAAACCACAAAACAAACCAAAAAGAAAAAGAAAACAAACAAACAAAACAACAAAAGAACAAAAAAACTTGCATTCACTATTCATAAGTTCTTTGAAGTCTACCTTTGGGAAAAACTGCTTGTTATGCAGTCATGGTGAGGTCAGTTGGCAGTCCCTGACTTCTCAGCACAGGCTGATATATTTTGCATTGTAAACACATCTGTCTTATATGTGCGTGTATGCCCTGAACAGGTACTATTTTTATCATTTTACAAGGGGAAGGGTATTTTCTGGAAGAATCAGCTGTCATTGTTTTGCCCCCAGATTACAGTTTTACTGTTGAGAAATATTTTACTTTAGGGTTTTACCTTTACTGTCTTTGCTTAAGTGAGATCTGAAGTCTTTTGGAGAGAGCTGTGAGATGAAAAGGACTTGTTAATTTTAAATTTCTACATGACTTATTCCCGGTGTTGTTTGGTCTGTATTAAAATCCTAGGTAAAAGCCCATGCTTTGCTGGGAACACATGAGGATGTTTTGCAGGTGTAGAAACTTGGAGTCGGTCCTGATAGCGGTGTGTTCTCCTGGGGCTTTTATCTCGTCCCATCTCTTCCCCGAGCGGAGGCACGCTGCCTGGAACAGCTTATTATTTTCATGGCAGTGGCAGCTCCTCCAGCCTCTCTTGCTGTTTCTTCAGTCACCTGGTAGCATACTGCTATTATTTTTCTCAGAAGTAAGTCCTTGAATCTTGCTCATTACTCCAGGCACCAAAACGGAATAAATTTTATTTAGTTATCTATACTTTTCTCATAAAGTTTTGAGGCTTGCTAATTTTCCCCAGAATTTCATAGAGCTACTGCAAAATAAAACAAAACAAACAAACAAACAAAAAGCTAGGAAGGGTGAGAAGAGCAGTCCAGCTTATGTTTCCAAGACTGACTTCTCCAACATAACTTGTATTTTTCCTATTTGGCTGGCAGGGCTAGACCTGGAGTCAAATGTATTGTATTCAACTTTTCTCAGAGCTTGCTGCAATGTTTTGTTTTGTTTATAATTCCTTTGCTGCTGAAAATCTCTTCTGCAACCTCCTGCCCCTCACTTTTGGCATCAAAGAATTTAAGTAAATAGCATTTTCCTTCTGTGATGGTGGTATAACTCATTAGAGGCCAATCCAGAGACCCTCGTGTGTGTGTTTTATGGAGCCCAGACTCAAAATTCCATTAAAAAAAATTATTTGCAATAGCTCCTTGTAAGTATTTCTCTGTATCAGCTTGTTTTCTGATGTTGGCTGATGGAGAAGGATGGCTGCCCGGGGCTGGGTAAGCAAGGGGAAACACAGGGGCTTTCGTTCTGGGGCTGTGGGAAGACTTTCCGTCTAAGAGAGCCAGGCACAGACAGTCCTGCCCATCTGATGCTGCTTGCTGAGGAGGGTTATTGTAAGCAGCTGAAGCGTGCAGGCTTATAAGACCTGGGATGCATCGGCGTCTTCGTTAGTGCCAGTCTGAGCTCAGGAACTTTTCTCATTCAGGCATCGCTCCAGGTGGCTGGGGACGAGACAGGGTTCCATATTTACATCCACAGCAGCCTGTTGCTGGAGCTTGCTAACCACTGTGCAATAGCCCTGGTCTGTAGTAGCTGGGTCGTGACATTGGCATAAGATACTCTGCACAGCTGGGCCGTGCCCGTGCCAGATACGAGTCCCGTGGTATGAGCTGACCCAGCTGCAGTGAAAGTCTCATTCTTTTCTGTTATTTCTTTAATCAACAATGCAGACGGAGGGTTACAGCTAATGCAGGCTCTTGCACACACGTGCATAAAATACGTAGATGTTAAGCAAACACAATTCTCGTCTTTCTTTCCTTTTCTTTAAGTGCTGTAAGGGCTTCTTCTTAAACATCTGCAGTTGTCCAAGCTGTGTATCTTGCTCTACTAAGGGCAAAAAGTGTTGCCTTTTTTTTTTTTTAAAGTGTGTGTGTATATACATAAAAATACATCCTTGCTTTCTGTTTCAGTTCTGCTTAGGGAAGAGCAGTTTTAAGCTTTGGAGTAATGCAAGCTGAACATTTTTCTAATGAGCATCATTTCATTTGAGTCGGAAATACTGAAACAGTGCACATTACACAGGTCAGCAACTAAAGCCCAATTACATACTTATTTGTAAAATGTCCAATTGCAAAGGGCAGCAGTCAGCTTTTCTTCTCCAATCTCCAGTGTCTCATAGGTATATATTTACAATTCCTGCACCAGCTTCATAAGCATAAAATGAGCTCCAAGTCTCTTAGTTGCCTTGAGGGTTTTCTAGATTGGGAACAGGCTTTGTTTCCCAAGTCTGTATCTAGTCAAAGAAAGAGGTTTAAAGTATCGCTATAAAAGAATAGATATAAAAATGCAATTAATGAGTACGGGATAATGCTGACAAACAGTGAAGAAACATTTTTTTTAAATCTTCATTGATGGCAGTCTGAATCAGAATTTAGCTCAGAGCAAATTGCCAATCTGAAGCATTCAAAAATCATCTGCCAAGCCTTAAAAAAAAAAAAAGAAAGAAAAAGAAAAAAAGAGAGAGAATTGCTTAAAATAGTGATGTTAAGAAAAATCAACAAATGACATCAAGAAAAACTTCCAGTTCTTTTTATTTGTTTACTGGGTTTTTATTTCCTCTTGGGAAACTCTGCAGCCAGATTTTCAGGCTGTCCTCTGCAATTACGGGAACCCGGAAAGATTAGCCTTTAAACGAAAGCCAAGTTTCTCAAGAAGAAACATGACTCCAGGAACTGGGGACTTTTAAGAAAAAGTGCAAATGTCACAGTATTTGAGATGGCTTCCTCGACTCCTGGCTCTCCCGCAGGCCAGGACAGCCACGGTCCTTGACAAAGCAGGAAAATGGCGCCCGGCCGCCGCTGGGACCTTCTTGCAGAGGGCCTGGCAGTGGCAGGCAAGGGTGGGACGTGGCTGTGAGTTTTCAGGCCCGACTCAGCGGTGGCACGGGGCTTTGAGGGACAGCACGTGGCAACGGGGCTCCGTAGCTCTGTTTTGGCCCTGCTTTCTGGAAACCAGAGCAGGGAGCGATGTGAGAAACGAAGGGTGGAGCCGGGTGCTTGCGTGAGCAGCAGCGGCAGGACCGGGCCTGATCCTCTTCCCGCTGAAATCAACAGGCGGCTTGCCAGCCCCGTCAGCGGGACCAGGATCCCTGCCAGCGGCGAAAAGAGAAACCAGCCGATGAGGTGCTTTCTGCGGCCTGCTCAAGGAGAAAGTAGCGCGAATAGGTGAATATAAATGATGGTGCTAAAACAGATGGCTCCACTCATACCCACCGGGATGTGGTTCGTAGGTGACGTGTCTTTAGTCCTGGCCCTCTTCCTTCAAACATGCGGGAGGCCTGGCGGCTGGCTGTGCTCTCCAGGAGAGCAGCCAGCCTCTGGTGTTGGAGGCGTGGGACGTGAAGGACTGGAAGAGGAGACGCCTGGCCACTGGCATCCCTGTGGTGGGCTTGCCGTGAGGCCGAGGAACGTGTTTTCCTCAACCTGAGAATGCTGTGACCTAGCTTGAAAAAAATGTGGAAATGTCATCCTGATGACCCGGATCTTCCAAAGCTTTTCCTGTCTTTTCTTCCTTTTATTACAGCTAGTCTTATTTCCTACTACCAATTTCCTTTCCCCTAAGGAATTCAGTAGGTAATGGTGTCTTTACCTTTTTCTCTACCACAGTTAAGTTTCTGAGGTGATTTTTCATTTCTGAAGAGCGTTTTTTAGATTGTTTGTTTAAATATGATAAGTTATAGCAGAAGTAGGTCAACTGATTTGTAACTGCTGTTTTGCCTTTAAAAGCAAATCACATTAAAAATGATTCTTCATATTTCTCAGTGAATGTGCCAGCTATGTGTAATTTTAGCTTGTGATAGCGGCAATGGGTCATTTTGGGCAAGGGAAAACAAACCCTCTGGAATCAGCAGTGAGAGCAGAGTAAGGAAAATAACAAAAGCACATGTAATTATTTCCTTTAAAAAAAAAAAAGTAGTGTTTCAGTTTCAGGAATCCTATGTATAGGACAGTTGCAGCTCTGAACTACCGAGTTTTGAAAATTGCTTACCCTTGTGCAAGGGATACAACCAGAGTTCTTGCAGTAGTTGCACGTCTGAAAACATGATTTTATGTTACTTGGAGAGTTCTTCAGGTATCAAATCTGCTCAAATTGGTTATATCCACACCACATTAAAGCAAACTCAAGGGTAAAACACTTGGCATTCCTCAGAACATAAAGCTGTGTGATTTACTGCTAAAATCTTGCCTCACTCCTCCAGCACTGTTAATTTTTGGTAATCTTAAATGTCACAAGGTGCTTTTGCAAAACTGACCACAATGACAGCATTGAACCTCTTGAAAGACAAGTCTCAGTTGTAAAGGGAAGATTATCAGTGACTTGTTTGCTGTACATCTAAAAATTGCCTGCCATGTATTTCTGAACTGGTTGGGGAGCTCCTTTAAACTTGTTGTACTCAAAACTTCTCTTAGTTAATGACTGCAGCTTAGTCTGCACTGGAAAATGTTGGTACGTCAGCGAGGGCTGTGTGTAAATCACTCTCCTAACACATTCAGCTGTGCCAGCAGAAACTGGATGGTAGATGAAATGATTTAAAAAAAAATAAAAAAAAATGCTGGTGTAGCTTATTCCTTTCAAGAAGCAGGTCTAACCTACATTGTCTGAAGGATTCTTCACTCGTATAGGCTGTGTAGAGGTAAGAGACAATTCCTGTATAACTTTATGAAGTCTTTAAGTGCTCTCATGCTAGGAGAAGTATTTCCAGTTGCCAAGATGGCCTGTTTACAGAAACCCCTGCCAGCCTTACTTAGACCCAAGAAATACTGATTCAATGTCTTTTTAGACAATAATTGATTTAAACTAGACTAGTTCTATCCTTGTCCCGAGGTAAAGAGCGTTTCTTAAAGTCGGTGCAATTGGCAGAATATAAATTGCAGCCTGGTCTGGGCTCAGTGCTGGCTGGGCTTTGGGCTACGTGACACATGGGGCACCTCCTGTGGCTCTTCCAGCCCAAAGGAGCCGATGGTTGTGGTTCTGTGAAGGGCTGTGCCAGGTCATCTGCGATGGTGCCTTAGGTGGTGTGCACGTAAAAATGACTTACATCCCCTTCATAGGTGCTGGTGAGGTGATCCAAGCAAATTGCCTAAAGGGAAAAAAAAAAATCTTTCGTATCACAGACACATGTGGAATGCCCAGGTCTCTCCTCTGCTTTATCTGGTGATCACCACAGTTCCTTCTGCCCTACGCCATCCCTGGCAGGTGTCAAGGGTGGAGGGCTAGCAGTAACAGCACTGTTAAACTGCAAGTGTCATTACAGTTCTTGTTTTTTCCGATGCCATGGCTTTGAAGTGCAGCGGTGCGTGCCATGCAGAACATCTGTGGTCCATCTACCGTCCCTCCCTTGCACTCAGTGACCTCAGTGAGCTAGCAGCGTGCAGGAAGATGGCACAACATTTCCCAATTCCCCTTTCAGTGTTCAGAAGATTATTTTAGATCTTTTCCTTCTCTGTGGTAGAGAGGTGATCATCACATGGATTTACTGAGTGTGGTCATGGGGGTTTGCAGAGGAGATACCTCATCTCCTGCCTCTTTGTCGCTGGCAGCTCTAACGTCCCAGAACGGTGGTGCCTCTCCGATTTCCTGTCTCCAGATGCCAGGTGATGGGAGCTAGACAGTCAGCAGTGCTGTGCTGGGGCCAGAGCCAAAGAAGAGGAGCAAAAGACGTGAGCAAAATTCTTTCCCTGGGCGAAGCTCTGCACTAGGGGTCTTAGGTTATTGACTAGGAATGACTGACCCAAGTCTTTCTAGCAATTTGAAGGTGGGGCTTGTAACTAAAAGCCCTCTCGTCTCCTCCTTTTTTACGCTATCCTATTCCAACAGTGATGTCACTTGAGCTGGGTTTAGATTCTGTGGAGTCGGCAGGGCTGTGAAGAAAATCCTGAACCTCCTGCCTTGCTGTCCTGGTGCTCCACCATGCACTTAGATTTCCCATTTTGTTTGCCAACTCAACCTGAGACTAAAATCAACATGAAGTCCTGGCCTGCTCCATGTGAACACTCCCATCCCGCAGGAGAAAGTTCTTCAAGGCAGTCTGGATGGTGACAGGAACAAGGACTTATTTTTGGACTTCAAAGATACTCAGGAATAATTCGGAGGCTATGAGAGTCTGGAATTGATAGCACTAAGTAGTAACCAGCAGTAACCACCCAAGGTTCTCTGCAGCTGGACCTCTGTGTAAGCTGGAAAAACAAGCCATGGCATAGGTATTGCTCAAAGTGTCTCACAATGGCAGAATTTCTTTTTTTGGTTGTTGTTAATAGAATTGGTCTATTTTAT
The DNA here is from genome assembly GCF_964211835.1 of Anser anser. Lineage (NCBI taxonomy): Eukaryota > Metazoa > Chordata > Aves > Anseriformes > Anatidae > Anser > Anser anser. The sequence continues at coordinate 56,290,945 of NC_139721.1, forward strand.
GACCTAGTACAATGTTCAAGAGAGAAAGCCAGTTGTGCTGCCTGCTGGTTTTGAAACTCTTTAGAAGATCAGCAGCTACTACAGCCAGGGTTTTTCCAGCTAGTGCTGCAGGCAAACAGCTGTGTTTCCCACTCCCATCCTGGAGGTTTTTTTCCAGATCCTGACTGTTCCCTGGAGGTCTCCCTTAACTGCTGCCATTCGTGCTGGCTCTTTGTCTGATGACTGGCAGTCCCTCACCAGGTCCCTCCTCCCAAATCCACTGGAGTAGCGGCAAAACCCAGGTGACTTACAGGGATTGTTCCACCCTTTCGTTTGTGATCCAGCTTGAACCAGGATTTTCAGCAGATTGGTTAGCATTTGTTTAATGGCATGGGAAAGCTCATCTGAGAACAGTTCACAGTAAGCCTTTATGCTCATTTGATCCAAGGCAGACAGAACCACGGGTCTGTGTGTCTTAGGTTGGGACAGCATTTGTAGGCTGTAAGGTGTTTGGTTCAGGGGGTATGTTTTGCTTGGTTTACGTTGAGACCTCAGCTGAAAAGAGATTTGCCCCAATTTAACAGTAATCCATGATCTGAAGGCAAATGTATGTTTGATGATGCCCTGGTGTTTATAGTATGATTAGTTTTTAATTTTTGACAGGTCTTTCTTGTGGTAGGATCTGTGCTCTTTGCAAAGCTGAGAATTAAGATCCACAGAGGTTCTACAAATCAGGCTCTTTTTCCTATTGTTTCTGCTGGTGAATCACTCGCACCTCCATGAACAATCCAGCTGAGCAAAGCTTTAAGAGAAGAGATGCTGCTTGCCTCTTGCTTTTTCTCAAATTGCTGCACACTTTCTGTACGTGCTGCTGTACACCAGTTGCAGATTACTACACTGAACAGCATCCAAAACTCCAGGAGTCCTTTCTTCTATCCATCTTTGCTCATTAGCATGGCTGGAAGGCTTCTGTGCTGCTGCAGCACAGCTCTCCCATTGGTACTGCATTATTTTCCATGTCCTTTTTGATACTTCGATAGCCCTGGTTGCTCATACATTTCTGCTGGGGAAGAAAGTGAAGGAGTGGAGAAGGAGTAAATCGGATATCCAGAAATGTGAGTAATCCCAGGCTTGGAGTCGTGCAACCTCACTTGAAGCATTTGCAGCGAGGGCCAGGCTCAGAGCTCTGGAGCCTTTGGAAGGAAGCTGGAAATCTTTTTGCTGGCAGGGCATGCGGAAACCCGTTCTCTCGCCACTACTAATTATGAGTAGCCCCATCAAAATGAAGAAGTTTTTGCTAGTCCTTGTTTACCTCATGTCTGCGGTGTTAGCCCTGTAGGAGTGGAAATTGATGCTGCTTGTTACCTGGTTGTAAATGAGTAGGTTTTAGGCAATTTTAGTCAGGTGACGTGTGAGGCTCACTGCATCCATGGCATAGGTCCTTCTGCAGGAAGAACTGCCCTGTAACTGCCCAGCTCCTGTGTTACCTGGGAGTGTGTGTTCCCTGCTGTTCCACGTCTGGGGTAGGAGGCAGGATACTGTGAAAGCTCTGGCTTGCAAAAAGTGACTTTTTTGTTGCATTTCTACATCGTTTGCTCCATCTGAGTTAGTAAGGTGCCTGTTTTATAATGGCGGGTACAGCATGAGCCTACACTGGCATGATCTAGCTACCTTCCTACATACTTGCTTTCATCCAACTTGCACTGTATGAGGAAAGACTTGGCATTGTCTTTCTGCCTTACCAAATCTTGTATTAGTCATGTCTTTGGGAGATGGTGGCAGTTCTTCACCTCCCACGCTTAGCCTAGATATAGTCTTTTACCAGGCTCGACGTGGATTAAAAGAAAATAATAATTCCTCGTTCTCAGACTTCTTTAATAACAATTGGAAAAAAATCATAAACGTTACAGCTTTGTTTGTCTGATGAGAACAGTAGGCTACGTTACCATTTTGCTTCCCTTCCCCCTCGTGCTGTTGCGGTGGGGTGAATTGCATCATTTTTAATAAGATTAGAGCTATTTGCATTTTAAGGTGTTCAGGGTATTAGCTGGCGGTGTGTCAGTTTAGTCTGTCTGAGCTGGCTTTGGTCACCTCCCATAGAGGTTAGAGAGTTCAAAAATATTGTGCCTTGTTGAACTGAGAGTCTAGACATGTCTGGAGAGATCCTTAGTTTTCAGGGTTTGTCTAAGCTTTGTATCAATAGGGGTGTGAAAGCTGCAAAAAATGACAAGCTAACACAAAGGTTTGAAAGTCATTTGAGTACTGTGTGGGTGAGAAATGCCTGTATCTGTACTCTTCGTCAAGGAACAGTAAAAGGACGCTCATTACAAAGAAAAAAAAAGGCACTGTTAAGCAAATAAAAGGCTCTTTATTTGTGTGTAGAAATGGAGAAGGAGTTTGGGTTTGCTCCGAGATTTATTGTAGAACCCGAGGTGTGCCAGTCAAACTGGTGTGTGCCAGGCTGTACTCGCCATACATTCGGCCTGGTACGTGCAGCCTTCCCTGGATGGGAGCCAGGTGACAGCCCTTCCTTAACAAAAAGAGAGCAACAAATACACAAGGTAGTACTCCTGCAGGACTGCACATTTTGCCACTTCTGAAAGCCCAGCTGACGGCGATGGCCGTGTGCTCCTTGCAGTTGCGACCATCCCTCCGTCCCGCTCATGTCCATTCCCTGTGTCACCTCCTTGCTCTGTCCTGGTCAGGAGGAATTTTTCTGAACATCCCTGGTTTTCTGCCTTGGAAAGGACCATTTCCTTTTTTCCTCCTATTCCAGGGAGCCTCATCCGCCCTTTGAGGGGAAAAAAGTGCATCCTCCAAGAGCACATTTTCCTGGGGAAGATCTTGAAAGAAAAAGCAATACTGCTCATATGCTAAAAGCTCTCTTTTGAATCCTGGAGAGTTAAATGGGTCTGTAGAAACCGGGCAATTGCCTGACCCTGACAGATGCCATTTTGTATTGTATGCTGTCTGTAAGAGTCCCTGTGTGCTGGGGTCATCGTACATGGTGGAGGTGCTCTGAAGCAGTGGGTGAGGTAGGAATGCTGGGGAATACGCCGTGGAGAACACTGGTGCAATTGCTGACGGACAAAACACCAGACTCGCATACTGTTTTCCCCCCCCAAAAGCTTGCAATTTCTCCAACAGCAGCTGAAGTAACCTGGGAAAAGGACAAAGGAACAGTAACATAAGCAAAATCCTGCCGAGATTTCCTAGAGAGGAATTAATGCAGTACAATAACTATTTGCTTCTGCGAGTTTCTAGGGGCAAATTATATTTTTGACCACTCTTCAGTTCTCACGGTAGCTGGAGTACTTTAAAGCCCTGATTCCTGGAACTGTTTAAAAAGGAATGTCAAGTTTCATTAAAAAATTACAACAAAGCATGTTTCTAGCCTTCCTGACTGCGGTCTGAATGTTTATGGTATGGCCTTAGTAAATTCAAATGTTTCTAAACAACACAAAACAATGGAAACGCTGTAGTTTTTTTAGTCACAGGATTAACTTCAAGTGGGCAATACTAGAATTACCAAACCCTCATGATCAGTAGTGCTAAAGGCTCTTGAAGGATTTAATCACCTCAGCATTATGTGCAATTTGAACTAAGTGTGAAGAAAGAGAAGAGCCAGATTATTTCCCTAGTTATTTAGGCACCACTGGTGATATATTTGTGGGCTTGTATATTTAATACAGGCTTTGATGTTTTCCCTTATGCATCTTTTTATTATATAAATAAGGTCCTTGTTTCTTAGTGTTTGTTGTTAGTGTGTGAAAATAGATTCATCTTTTGTTTCACCCTTCCCTAGTGACCTGTTACACTTAGTTATAGGATATGCAGAAAGGAAATAATTAGTCTAACTTTGATCTGCCCTTGAAATTGCATTCTGCTTTTAAAACACTGTAGGAGAGGAACAGTAAGTTTGTTTCTGCTCTCCTCAGCAACAAAGCACAAAGTGAATCTAGCACGCTAAATTATTGTCTTACAATAGCCTGAAGAGCCACTTTTTAATGAATGAGCTCTATAGAGAGACTTTTCTTTTCAGTGCAGGGATGCTGCAGATAGGGCACTTGTGCCAGGAGCTCCTGAGCTATAGAGCCAGAAGAGCCCGTTAGGTCATCACTTCCAAGCACCTGCTTTGGTGCATGCTTCATCTCACCTGTTTGCTTTTATATGGTCCGTCACTTTAATTTGTTTTTTGGGTGTTGTTGTTTTTTTCTTTTCTTTTGCACTTTTTCAGATTGAAGCTTAGTTTGGTTTTGATTCATCTCTGCTTCTCTCTATGGATTCCTTTTTTTTTCTTTTCTTTTCTTTTTGACATTCTGCTTGGCACTGCAGGAGCAAATTATTAAAGATTCCCTGCTTCAAGGAGTTGTGAAAAAAATTGTCAGTAGTTATTTGAAGTTGGGCTGTGAATTTTGCCAACTGTGATGGGAAAACAAGGTGTAGTTTTCTGTTCGTGGTCTGCATAGCCTGGAAGGAAAGGAAAGTCTGGGTGACAGAAAAACATGTAAGCAGCTTCTTGGTGGTTTTCTTTTTTCCAGCTGCTGGTGGTGAAGAGGACTGTTAGGTACTATGACCACAGCATTTGAACTATGTGTCCATCTAGTTCATTTGCTTTTACTCGAGTTTGAACCTTTCAGATTGCATTTTTGTTTTTTAAGCCTTTAATTATTTCCTGGTGTTGTTTTTGAGACACCAAAAATACTCCAGGATTAGTAGTAAACAGCTTTATTTGTGGTAGTATTTAGGCCTTGTTTTCCCTGTTTCTTTTACTGCTCAGAAAAAGAGAGCACAAAGCACCTGGAATGGAGAAAATGCAATGGATGCTCATTTCTCCTATTACCTCCTTTAGTCTGGGTGTGTGTTTCCTGCCTGTGGCTCGGTCGGAGTTTGTCCTAGTACAAGAGCAAGTTGTCTTGGTGATTCACTAGATAGTACCTGATATATGGGAACTAATATTTGCTGTCAAAATCGTAAAAAGGCTTCCTTCAGGGTTTGTTTGGGTTTTTATCGGTTAGGCAGCTGAAGAGCTGAGAGTACCCAGAATTTTGCACAGTGGATGTGAGCATTTTGCTCCTACTGTTCTATAAGCAATTCATCTTTTTTGTCGTAGTTCCAGACCTCAAGACTGTAGATGTAAGGACTGTTTTTTTTTTTTAATTACATGTTGCCCAGGCCATTGGAGCTGTGATTCTTGATTGAAGGATCTCTGTGTTCCTGCAATGCAAACAAATAGTGAGAATGAACTCATTTTACCAATATGTTGTTTAACAAGTGTGGATGAAATGTGAAACCCAGGTCTTTGTAGTTCTTCATAATTAAAGATCATACTGTATACTTTGTATTATTTGTTATTATAATGATTTGGATTATCTACTGGTATCATTTAGTGATGGTTTTCAGTCCAGTTCAAGTGTTTTTGTTCCTGTATCTATTGGCCATGTGTATTTCCAGCAAAAGCCATGTGTTGTGTTGCTTTAAGGTGCTGACACCCCCTGTGCTGTACCCCACATCTAATGCAGTAACATATAAAAGTGTCTTCACACACTTCACACTATTATGATGCTAAATTATTTAGGTTTTTGAAAAGGCATTTAGTACTCTGCTGCAAGATGATTCAAATGTGTACAGCAGTGGTAGTTACGATCCAATGTATATT